>NW_022589750.1:10560440-10660697 GCF_004348235.1 Phoca vitulina | reverse complement strand
CCCCCCCCCCCCCCCCCCCCCCCGCCCCAGCTTCAGCCCCAGCCACGCTCCTACCAGCTCACGCTCTTCACTGGCCACACCGGCCTCCCGGCTGCTCCTCAAGCCCACCTGGAACACTCCCGCCTCAGGGCCCGTGCACCTCTCCTCCTTCTGCCTGCAAAGCTCTTTCCACAGACTTCCACTCGGCTCTTTCCCTCACTTCCTTCAGCTCTTGACCCAAAGTTACCTTCTCAGGGAGGCCTTCCCTGGCCCCCTTACCTAGATTCCAGCTTCTCTCTATCCTCCACACCTCCCTTCCTGACTCTACTTTCTCCTCGGCACTTTTTACTAGAACACATTGGAACATTAGTACTTATTGTCTGTCTCGCCCCACAGGGATGTGCACTCCACGAAGACTGGGACTCTCGTCTGGCTGTCTGGTGGAGACAGATCACTCTGAGGCAAGTCTTGCAAGGAGAGCTTCTATTCTGCCTTCTGATTCCCCAGAGTCCGCCCCACGGGCTAGGGGAGGGACAGAGGGCCCGGCTACTTCCAGGCTGCCCATGCACTCCTCTCTGCTGCCATGTGCAAGTTCCCGGGGCAGGGAATGTGAGCGAGCGCGGCTTTGATCGGGGCTGCATTCCCCACTCCGGCTTTACCAGGAACAAAGTCATGCTTGGAACCCCCTGAACTCAGTGTCTACCTCTCCATGGGTTCTGTACTGGGAGGGGAAGGGGTATGGTGGACACTTCAGAACCCCCATCAGTCATGGAGGCTGTGAGTAAGGGAGGCCCAAGAGCCCAGCTTACCGCCGTGGGGGCCCAGTCCTGGCCATACACAAAGCAGTACTTGCAGTAGAGATCATCATACTCCGGAAACTGTGGGAAGAAGCACACACAACTTCTGTTCACGGGGACCCGTGGTGAGGCCAACGCGTTGGCGAGGTAAGGGCAACCGATAGGAATTCTAAACACTGGGCACCTGGGATGAGGTCTAAGAAACAGCCAGGGATGAGGACATGGGGTGCAGCAGAGGGGCTGGGCCCCGAAATGTGGGAGGCCAAGGCAGAGTCCCAGGCTGCTACCACCCTTGAGCCTTTGCCCAGGCTCTGGCTTCTGTCTGGCATGCCCTTCCCATTCCGCCATCTGGCAAACTCCTATATGTCCTTCAAAACTTACCTTCCAGGGAGCCTGCCCTAATTTCCAGGATGTTTTAAGCACCCCCACCCCGCCCCCGCCGCAACCCCCATCCTGGCTCTGTCAGCCGCTGGTCCTTCTCTCCATCAAAGCTTTGATGGCTTGTTCATCTCTGTCAACCCCATTTGACTGTGTACAGGGAACAAATGTGATGACGTTTTGGGTCCCCAGTGCCTGGCACAAGGGTGGGCACAGAGGAGATCCAAGGGAATGGTGCCAAAGTGAAAGGATGCTCTCAGGACATAAAGCCTACACAGGGCTGGAGCTCAAGGCCTGGAGAGAGGGAGGAAACCAGAACTCAGTGGGAGGCACAGCGGGGCTGGCATGGGTGCTGACAATGCAGAGAGACGTGATCCAGCCCAGCCAAGGGCCCCTAATGGCACAGGAGAGGGGAAGGCAGTCGAGGACACTGGGCCAAGCGGCAGGTGGACAGGGTGGGAGTATGGGGATATAATCCCGATGAAACAGGAAGGCAAGCGAGACCCAGAGCTTTACCCAAACCATCTCACTGAATCCTCACAATAATAATAATAAACACCATCTTCCAACAGCCTGGAAGGGTAATGCAGCAAAGTTTTGGCGGCAGGCAGACCTGGGTTCAAATCTCAGCTTTGCCACTCCCTTTGGGGAAGTGTTCCCATCTGTAAAATGGGGATGCTAGTAATACCCACTTCACAGGGTTGTTGTGAGGGCTGAATGATCAGTGCTGGGCGCCACGTCTGGCACACAGCGAATTCATGGTGAACATACCTATGTATATATATAAATATGACAAATGGTTCTTATAAAGTGTACGAGATGGAGAGTAGCGCCCCCTTCTGTCAGACTGGACAGACCCTCCCTGGATCTTTCCACCACCACCATCGTTGGATCAGATTCACCAGATCACCTCCGTTCTAGCCCAAATTCAAGGATGTGAGGGTTCGGAGTGCAGAGCACTTGAGGACCGAGGCCCCCCGTCCCGGTCGAGTCTCGGCTCCTCCCTACACCCGCGTTAGGCTCCTGCCCGTGACTCAACCAACTGGACACAATCCGAACCCGGGCTCACGGGCTTGGCCGAGCGTGTCCTCGGCACGAGCTCAACCTCTCGAGGCCTGTTTCCACCCGCGCATCCTGGGGCTGAGGCTTCGCAGGCAAGCCTCTCAAATGCTGGTTCCCCTCCCCCGCCTAACCGAGGGACACAGAGGCTCGGAGGAACCACGCAGCAGCCCCGGAGGTCGCGGGATGGGTCCCCGGGGAGACTGAGGGCAGGGCGGGCGAGGTCCACGGCCGCTCACCTGGGCGCTCTCCACCTGCCCGTTGACCATGAGTAGGAAGACGCTGGGACCCGCGGCCGCCATGGCTAGGCTGGGGGCGCCCGGAAACGACCCCGGCTGCGCGCGGGGTTGCTAAGAGGCGCCGGGTTTCCCTGGAAACCGACGGCGTGGCGCGTGGGACATGTTTCTTGGGACGCGAGCTTCGCTGAGGCAAGTGCGTGTGCGCGGCAGTGCGCAGGCGCAGCCGGCGGCGGCGGGTGGGGGCGGGGCTTTGGAGGGCGGGGCTCCGCAGCCCTGCCCCTCTCCGGAGAAGCCGGGGGCCGGAGCGGGGGCCTGTTGTGTGGAATCTCGCCGCGCTGCCCGATCCGGTCACACCCGCGGGGAGTGTGTGTCCGCTCGGCCTCGGCCCCGCCCGCCCCGAAGCGCGGAGGCGCTCCCTGACTCAGGCCGGCCGGAAGCCAAGTGATGCAGACGCCCTCCGCCACGAGATGGCGCTGTGGCGCTACCCGGAGGACGGCGGCGGGGGCGCGCGGAGGGGGAGCCCGCGGGGCGCAGGTGACCCACCACCGCCAGTCGGAGGTTCGCGCGCGAAGGCCTCGAGTCAGACCGCCCGGGTTCTGGAGAGTCCCCAGCTGGGGCCCAGCAGCTGCCTGCGTCAGGTCAGGGGGATGCCCCCCCAAAATGTTTATTAAACAAACTTGGGAGGGACCCAAAAAAACCCTTAGTCCAAACCACGGCTCTTTAATGTGAAGGGGGGAGACAGGCCCACAAGCCGTCGGAAGAAGAGTGAGCCAGAATCCACAGCTCTGCCAGGAAAATGTTCAAATAAGTCACTCCCCGGCTGCCCGGAGTAGGTCATAGCTTCTGTTAACACGTCCCTCTTAGCGCTCACCATGGTTTGTATTTGCACATTTATTACTGTCATGACTCGGGCTGATGCTTGCCTCCCCTTCCCTAGACAGCCGGCCTGTTGCATGAGCCCAGGGGCCACGCTGATCTTGTGTTCTGGTTGCCTGGCACATTGGAAGCCCTGGGAACAGCGTTGGATGAATGAATGATTGAATACCTCGCCATTACTCAAAGAGGAAGCCGATTCAGAGAGGGGAGGTGGCTGGGCTATGGTCACAGCAGCAGGTAAGTAGCTGAATCGGGGTTCACACCCAGGACCTCACAGGCTAAAGAGCCTCAGTGCCTCCTCTGTCTGGTCCCGGGCCAGGCCCAAGGGCGCTTCTTGGCCAGGGCCTCAAAAGTGGCATTAGAGACCTTCTCTCTGATCCAGGAAATGAAAGGATGCACAGGTGTGTAGACTTCCCAGAGGCCAGGCCCCCAGCGGGGACCCCAGGTCATGACGCCCTGCAGCAGCTAGCTGCTAGCTTGGAAGCCGACCAGGGGGCTCCCTTCAGACACCTGTGCAGGAGAGGGAAGGAGGAGTCAAAGGCAGCCCGGACCCACTGACCACTCCCGGAAAGGTGAGCAGAGATTAACTGGTTAGGGGAGGGGGGGCTGTGGGCAGCCAGGGTTCACACCTCTGGTTCACACATCTGGAGGCCAGATGGGTGGGGGCCCCAGTTCAATAACACACAGAGCTCAGAGCTCGGGTGGGAGTTGTCTGCCCCTCCAGGGACTTGGTCACACTCCCTGCCCTGACCCCTCACACCCTCTTACCAGTTAAAAAGCTTTCTCCCACAAATTTTACCATACTCTTTCCTCCTTGTGGCTTTTGAGGCTCAGTAGTACCCAAAAGTCAGTTGTCAACAAAATGCTTGTGATTATCAGATAACCAGGGGCTTCCAGTAGTTTAAAACCCGGCTATGTCAGGGGCGTCTGGGTGGCTCAGTTGGGTAAGCATCTGCCTTCCGCTCAGGTCATGATCTTCAGGTCCTGGGATCGAGCCCCGCATCGGGCTTCCTGCTCAGAGGGGAGTCTGCTTCTCCCTCTCCCTCTGCACCCCACCCAGCCCACTAACCAAGTGCACATTAGATGTCTGGCTGGGTGATATGGAATAGGAGGCCCCGGGTAGGGTGGGAGGACGCCGTCCCCAACACCCCCCACCCCCATCCCCCTCTACTAGGGCTCCATCCTGCCCTGCATCCTCACAGTCCTCCCAGGGAAGCTTTAAGCCTGGGGAGGAGACCAGGAGAGTGCCAGGGGAGGGGACCAGAGCCAGGCTGTTCCTGGGGCTCGGGGTCTGTGGGGATTACTGCTTCCGCAGGTGCCTGCCTCGCCCAGTCCAGCGCCCCCTGGGGCCCTCAACAATCCCGGGCCTCTGCTCCCATCCTACTGAAATCAGCATCAAAACCTTGGGCCCAGCAGACCTGCCGCGGGAGGAAGCGTTGGGGCCGGGAGCGGCTCCACCACATGGGACATGCTCTCGCAAGTGTCCGGCACCAGTCGGTCTGGGCCCAGGGTCACTCTGAAGTGGGACGGCGGCCAGTTATAGAGGGCAGCAGGTGGTGAGTCTGGGGGCCTCCCTGCTGGAGCCCCTCTCCACCACCCTCCCGAGCCCCCGCACCCACCTGCCAAAGCAGCTGGTGCCCGTGAGCACCCACTCTCGGGAGATGAGGACCCCCTCGCACTAGTGCTGGGTGTTCAGGAAGATGCTTGCCTGCCAAGACCACGAGGCTGGGCCCTTCTTGCTGGGTCCCACACCTCAGGAGAACGAGCCTCACAGCTCTGCTCTGGGGCCCCAGACGTGTAGCCTTCCTCTCTTTCCTATCTGGCGCCCCACCTTTCATCCAGGACCCTGCTAAGCTCTGCAGCCCCAGCTTCTACCTCTCACCCCTCCAGCATGAAGTCAGACTGCCTGCAATGTAATCCTGTGTGACTTGGAGAAAGCTACTTAACCTCTCAGAGCCTGTTTCCCGGTTACACCCAGGGGGTCGTCATCGGGATTAGATGTGATAATGTAGGTCAAATACTTAGTCTGCAGCTCGATACATTTTTAAGTCTTCTTATTAAAAGCAGTTCTTGGAATACTCATGCCTTTTCATGCTCTTCCCTCTGTCCAGCACATCAGCTCCTCCCTGCCCACCCAGAGAACTCCTATTCAGCCTTCAAAGCCCACCTCTGTGGAGTTTTCTCTGAACTCCTTTCTCCAGCCCCTCCCCATCTTACTCCCAGGAAGATTTCCTCACCTGGTTTTAGGTGGGGTATCCAGCTCTGCTTGCTTTTCTCTCAACACAGGGAACTCATGACGAAGGCAGCTGGGTCTGATTTAGGTGCCCTACCCGTCCATCTGGTCCCACCCTCAGGATCTTCAGAGGTCGGGCCCCATTCACATGGAGCTCCTCCCTGCAAGCTAGATGCCCCACCCCCACCCCCACACACTACCTGTCGCCATCTCTGTCACACACCTAAGTTCCTGCTACTCAAACCCAAGTCTGGGTTGCCAGTTTTGTGTTTTTTTTTTTTAAGATTTTATTTATTTATTTGTCAGAGAGAGAGCATGAGAGTTAACAGCACAAGTAGGGGGAGCAGGAGAGGGAGAAGCAGGCTCCCCCGCCGAGTGGGGAGCCCGATGTGGGACCCCATCCCAGGACCCTGGGATCATGACCTGAGCCGAAAGCAGCTGCTTAACTGACTGAGCCACCCAGGTGCCCCTAAAGTAACTATTTTTAAGTTACAATTCAGTGCACCCTGGTGTCTTTCCACATGCTGTTCCTTCATGCCTGGAATATCCCCTCCACCTTTGCTGCCTGAAAGCTTCTTACTGAACAACCTCAAGGTCCAGATAAATGTCCCCTCCTTCAGCCTGCCTTTTTTCTGTGCCCCACCCCATGTTGGTCCAGGGGCTTTCCCTGGACCCCTCAGCCCCCCAGTCACAGCCCCACCACGAAGAGGCTGTGGTCTGACTTGGTCTGGACCCCACTGACAACTTCGTGAGTGCCCATGGAGGGAGGGCACATTGGAGCCCTTGTCGAATGAGCGAGTGAATGAGTGGAGGTCTTTGGGGGACACTTTAGGGGGCAGGGCTTGAGCCTTAAGGGCCAGGACTGAGCCCTCAGGTTCCAGCCAGAGAGAGGGTGTAGATTCAAGTTGGCGGGGGCAGGGGTGTGGGGAAGACTCAGGGATCCCAGCCTCCAGCAGCACGATAGAATAATCAGGTCTGGGTCTCAGGCAGAGCCCAGCATAGGGCGTAGGACCCTCAGTTTCCATCTCCAGCCTGTCTCCCATTTTCAGTGTGACCATGGGTAAGTCATTGCCCTACTCTGGGCCTCAGTATCTGCATTAGTAAGAGAAGGGCAATGCCTGGACTATCTCATTCTCCTGTTGAGGCCGTTGAAAGGCTGGGGGAATCCCTGGCCTCTCCAAACCTGGCCTAGGGACTGGGCATGCTGTCTTAAGCCCTGAAGCTGAAGGGAGGAAGCGGCTCGAGTGGCTTCTTCCAGGAGTTATCCAGTAGGGGGAGCTGTAGAGAAGTGAGTCCGACAGCACCGGGTTCTAATCCAGACTCTGCCCCTCAGTAGCTGTGAGCTTGGACTGCTTTGCCTCAGGCAATTGTTGAGGATGGGGGTGGTGTGTAGAATACTGAATAACTCTTGTAGGAGGGCGCAAACCCATGCCATCAGATGCCCAATTGATCAAAACATGCCCAACCAACCTGCCTGGACACCTGCTGATGGGCCGGACAGCTTCGTGCCCGCAGGATACCAGCCCCGGTTATAGGTGTTTGGATCCACAGTCGCCTGAAATCCTGCTACTTTAAAGACACCTGGAGGCACGCATGGGTGGCTCAGTCAGTTAAGGATCATCATCAGGCCATGATCCTGGGGTCCTGGGATCGAGCCCCGTGTCGGGCTCCCTGTTGAGCAAGGAGTCTGCTTCTCCCTCTCCCTCTCTCAAATAAATAGATAAATCTCGAAAAGAAAAAATAAAAGACAACTGGAAAATTTTGTCATGTCCGGTGAATTGTCAGGTGACACTATGTCGGTCAAAGAAAGCCCGCTGGAGGCTGATGACGTTTAATGCCTCGTCTTTGGGCATTGCTGTGGCATACGTGTGCCCTGACTAGCTTGTGGGAGGGGCGCAGGTGCCGGTTGCCCTTCGTGGGCCTGGGCACCACTCCTTCCCTGCATCCCCACCCGCCCCGGAGCTCCAGCCCAGAGGGAGCCGGGCGGGGAAGGGAAGGGAAGGGAGAGAAGAGCCAGGAGACGGTGGGAGAGGCTCCCTGGCAAGAGAAACTGCTGAGAACGAAGAGAATCTAGGATGGCATCACTCTTAAATGGATCAAAGTCACCAAGGCTGGGAAAAGGGACAACAGAAGGATGATTTGTTGTTGTTGTTTTTTAAAGTGTCCCAGATGACAAAGCCACGCAAGTGTCTCCATGCCATGCTGGAGAGGGATCTAAGCAGAGACTTCCTCTACTTGATGAAAATTTGTGATTTAAAAATAATGTTGTTAGGGGCGCCTGGGTGGCTGAGTCAGTGAAGTGTCTGCTCAGGTCATGATCCCAGGGACTTGGGATCGAGTTCCGTGTCAGGCTCCCTGCTGGGCGGGAGACCTGCTTCTCCCTCTCCCACTCCCCCTGCTTGTGTTCCCTCTCTCGCTGTGTCTCTCTCTGTCAAATAAATAAATAAAATCTTAAAAATAAAATAAAATCTTTTTTAAAAATGCTGTTACAGAATAAACCCAACAAAATGTAATTTGATATTGTTTGTTGGCTCTTTTTAGCAGACTATTGAAATTACATGCATTGAAAGGGGAAAAAAAACAAAAAAAAACCCAAACCCAAGGTTTTTACTTGATAACATGTAAAATCACATCATAACCTGTAAAAAAAAGAACGGGAGTTATGTTTTTACATCCTGTGAGGCCGATAATAAGTACTTCTGACCGTTCTAGGATATTCCTTGCTCATAGCTACACAATGTTTTCCTCTCTGAGAAATGGTGGGGTGCATGGGGTTCCCAGTGCTGCGTTTTAGGGGCTGTAGATACTGCCAAGTGCTTTCCCATCCGTTCAGCCGCCTGGCCCCCCACAATAGCCCTGGAGGCTGAAGTTAGTAGCTCTCTCACAGGGTACAAAGCCACGAGGCTCAGAGATGGACACGGCCTCACCAGATCGCACAGCCAGGTGGGAGGGGGCTGGGCTAGAATCCGGGTCCGCCTCTGGCTGGCTCCTGTGGGGGCGTGGCCTCGGCGGGGGCGGGGCAATGAACCCCTCCCACCGGAGGCTCGCAGGCTGTTGGAATTGCTCCCACCCAGCATAAAAACTCAACACCAAGGTCATGAGAGCCGACAGTTACGTCTCAATCAGTAGGTATTTACCAAACAGCTCCTGTGTCCCAGGCACTGTGCTGGGTGCTTGCGATGAAGTTGGAAACAAGACAGACGCACCCGCTGCCCTCGTGGATTGACTTTCTGGTGGTGGTGGGGAGGGAGAGACAAACAACTCAACAGGTGTTCACAACGGTGTGAGACAGGGATAAGTGCTAGGAGGAAAAAATAAAGCAGGGTAAAGGGCTGGGGGTGGGCGCTTCCAGGCAAAGCAGAGTCAGTGCAAAGGCCCTGAGGTGGAATACGCTGGAGGAACAGAAAGGCAGGCTGGAGCCTGCTCACGCTGACTTGTCTCTTGACTCACAAGAGACAATTGTACACAACTCTGCCTTCAGGGATGTGATGTTGGTAGCGTGAAATCAGCCACAGAGGGAGTATTTACACCATGGAAATTGGCAAATGCTAAAATCAGGGCTTTTGAGTTAAAAAAAAAAATTTTTTTAAAGTAGGCTCCACACCCAGCATGGAGCCCAACATGGAGCTTGAACTCACGACCCTAAGAGCAAGACCTGAACTGAGATCAAGAGTTGGACACCTAACTGACTGAGCCACCCAGACGCCCCAGGGCTTTCGATGTTTTATATTTTATTTTCGTTTTATTTCTTCCGAGAGCCACCTCACCAGCATAGCACTGGGGGCAGGAGATGGGTTTAGAGAGCTCACCAGGGCCTCAGAAGTGGTGCAAAAAAATAAAAGAGGAATGATGTGAAGTGGCCTGGGTTTTACTAGAGTCTCCGGCCACCATGTGGGGAAGAGACCATGGGTGTGTGTTGGCCGGGGGTCGGGGTGGGGGGAAGCTGGGAGGCCAGGGAGGAGGCAGATGTGGCCATCCAGGTAGGGCTGCCAGATTTAGCAAAGGAAAGTACGGGATGTATGCAGTATTTCAGACACCCATAACCAAGCAGCAAATCGTTGCTTATGTGAAAGTCCGAGGTAACTGGGTTTCCCGTGTTTTAGCTGCAGCCCTACCTAGAGGTACCAGGCAAGAGAAGGCAGTCCACACCCACTTCTGGAAGGCTCGCTGCCCAGTCCCTGGGAGAGTCCCCCCCGCAATTCCAACAGCCTGCGAGCCTCCGGTGGGAGGGGTTCATCCAGTCCCCCCTCCTGGATCCCCACCAACCTCCCCCTGACCCAGCCCACACTCCAGCCGACCCTGGAACCCTGGCCCTGCACACACCCGCAGCCGTTTCCTCCAGCTTTCCCCAGCAGATCTGACGGAGGACACTGGGCCGGGAGCAGATCCCAGATGGGTGATGGGGGTGAGCTGACAGGAACCCAGATGAGCTGTCGTCCACCTCCTGGACTCGGCCTCAGGCCTCGGGGAAGCTGGTCCCTCCACCTCCCTTCCCTTCTTCATGAGTGGGGCGGGCGTGCAGGGCTGGGTGATGGGCTTGTCCTCTGGGAGGAGGAAGCTCCTCTAGGGACATGATCTGATCTGTGTTTTCCCAGAGATCTCTCGGGCTGCTGTGGAGGGACTAGGGTACAGGAGCAGGAGAGGAAGGAGAGAGGACAATGGGAGACAACTCTACTAGGACTGGGCTGTGAGCAGGAAGGATGGCGCTTCTCCTACTCCAGCTCCCCGACTCACTTAGCTCCAGCTCCCTCCCTGTTTCTCAACCACACCAGGGACACTCCTGCCTCAGGGCCTTTGCACTTGCCATTCCTCTGCCCGGACTGTTCTTCCATCCAATCTCCACAGGGCTCATTTCCTCTCCTCCTTCAAATCCTTGCTCCAACATCACCATCTCTGTCCGGCCTTCCCTCACCCTTCTATTGAAAATTAAACCCCCTCCCCACCCCCATCAGTACTTCCTACCTCTGTCCCCTGCTTCATTTTTCTGCATGGTGCTTATGACCTTCTAAGACACTGTATAATTGAGTCGATTTATCCTGCTGCTCTCTTCCAACCACAATCTGAGTTCCTCAAGAGCGGAGATTTATGTCTGTCTCACATCCTGAATCCCCAGAATCGGGAATGGCGTCTGGCACGTAGTAGGTGCTCCGTACCATGGAGTCAGTGACTGGAGTTTCGGCTTTGGGCCTGTAGGAGGTGATAGATTGGAGGGGTAGATCGGGGGCAGGTGAGGGAGAGGGAGGGGTCACAGGTGACTTCCAGGTGCCTGCCCTGGATAGAGGTGCCATGTGCTGAGATGAGGAGCCTTGGGATGGGGAGCTGGTGAGCATGGTATTCGTCACAGGAATTGGAGGGCTTGTGGGATGTCCGCGGGGAGATATCTGGGGATAATTGGCTGTTGGATCTGGAGCTTGGGGAGAGGGCCAGGCTGGAGCAGGGTTGAAAGTGGTCAGTGCAGAGATCTCAGGGAGGAACAGAGTGAGGAGGGGACAGTGGCCCAGGCCAAGCCCCGAGATACCAACTTTCTGGAGAAGGGCAGAAGACCAGGGGGAGAGGAAATCAGGAGAGGCGAGTTGCCATGAGGTTGATGTCCCTGATGACATTCATCCTGGGTCGGTCTCCCTGGCAGACCTGGGATCTTTCCGAGGACGGAGCAGATACAGTTCTCCATCCCACACCCAGGGCAATCACAGGCAGGCCTCAGGAATGTTCTGGGCTGGGCAAGGTCAGCCTCAGCGAGTTGGCCCAGCCACTGGCTTCCCCGGGGACCACAAAGGATGGTGGCCCCAATGGTGGGACTCCAGACACTGTGACAACTGTGACGATATCCCCCCCACCCCAACCCCAGCATCCCCACCCAGGTCCCTGGGCAGCCTGGGTGAGCCCAGTGGTGGAAACAGGGGTGGAGAGGGGTGCCCAGAAACCACAAATGGCCTCAAGCTGGAGCCATCTGGCCATGAGGTCAGCCCACCTGCCCAGGCCTTTGGAAGCCAGGGATGGTAACTTCCTGGCAGGCTTCCTGCCCTCCCCTCAATGAGCTCTCAGGCTGGCCTGGGGGGGAGTCCCTCTCCTGCGGGGGTGCGGGCATGCAAATACCGCCAGCCACACTGAGATCCAGCTCTGTCATATCCTCTGTCCCAGTGCTGGGCCCCTGGCAGCAGCCCCCTTGTCCCCCCTCCTGGTCCCCCGAGTCTGGGAGTTGACAAGCCTGCCCCACATCGCAGGCCTTTGCCTCTCTGGATTAAGCATCGGCCGCCCCAGTCTCCCGCGTGTAATGCACTTCCAGGCAGAAGTCATCCCTTCCGGAGGGAAAAATAAAACAAGACGAAATCAGAGAGCGAGACAAACCATAAGAGACTCTTAATCATAGGAAACAAACTGAGGGTCGCTGGAGGGGAGCGGGGTGTGGGAGATGGGGTAACTGGGTGATGGGCATTAAGGAGGGCACGTGATGTCATGAGCCCTGGGTGTTATATGCAACTGATGATTCACTAAACTCTACCTCTGAAACTAATAATACACTATATGTTAATTCACTGAATTAAAAAAAAAACAAAACAAAAGAAATCGTCCCTTTCTATTTTCCCCATGACCTATGGGGTGGAGGCAGTTTGTCCTGGCCGCTGGGTACTGAGGCAAAATAGACCAAGTACAAGCACTGGGGGAAGGAAGGTGTGTGTGTGTGCACGTGCGTGCGTGTGTGCGTGTGCAAGCCCCCATGCGTGTCCCACAGCTTGCATATCCATGCAGACGTGTCCCTGCGTGGGTATTGCTCCTGTGTGGACGCGTGCGTCTCTGCGGACCTCTGTGCGTGTGAATGCAAGTGTGCATGCAAGAGCGTGTCCCTGTACCCCTGTGCGTGTGTGTACGTAGCAGTGTCTCTGTGTTTCGTGAGTCCCTCCGTGTGTGGGTACAAGTATGTCTGTGAACCTAAATGGACGGGGCGCACATGCGGGCACCGGGGACTGATGGCTAGCGTGCACGTGTGTCACGGCGTGACCGTGCATGACCTGCGGGGCTTGGCAATGCTGGGTGGCGATCGGAGGGGCGGGCCCGGGCTGCCAGCCAGCACCTGCCTCATACCCAGCCCTGCTTGTCCCCAGGGAGACACTAGGCTCTGGGCCGTGCACGGTCTTGGCACCTGCTACCTTTCAGAAAGAGCATGGGAGTCCCAAGTCCCAAAGGCTTGGAGAGATGAGGAGGGTGGTTGCATTGGGGAGTCTATGGACCCCGAATGGGGGGGTCTAGGCCTGGGCTGCCAGCCTTCAGGGGCCCCTAGAAGAGGCCTATCTTGGTCTTGGGCACTAGGACACCTCCCACCTGCCCTTGTGACCGGTAGATCTGGCTTTTCCCCTTGTACCTACGAGCTACCTACTCAGTATCTGTTCTCCACTTCTTCCTTTCCAACAAACCCCGATTTGTGGGGCAGCAATGTGCCTATGGACGCACTGGATTTCTGAGCCTCCCCTGCAGCTGGGAATGGCTTATGACATGGTTCTAAGATGTTAAGTGCGCGTCTGCTGGGGACTACCTGGAAGGCCTTTGCTCTTGTGATGACGGGGGACGGATGTAGCACCGTGTCCTTCTGCCTCCTTTATTCTGTCTGGAACATGAATGTGATGGCTGGATTGCAGCAGCTGTCTTGCAGTCATGAGTTAGGAGAGGGAAAATGTCATGAGGATGATGGCAAAGTGAATAGAGCCTTAGTCCCTGACAAGCTAAACCAAGGTCGACAACGTACTTCGGATTTCGGGGTGCCTGGGTGGCTCAGTTGGTTGAGCGTCCAACTCGGTTTCGGCTCAGGTCGTGATCTCATGGTCATGGGATTGAGCCCCGTGTCAGGCTCTCTGTTCAGCGGGGAGTCTGCTGGAAGATTCTCTCCCCCTGTCCCTCCTCCCACACATGTGTGCACATGCTCTCTCTCAAATAAATAAACCTTAAAAAAAAAAAATGCAAAGTACTTTGGATTTCTCATGATGAAAAAAAAAAATACATCTTCATGTGTTACGCCAGGGTTGGTGGTTTTCTGTTATTTGCAGCCTGGTGCAATCGTAACTGATCATTCTAGGCTGAGGGCTGGGAGAATGGGCCACCCTCTCCTCCACATCCCCCAGCTGTGGGCCCCTCCCTCCCTGCTCAGAGTCCTTCCCACCTCCAGCCACTGCTGCCCTTAACACCAGGACCCATGTTCCAATCAGGCCTGGACTCTGGTATAATTTAGACCAATTCCGCATTTTCAGTCTTGGAGAGACTCCTTCCTGAGTGTTGGGAGAACAGATTGCTACCCTCATGACAAAGAAGGGGAGACTGAGCTTCAGAGAGGCTTGCCTCAAGTCACCTGAGGGGATTACAACTCAGTCCTTACCTCTGGTGAGTTCCATGGGCTCATAGAGGGAGTTCTTTTTTGTTTGTTTTAAGATTTTATTTATTTGTGAGCGAGAGAGCACAAGCCAGGGGAGGGAGAAGCGGGCTCCCTGCTGAGCAAGGAGCCCCATATGGGACTCGATCCCAGGACCCTGGGATCAGGACCTGAGCGGAAGGCAGACGCTTAATCCACTGAGCCACCCAGGTGTCCCATAGAGGGAGTTCTTGCTCCCAGCTCCTCTCGCCCACCTATCTCGCAAGTGCCCGATATACCCCCGTTGAGAATGGGCAGCATCCTTTGCAGGTTCATCCATTAAACTGGCCCCCTTCTTGGGAGGGAGCATCTTGTCTGCGATATCCGCAGGCCACCCTGTCCCACAGTGGCACCAGGAGCAGGAGGGCTCGCTGAGCAAAGCAGGGAAGGAGAAAGTGGAGGGGCCCAGCAGACTGCTCATTGCCATCCCTCAGAAGAGTGGGGCCTTGGGAGCAGCTTCCGTTGGCCCTTGTCAACGTGGGTGTGAGCTGTGGTCTGGCCACATGGGCTTTCCCCACTGGATGCCCCAGTCGCTCACTGGGTGGCTGAACCAGATTACTCACAGCTGCCTCGTTAGTCAGTGAAGTGTGTCTGTGAAGAATGGGAACTGGGTACAGGGTGTCCCGGATGCAGTGGCAGCTCACCTCCACCCCCTCAGCCCCGTGCTTGGTGGCCTTGGGTCACTTTCTCTCCCCGGCTGAGCCCATTTTCTCAGCAGTAAATTGTGACAGTGACTGTCTGGAAGGGGAAGGTGAGGACAGAAGTGTTTACACACCAAAGATACTGCTCACAAGGCCCCGGGCTTAGGGGGGCGTGCGTGTGAGTAATGACAGCTGGTCTAGCACCTCTGAAGATGCTGGGCGCTTTCCCGGCTGTCATTTCTCAAATCCATAAACCAACCCAACCAGAGAGGTCTGAACATCCCCACTTTACAGATGAGGACCTTGAAGTCAGGGCTGTCCGGGCCTGGCTCCCTCCATGGTCTCTGAGTCCTGCAGAGTTCAGCCTCTGCCTACCTCTCCTCCGGCCCCCTTCTCTCCTCCATTCTCCTGGCCCCTTTGGCTGGCCGACATGTGCTTGTCCTTTGGGTCCCCACTGACATGTCCACACGTCCATCCTTGACTTGCCCAGCTGCGTAAGGGGCCTCTCTGAGCTCCCCGGTGTCTGAGCATCCCCCACCTTGGCACTTCTCACCGGGGACAGTGGCTGTCTGGGTGACACATGGTCTCTCCTGTGAGGGGGTTGGGAATGTATGCTCATGGCATTGACCCCAGGACACAGCATGGACAATAAAGAATACCATGGTCGTGATGTGGCAGAGCAGGGGTCAAACACGGGTGTTTCTGATCCCAAAGCACATCTTCAAACTGTGGGATTGGAGGGGAGGCAGTAATACAGTATCCCAGTTTCTTCGGATGGAGACCCAGCCCTTGTTCCTCCAATTTCAACTACACTTCATCTGGTGGTAGAGGGGTGCGGATGGGCGGGGCACATCTGCCATTTCTGCTGGCCCAGGGCCCATCCCATCTTCCTGAAAGCACAGGTTTCCTTTGGGGAAAATGACTCTCTGCTGCATTTGGCTGGGGCTGGAGTCTCCTCCCCCTTCCAGAGAGGGACAGGGGACAAGGGTCTGGCCACCAGCACACAGGCACAACTCGGAGATAAGGCGGGTTCTGCTCCAGATCGCTGCAGTAGGGCAAATATCATGACAAAAGCAGCCACATGGGGGCACCTGGGTGGCTCAGTCCATTAAGCATCTGCCTTGGGCTGAGGTCATGATCTCAGGGTCCTGGGATCGAGCCTGGCATGGGGCTCCCTGCTCGGCGGGAAGCCTGCTTCTCCCTCTCCTTCTGCCCCTCCCCACTGCTCTTGCTCTCTCTCTCTCAAATAAATAAATAAAATCTTTTTAAAAAAAGGAGTCGAATGAATTTTGGGGTTTCGCCATGCACATAAAAGTTATGCTCACACTATAGTCTGATAAGTGTGCAATTGCATTATGTCCCCGAAATGTACGTACCTTAATAAAAAATACTTTATTGCTGAAAACTGCTAACCATCCTCTGAGCTTTCAGTGAGTCCTAATCTTTTTGCTGGGGGAGGGTCTTGCCTCAGCGTTGATGGGTGCCGACCTGTCCGGGGTCAGGGTGGTGGTTACAAAAGGCTGGGGCGGCCATGACAATTTCTTAAAATAAGACAGCAATGAGATTTGCTGCATTGCTTGACTCTTCCTTTCACGAATGAGTCCTCTGTAGTATGAGATGCTATGTGATAGCAACAGAGCCCCAGAACTTCTCTCAAAATTAGAGGGGATCCTCTCAAACCCTGCCGCCGCCACCTTTTCAACTAAGTTTGCAGAATCTTCTAAATCCTTTGTTGTCATCTCAACAATCTTCCCCAGGAGTAGACTGCATCCAAGAAACCATTTCTCTGCGCATCCCTAGGAAGCAACTCCTCATCTGTTCACGCTTTATCATGAGATTGCAGCCATTCAGGCCCATGTTCAGGCTCCATTTCTAGTTCTTGTTGTCTTGCTGTTTCCACCATATCTGTAGTTACCTCCCCCAGTGAAGTTTTGAACCTCCAATTTGTAAAAAAACAAAACAAAACAAAACCGCACTATCCGCAAGGCACAATAAAGCAAGGGATGCCTGTACTCCGTCCCCAGGCTTCACCTGCCCAATGAGAGGCCACCCCGAACCTTGGCTGGGACTACTGACTACCCCCACTGCCACAATGGGGGGGCCCCTGGAGGTCGTTCGAACAACTTTTTTTTTGAGACACACATCCTCTCAGCCTCTTTTCTTTTCCTGCTTTTAATATATGCAGGAAACAGTAGTGCAAGTAAAATGATAAATAGCATCAGACACTCAGACTGTGTGGGGTGGGCATTAGGGAATGGTGGGGACTGTGGTAAACTGGAGAGCCCGTGCCCTTCCAGTGGTGGGGGGTACTGCTCAGTTACAACCCATTACTGCTATGCGCCAGTGCAGGTCTGAGGCTGACAGATCTTCTGGTTTTCTGGAAGAAACCAGAAATCAAGATTTTTATGAGGTATCTCCCTATTTTTTTAATTTTAATATTTGACAGAGAGAGACAGCGAGAGAGGGAACACAAGCAGGGGGAGTGGGAGAGGGAGAAGCAGGCTTCCCACTGAGCAGGGAGCCTGTTGTGGGGCTCGATCCCAGGACCCTGGGATTATGACCTGAGCCGAAGGCAGATGCTTAATGGCTGAGTCACCCAGGCGCCCCAGTATCTCCCTATTTTTAACATAGGCAAATAATTCCAAGCTTTAGAAAAGCTCTCTGTGAGTCATTCCCCCATACTGCTGGTAAGTCTAAATTGGTACAATCTCTAAGGACAGAGTTTTGACATTAACGATTAAAATTATAAGTGCAATATCCTGTAACTTGGCACTTGGACTTCTGGATATTCACCCAGCAGATATACTTGCAACATGATAATTTATTTCAGGATTGTTTGTGATGGCAAAAAATCAGAATGGATTTACCTATAGGGTGCTGGTTAAAGAGATTACATTTGTAGGGCGCCTGGGTGCCTCAGTTGGTTAAGCGACTGCCTTCGGCTCAGGTCATGATCCCGGAGTCCTAGGATCGAGCCCCGCATCGGGCTCCCGGCTCAGCGGGGAGCCTGCTTCTCCCTCTGACCCTCTCCCCTCTCATGCTGTTTCTCTCTCTCAAATAAATAAATAAATAAATAAAATCTTAAAAAAAAAAGAGAGATTACATTTATAAGGGGATACTACGTAGCTGTAAAAAAATGACACATCAAAAGCCCAAGTGACAAAAGACCAAAATAGGTAAATTGGAATTGCCATTAAAAACTTTCAAATTTTAAAAACGTTTGTGCTTCAAATGATACCATCAAGAAAGTGAAAAGACAACTCACAGAATGAGAATATTTGTAAATTATGTATCTGATAAGGGACTTAGGTCCAGAATATATAAAGAACTCTTGTAACTCAATAAAAAGGGAAATAACATAATTAAAAACAGAGGATTTGAACAGACATTTCTCCCCAAAAAGACAAATGGCCAATAACCACATGAAAAGCTGCTCAATATCATTTGTCATTAGGGAAATGCAAATCAAAGCCACGATACCATACCACTTCATGCCCACTAGGATAGCTCTAAAAAAAAAAAAAGGGTGCCTGGGTGGCTCAGTTGGTTGGACGTCTGCCTTTGGCTCAGGTCATGATCTCGGGGTCCTGGGATCGGGCCCATGTCGGGCTCCCTGCTTGGTGGGGGGTCTGCTTCTCCCTCTGCCCCTCCCCCTGCTCCTGTGCTCTAAGTAATAAAATCTTAAAAAAGAAAAAGGAAAAAGGAAAGTAACAAGTGTTGGTGAGGGTAAGGATGTGGAGAAATTGATTGGAACCCTCAAATATTGCTGGTCAGACTGTTCAATGAATGCAGCTGCTGGGGAGAAGTTTGGCAGTTCTCCCAAAAATTAAACATAAAAGTTTACCGTATGACCCAGCAAGCTCACTCTAAAGTATAGACCCAAGAGAAATGAAAACATGTCCACACAAAAACTTGTACATGAACATTCACAGCATCATTGCTGACGATCGCCAAAAAGCGGAAACAACCCAAATGTCCATCCACTGATGAATGAACCAAATGTGGTCTATTCATACAATGGAATGGTTTTGGTCTTAGAAAGGAATGAAGTTCTGATACGTGCAAAAGGATGAACCTTGAAAACATGCTAAGTGAAAGAAATCAGACACAAAAGGTCACGTACTGTAAGATTCCATTTGCAAGGAATGTCCAGAATGGGCAAATCCAGAGAGACAGAAAGTAGATTAGCGGTTGCCAGGGGCTGAGGGGAAATGAGGAGTGACTACTAATGAGGCTCTTTTTGGGGTGGGGAAAATGTTCCAAAATTAGGCTGTGCTTGCACAACTCATATGGACATACTAAAAACCACTAAATTGTAGACTTTGAAGTTTTATGGTCCATGGATTTTATCTCAAATAAGCTATTACAAAAGAAAAAGAATGAGGGATCTCTCTGGTTATTGAGACTTATTGGTCTTCAGGAAAAGTATATATAATTTGCTACCTTGTATATATTAAGGAGGCTTTGGACAAGAATGTGTATTTGTATTTGCTCGTGTTGACTTTGTACGGACAATAAAAGTAACCACCTGGAGTTAGGACCAAGATTTTTCACTTAAACCTTCTTATAATGAGTTTTGAGCCAAACGAACCGATTTTTTCTTTTTTCTTTTTTTACGATTCTATTTATTTGAGAGAGAGGGAGGGAGTGAGCACAAGAGGGAGGGGAGGGGCAGAGGGAGAGGGAGAAACAAGACTCCCTGCCAAGCAGGGAGCCCGCCTCAGGGTCAGATCCCAGGACCCCCGGATCGTGACCTGAGCCGAAGGCAGCTGCTTAACTGACCGAGCCACCCAGGCGCCCCGTAATGATTTTTTCTTAAAGAAATGGTCAGTCATGTTGGCTGCCACAGAGCACAGTAAGGCAAGGACTGAAGAGTGTCTGCTGGATTTGACTATAGTTAGATAATTGATGACTTTTCCAGGACAGAGTCAGGGCCCAGTGGGGGTAGAAGCCAAGCAGCTCATAGTGGATTGAAAAGTAGATGAGAATTAGTTTTCGTCAGAGAATGTTGAATAGCCTATAACTTGTATACCAGCCCAGCTGAACTATTTATAGAGAATTAAAGTGAACATAGTTTAAGAGTCTCTTGGGAGATTCCGTTTTATTCCTGGATCATAGAGGACCAACACGCAGCTGCGCACTCGGTCCCTGAAAAGATGTGCTTGTGCCTTGCTTTTGTAGGCCCTCTACTTACACTGAGGGTCACCGTGGGCCTTATACTGCATGTACGTCAGTTAGGGAAGATTGTCTACTGTATCCCATAAAGAAAGGCCATCAAAGAAATATTTTCAGACCTCAGTGACAGAAAATGTTCACTTTCCCCAAGTATGGTTTATTGATTAATATTCAATACAAATCATGTAACAGATTATTTGGCTTTTTGCTCTGCTGTGGGAAAAAAATCAGAAACGAATTTATAGTTCAGCCTTAACTGAGGACACCCATATGATCTTTGTATGTCTAAGTATTAGGTAGCCGTTTTTCCAGAGGCTGACCTAATATTTATAAATATGTTTCTCCTTGAGTGTTTAAAAATGCAGTATCGGGGCACCTGGGTGGCTCAGTTGGTTAAGCGACTGCCTTCGGCTCAGGTCATGATCCTGGAGTCCCGGGATCGAGTCCCACGTCGGGCTCCCTGCTCAGCAGGGAGTCTGCTTCTCTCTCTGACCCTCCCCCCTCTCATGCTCTCTCTCTCTATCTCATTCTCTCTCTCAAATAAATAAATAAAATCTTTAAAAAAAAAATAAATAAAAATAAATAAAATAAAAAATAAATAAATAAATAAAAATGCAGTATCTACGTTTCCATTTTAACGTACGATCCCAATAAACCTCTGAAAATTCAGTGCCCGCCCCAAAAAAGTGTGGGAAAGGGTTACCAAAAAGAAACTGTCACCATTAGAAAAGAGAAGGAGCTTCTGGGCAGCTGATAATTTATCCGAATTCAGTACAACTGGTGTTGAATTTGTGAAAACTGATGGAACTATATATACACCTAGGTCTAACTTTCTGCATGTGAAAAGTAAACAAAAACACAACAAAATACACAAAACAAAACAAAATATACACAAAATTTTTATTTCTTTTTTAAACAAAATTTTAGGGAGGCGCCTGGGTGGCTCAGATGGTTAAGCATCTGCCTTCGGCGCAGGTTATGATCCCAGAGTCCTGGGATCGAGCCCCACATCGGGCTCCTGGCTCAGCGAGGAGCCTGCTTCTCCCTCTCCCTCTGCCTCTCTCCTTGCTCATGCTCTCTCTCTCTCTCTGTATCTGTGTGTCTCAAATGAATAAATAAAATCTTAAAAAAAAAAATTTTAAAAAGTGTGTGGGCTTGCCAAAATTCATTTCTGGTCTGGATCCACTTTTCAGCCCCCAGTTTGTGATGTAAGGAATAGACCCTCGATCTGGCGCTCAGAGTCTATTGGGTTCCACCCACCGGTCATTATTCCAGGGCAAAGTAAGAACCTGCAGAGCCCGCGTTCCTCTTCCTCTCGGTCTCCGTACCTTTGCCTACTCGTCTCCCCAGCTCCAGAGCCCTTCCTTCTCTTGTCACTTGGTGAAAACTGCCACTTTTGGTGTCCCAACTGCAAACGCTCTTCCTTACCGGCACGACCTCGAGCTCCCTGCTGAAAACCTTTCCTCCCCACCAGGTTCCTACTGCCTCCCCGTGTCACCGCTGCCTCCTCAGCACTGGTCTTTTAAGGGACGGTGCTCGATATTTACTCTACGAATGGACTACGGGCTCTGGACTGAGACTGAGCCACCAAGTGGAGGGAACACGCCGGAGGCCTGGAAAACCCGAGCTGAAGCCCAGGGACGCCGGAAGCTGTGCGGAGGACCAGCCACCGGAAGTCAGTGGCGGCTTCAGGCCGGCGCTCTAGAATCACGGAGGCCCAGGGTCTCTGTGGTTGGACGCCTCGGATCCGTCTACTTGGGGTGGCGTATTACCAGAGCCGGGCTCCCGGGACCGATCGGGAAAATAAGGGGGTGGTGCATCATTCCTCGGGCGATGGGACTGACAGGAGAACAGGGGCCTGAAGGAGGGGGATTTCATGAGCCAGCCGACAAGGTAACAGATCCACACACCTGAGCCCTTCCGAACTCCCGGGACCAGCGGCAGTCAACCCCGTGGATGGCGGTGCGCAAGCACGCACGGGGGCGTTGCCTTCCATTCGCGCGGCTCCTGGGACAGCTAGCGCGCATGCGTCAGAAGACTGCGCGGGGCGGAGAGCCTGCAAAGTGCCGAGCGCCCTTTGGGCGGCTCCCGCGGGCGGGCTGGAGAGCGGCGCGCGCGCGCAGGCGCGCGCGGGCGGAGGCGTGGCTTCCTCTGCCGGTGATCTCGGATTGGACGCAGCAAGTCGAAGGGGTGGGAACCTCCGCAGAGACCGCCCAGCGATTGGCCAGAGGCTGGAAGGAGCGTGGTCTGGGGAGGCGGGGCGGGGGAACCGGCGGGGTACAGCGCGACGCTGAGGTGTTGGCGGCGGCCTTGAACAAGTGAGCGAGCGACTCTTGGAGTACCCCTCCACTGGGGACGGGAGCCCGGGGAGGCGGGGAGCGCCGGCGACCTCCGAAGGCCTGGAGGAGGCGTCGGAGTGAGGCGCCATTCGGTGAGTGTTGACAGGGAAAAGCGAAGTGCCCCGCCCCTCCCTTTCTTCCTGGACCGCGCCTGGCGGCGCCTCCCCCACCTCCCACCCTGCGTTCCACACTGGACCTGAGCTGTGGGTTCCAGGTCCGGGTGTGGGAAGACTACGACGTGCCAGCCGCTCTCTTTCGCTCCCTCTCCGGCCCCCATCGGCTTAGGGAACTTGGAAATTCCCTGGTCCTGCTCCCCAGCCTCACAGAGGGGAAACTGAGGCCTGGCGGGGGAGGCGGGCCGCTCCTCACCAGCGTCTCCACGCAGACGCCATGGCTGAACCCCTGAAGGAGGAAGAAGGCGAGGACGGCTCTGCGGAGCCCCCCGGGCCGGTGAAGGCGGAACCCACCAACACCGCTGCCTGTGTAGCGGCCAAGAACCTGGCCCTGCTCAAAGCCCGCTCCTTCGACGTGACCTTTGACGTGGGGGACGAGTACGAGATTATCGAGACCATAGGCAACGGGGCCTATGGCGTGGTGTCCTCTGCGCGCCGCCGTCTCACCGGTGAGCCTCCCTGTCGTGCACCGCTTAGGGATGTGGAAGCCGGTCCCGGAGAGTGAGAAACCTGCCCCCTCTCAAGCAGCCAGGAAGGAAAGCTGGGATCTAAAATCTGGTTCAAGGCAACAAATACTGGTTAGGTGCCTTTGGGTGCCAGGCTCTGCGTTGGGCATAGTTCTCTGAAACTGCCATGGTGCTGGTGCTTATTTCCTTAGAAAAATGACAGTTCCAGTTAGACCAGAATGGAGATTCTATCTTTGGTTTCTAAAGGAGAAATGTATTCTGGAGCCAGAGACTGGTGCAAGGAATTGGTGGTGGGATGGGCGAGGTCTGAGATAGAGAGTGCAGGGGGGTAGAATGAGCACAGGCTTTAGAGTCAAGACGCTACCACTAACTAGCTGTGCAGCCCCCAGCAAGTTGCTGAGCCAGGGTTTTGTCATCTCCCAACTTTGAATGGTTAGTATCTGCCTCAGGGTAGGTGTGAAGGGAAAATCTGATAACGTCCGTAAAGTGCTTGGCACGTAGTAGGTCCTTGCTATATGATGGTGGTCATTCAGTGTATGGTAACTGCATTCTAGAAGAGAGATGTTGAAAGGGGCGTTTTGCCAATCTGCAGCTATTCTGAGCTACCTCATGGTATCTGCCTTTTCCCTGCTCCCCAGGCCAGCAGGTGGCCATTAAGAAGATCCCTAACGCTTTTGATGTGGTCACCAACGCCAAGCGGACCCTCAGGGAGCTGAAGATCCTCAAACACTTCAAGCACGACAACATCATCGCCATCAAGGACATCTTGAGGCCCACCGTGCCCTATGGCGAGTTCAAATCTGTGTAAGGAGCAGGGATGGGAAAGGAAGGCAGAGGTGGGACCTGAAGTTTCTGAAGGGCAGCTGAACCTAATGTAAGGCAGGCTGGGAAAATTCCCGTGATTCCAGACCATTGTCCCTTAGGGCTTTGCCAGGGACAACTGGTTGCTTGAGAAGAGGCAGATGCTGCTGTTTTATAGAATCTTGGTACGTAGGATGGCACATGTAGGACGTTCATACAGTAACCGCACTCTTCTACTCTCATAGCAGATATCCCCGGTCAGTTATAGAGCACTTTCTTACAAAAAATGGGCAAGCCTTCATAGTTTTCCCAGTCTTTCAGGCAGCCATGCCAAACAATGGAGATGGCCCTAAAACTAAATCTGTTGGTTAGCCTTGGTTTAGTCCAGCCTCATCTTTTCTTTGATGGGGAGACTAGATCTAGAGAGAAAAGTGATTTCACTTAAGTTCATGGAAACGGAGAAAATCTAGAATCTTCATACCTGCCGTTGGCCCGTGCAGAATGCAAAGACGAGGCCATTACCTGTCGAGCTGGGAGCGTGTAGTGAGGCTGGCGCGTGGGCAAGGTAGCCATGCCTGTCTTTCTTGTCCCCTCTAGCTATGTGGTCCTGGACCTGATGGAGAGCGACCTGCACCAGATCATCCACTCCTCCCAGCCACTCACTCTGGAGCACGTGCGCTACTTCCTGTACCAGCTGCTCCGGGGCCTCAAGTACATGCACTCGGCTCAGGTCATCCACCGCGACCTCAAGCCCTCCAACCTGTTGGTGAATGAGAATTGTGAGCTCAAGATTGGTGACTTCGGCATGGCCCGTGGCCTGTGCACCTCGCCCGCTGAACACCAGTACTTCATGACTGAGTACGTGGCCACACGCTGGTACCGTGCTCCTGAGCTCATGCTCTCGTTGCACCAGTACACGCAGGCCATCGACCTGTGGTCTGTGGGCTGCATCTTCGGTGAGATGCTGGCCCGGCGCCAACTCTTCCCAGGCAAAAATTATGTACACCAACTGCAGCTGATCATGATGGTGCTGGGCACCCCATCGCCGGCTGTGATCCAGGCTGTGGGGGCTGAGAGGGTGCGGGCCTACATCCAGAGCCTGCCACCCCGTCAGCCTGTGCCCTGGGAGACAGTGTACCCAGGTGCCGACCGCCAGGCCCTGTCCCTGCTGGGGCGCATGTTGCGTTTCGAGCCCAGCGCCCGCATCTCCGCAGCTGCTGCCCTTCGCCACCCCTTCCTGGCCAAGTACCATGACCCTGACGATGAGCCTGACTGTGCCCCGCCTTTTGATTTTGCCTTTGACCGTGAAGCGCTCACCCGGGAGCGCATTAAAGAGGCCATAGTGGCTGAGATTGAGGACTTCCACGCACGTCGTGAGGGCATCCGCCAGCAGATCCGCTTCCAGCCTTCCCTGCAGCCTGTGGCCAGTGAGCCTGGCTGCCCTGATGTTGAGATGCCCAGTCCCTGGGCTCCCAGTGGGGACTGTGCCATGGAGTCACCTCCACCAGCTCCACCACCGTGTCCCGGCCCTGCACCTGACACCATTGACCTGACCCTGCAGCCGCCCCTGCCAGCCAGTGAACCAGCTCCTCCCAAGAAGGAGGGTGCCATCTCAGACAACACCAAGGCGGCCCTCAAAGCTGCGCTGCTCAAGTCCTTGCGGAGCCGGCTCAGAGGTGCCTTGCGGAGGCAGTGGCCGGCCAGGGAGTGGGGTTGCAGAGGGGTACTCCCAGCTTGGACAGGCCACAGACTCTTACCTTCCCCCTGCCAACTCTCTGCAGATGGCCCCAGCGCTCCTCTGGAAGCTCCTGAGCCTCGGAAGCCGGTGACCGCCCAGGAGCGCCAGCGGGAGCGGGAGGAGAAGCGGCGGAGGCGGCAGGAGCGAGCCAAGGAGCGGGAGAAGCGGCGGCAGGAGCGGGAGCGCAAGGAGCGGGGGGCCGGGACCTCTGGGGGCCCCTCCACTGATCCCCTGGCAGGGTTGGTGCTCAGTGACAATGATCGCAGCCTGCTGGAGCGCTGGACTCGCATGGCCCGGCCCCCAGCCCCCACGCCAGCCCCTGCGCCAGCCCCAACCCCAGCCCCTGCGCCAGCCCACGCCCCGGTCCCAACGCCCAGCCCAGCCCAGCCCAGCAGTCCTCCTGCTGGCCCCCCAGCACAACCCGTAGGCTCCACCCCTGGTCCTGCCCCGCAGCCTGCCTGCCCACCCCCTGGCCCCACTCCCCACCCGGCCAGCCCTCCTGGGCCCGTCCCTGGCCCTCCTCCACTCCAGACTGCCACCTCTAGCCTCCTGACCCCCCAGTCGCTTGTGCCACCCCCCGGGGTGCCTGGCCCCAGTGCTGTCGGTGTTCTGCCTTACTTCCCATCTGGCCCACCCCCTCCGGACCCCGGAGGGGCCCCTCAACCCTCCACCTCAGAATCACCCGATGTGAACCTGGTGACTCAGCAGCTGTCCAAGTCTCAGGTGAGAGGCTGTGAAGACACCTGGATCAGGGCCCTGGGAACATGGGTTCGGGAAGTCCTTGCTGTTTGGCAGGGGCGGGGGGGTGGGAGAGGCTGTGGTGTCTCTTTATTCCGTGAGAACTGAGTGGCAGATGGGCCTTTATCTCTGAACTTGTTCTCTTGCTCTTAGAAGGAGCACAGTGCCAACGAACAGGTCGTTGGGAGACAAGTAAGATGCTTCCTAGGAAGCGCGTGGGCTGGAGACGGGCCCTCGACCAGCGCCCAGTGACTGGCCAGGCTGGTGCTGTCACCCGCAGCTCTCCCGCAGAGTCCCTGGGAGCATTGGGACAGACTTGCAGACCTCTCTTTGCTCTTGGTAGTGCCTGGCTTGTAACCTGTCATCATCCGTTGCAGGTGGAGGACCCCCTGCCCCCGGTCTTCTCAGGCACTCCAAAGGGCAGTGGGGCCGGCTATGGTGTTGGCTTTGATCTGGAGGAGTTCCTAAACCAGTCTTTTGACATGGGC
This sequence comes from Phoca vitulina, assembly GCF_004348235.1. Classification (NCBI taxonomy): domain Eukaryota; kingdom Metazoa; phylum Chordata; class Mammalia; order Carnivora; family Phocidae; genus Phoca; species Phoca vitulina. Next base: position 10,634,178 of record NW_022589750.1, on the reverse strand, counting down.
GTGGCTGACGGGCCACAGGATGGGTAAGATGCTGGACCACGCTTCTGGAATGGGCCCGTGGGTAGGGTTTCCAGGTGCAGCAGGAGCCTGCCTGTGGGATGGGCAAGGAGCCAGCCTAGGCTCACAGTGCCTCTCCCTTCCACTCTCCCTGCAGCCAGGCCGACTCAGCCTCCCTCTCGGCTTCCCTGCTTGCTGACTGGCTGGAGGGCCACGGCATGAACCCTGCCGACATTGAGTCCCTGCAGCGTGAGATCCAGATGGACTCCCCGATGCTGCTGGCTGACCTGCCGGACCTCCAGGAGCCTTGAGGCCCACAGCCTGTGCCTTGCTGCCAGGGGCGGACGCAGCTACAAGACTCACAGGAACGTTTCCAAGGGCTGGACCCCTGGGCCCAGCCGTGGAAGCTCAGCTTCGATGATTCTGCAGGTTCATCTCAGACACACTCTGCAGCCTTAAGCAGCCACCTGAGCCACCACCAAGCCATGGCAGGATCAGGAAACCTCTACTCCCTGAGCGATCCTTTTCAGTATTGTATTTTTTTTATTATTATTATTGTTATTACATTAATATTGTGACACGATCTTTTTGTCATCCAGATGAGGCCTGTGAAATATAAGGTTCCCTTTAGTGCCTAACTCTAGTTGTGTTTTTGGAGTTGAGGGCAGGGTGTTGTCATAAGGGGAGCAAGGAGGAGCCGGGTCCTCACATTTGGGGGTCAAGCAAACACATTTGCACGCACAACAGCCAAAGCAGTTCGTTCAGATCCTGAGGTTTTATTGAGCTCTTCACTCCCCACCTCCTTCCAGCCCCACAGAGGTTGTCCTCTGTCCCCCCACATGGTCAGACGTCAGCCCTGGGGTGAGTGGGGGGACCGCGTAGCTATGCCTACCTCGGTTGGAGCTGTTTTAGAGTAGCGTGCAGTAGCTGTGTGAAATACGGTTTTGGCATTGAGCTTTGGGGGCCTGGGGCAGGCGGGAGGGGGCAGCGGAGGAGGACCGTGAGGTGGGGCTGGGGGTCCATTGTGCTCACCACTGGGGAATGAGTTGATGGGAGGGAAGCTGAGGACGTGGCAGGGGGGTTACTGGCCTGTGGCCTGGCACACGCCATGGGTATTGGTCAGACTATGCCAGCCCAGTCTAGCACGCTAGGGGGGTTCCAGACGGAGGAGTCCACAGCAAGGAAGCTGGCTGAGGTGGATCACGAGCCCACAGCCTCGGAGAGCGGCTCCCGGCTCTCCGCCTTGGGGGGAGGGCAGAGGCAAGGAAGAGTCTCGTGGAGCCCAGTCAGGTCCAGGCCGGACAGCTGCGCCTTTCAGGGGAGGCTGGGAAAGCTGCAGGCCGCATAGCCGTGGGTGAGGGCAACAGAGGCCTGGCTTTGAGGTGGACACGCTGGGTGTGACAGGACCCACTGGGGCTAGAGCCACAAGGCCCCCCTGCGGGAAGCAGGTGCTTAGAGAGCAGCGGGCAGGGGCGGGTGGGGCCGGGGTGCAGAGGGAGCACTCGTGGAGACCCGGAGCGGCCAGGGGCGGCTTGGGGCCTGATGGGGGCCAGCCCCTCAGGCCCGGCGGATTTTCATCTCGGTGCGCTTGAGGGAGTAGTAGAAGCCCTTCCACTGGGCCCAGTTGATGCCATTCGCGTAGGAGAGGTGGGAGCCACCCAGGTAGAAGCCGTTGAGGTTGGCGAAGTGGCAGCTGCGGAACCAGAAGGCTCCCGACGAGAGGGCTGCGCAGTTCTGCACAAAGAGGTCCTGGTCCCGGTCGAAGGTGGAGAACTTCTGGCCGCTGTGGTAGGACAGGGAGTCACCTGGCAAGAGGGGAGGAGGGATGGGGCTGCTGAGGCGGGGAGCTGGGCCCCCAAGCTGGCAGGGATGGGGGTGACAGGCAGGAGTGATGCCATGAGCAATGTCACGTGGCAGCCTGGCGGGATGGGGCACCCTCCCCGAGCCGGCCGTCGGGTAGCTGTGCTTGTGCATGAAGAGAAGCAGCCGCTCCTCACAGGGCTGCCCGGAGTGAGCGGACGCAGCTTCTCCGGGGGCCCAGGCCCGAGCTGGGTGGGAGCCAGCACGGCCCCTCCAGGCCGCGAGGGGGAGGGAGGGGCCTGGAGGGGGCCGGCGGGGGAGGGGGGGCCCAGCGGGCAGTGCCAGCCCTGCCTTCTCCCCCGACGGCCCCTCGTTAGGCCCGCAGCCGGGGATACCTGCCCCGCCGTCCTCAAAGCCTGCCACGTAGAGGGTGTAGCCGTCCTCCTCCGCACTGACCGCGTTGGGCGAGATGGAGAATTCAGCGTACTTGGCCGCGGCCGTGTTGTTCTCAAAGTCCTCCAGGTCCACTCGCAGCTCGTACTTCTGTTTCAGCGTCAGGAGGTGCAGGTTCTGCAGCCCTGGGGGGCGGGGGAGGGGCAGCTGGTCAGCAGAGCCCTGGCTCGGGGCAGCCCCCGGCCCAAGGGCCGCCCCCGGCCCCACCTTACCCAGCCAGTACTCCCCGTCGGCGCGGCCAAAGCCCAGCTTGTAGTCGTTCCAGCCCCGGAAGAAACTCACTGAGCCATTGAATCTCTTCTGGAAGACCTGGAGCAGAGAGGATAGGCCTGGGTGATCAAGAGTCCAGGGGGCGGAAGCCTCACCCAGGCATGGACCCTGTGATGCTGAGGGGGTTTTGTTGAAAGACTGAGCTGGCGCCTAAAACAAGGCCCACGCCGGCCCCAGGCCCCTCAGCGAGCAGCTCCTGGGCGCCAGGGAAAGGTGAGGGGGATGGTGGTTCTAGAGTACCGGGGTGGGCTGTGTGACCTTGGGCGAATTACTTCACCTCCCTGGGTTTCGGGTCCTCCGGAAAGCATACGTGTCCCCCAGGATTACTGTGAGGGTGCAGGCGCTGACCTGCCTCAGGCACCTAGAGTGCAGCCATGGTCTCAACTCCCAAACTCTGCTGTGGGTGTCGTGAGCCCCGGTTTAGAGATGGAGAAACTGAAGTGCACGGAGGTGGAGCTTGGTCCCACAGCGGGGACCAGAACCGGGCCTCCATTCCCTCCGCCCACTCACCGTCCACTTCCCGCCCTCGGTGCTCATGTCACAGAAGACAGGCACGGGCACGCTGGGGCCTGAGGGGTAGATGAGGTACACGCCGTCCGCCTGGTAGCCCTGGGCGTAGATGTCGTCGCAGTCCAGGGGCTGCTGAAGGCAAGACTTCTCCAGAGCTGGGGGCGGGGGCAGGGACGGTGAGGAGACGGGGACCGAGGCGCGACCGGCCCCTCAGCGCCCTGCCGTTTGCCTCCCTCCCTGGGGTCCCAAGAACTCGAGATTTCCTCCAGGGGGGATGCTCCAGCTTCGTTGCCACCTGCCCCGTGGTAGAGAGGAGGCGGGGATGGCATCCTGCAGGGGCTCAGCCCTGAAGCCTGCCTCCCAGAAACGAGGGCTCGGAGGAACCTCTCTTCCCCCAGCCTGTCGGCCAGGCTTACCATCTCCCCGGATCCCGGAGACCTGGGGGGCGCAGGGGGGCGTGGAGAGAAGCAGCAGCAGCGGCAGGGCCAGGAGGGCCTGGGACAGGACAACAGGGTCACCTCACTGCACCGCCCCCCCGCGCCCCCGGCCAGCCCCAGAGCCCCAGACCCCTTGCGTTCGCTGCACTTGTCCCTGGTGCAAACCACCCCCTGCCGGGCACCCCTTCTCTGCCCTCCGGCCCCTCTTTCCATGTCTGAGAAACCCCACTGTCCGGGACAGGCTCGGGGCCCTCATAGTTTGGGAGTTCACAGCCCCCCCCTCCGGTAAGGGTCCCCGGTGCCGCGAGTCCCCCAGCCCCAGGCCCGGTACCTTCATGCTGCCAGTTGAGCTCACAGCGGCAGGGTGTCTGCTACCCCAGACGGAGCCCCAGACTGCACCCGCCCAGAGTTATGTGCTGGGCCCTGGCCAGCCGCCCTGGCCCCGCCCCCTGTCGCTGCAGAGCCCCCCTCTCCCCTCCCACGGCACTGAACTGGTATCTGCTTCCACAAGTTAGGGGGGCCGGGGGGAGGTGGGGCCCGGGCCAGGGGACCACCTGCGTCTCATTAGGCCTGTCAGGGGCAGAGCACTGGGGACGTTCACTCCCTGCTGAGTCACACGACTCCCTGGAGCCCCTCTACCACCCGCCCCCTGGACCTGTGGATGCCCTGGCACCCCCAGCCCGTCCTCTGCTTCCTCATGCCCCCCTCCCTCCCCCCCACGATGTCTTTATTTTCTCCTCCCCTGGCCTGTGTTTCATCAGCCTTTGGGGGAAGGCTAAGGAGTGGTGGGGAGGGCGTGGGTATGCCTGGGTTCTGGGGAGGGGGAGGCCCATTCTGGGGGAGCAGAAGGCTGGGGAGGCCGCCTCAGAGCTCCTGATGTGGGAGCCTGTCTGGGGCTGGAGGGGGATAGGGGCAGCGGGGGCCAGGCAGGCTCCTGGCAGGGCTGGGACATTTCTGAGGCGTGAGCACAGCCTGCAGGCGTCCAACTGCTGTCTGCCCCAGCTCAAGCCAGGGCCCCTCTCCAGCCCCCCTTGCTCTGGCCCCTCAGGCCCCCTCCTTTCCCCTCCCGCAGAGTTCCCCCGGTGATGTGTCTGGCTCGCATAGCTGCGAGCTGGGGGCCTCTCTCCCTTCTCTTCACCTCACCCCACCCCCTTTCCTTCTCTCAACCTGCCCCTCAGACTCCCCACTAGACCCCTCTTAAGTAGTGTCCCATTTTCTCAGCCCTGAAAGCCCACCTCTTGCCTCCTGCCCCCACCGAGCCAGGGTGCCCTCCTGTCCACCTCCCAACCTGCCCTGAGGCCCGTCTGCTCCTCTCCTCACTTAGCTTCCAGGCCTCCTTAGAACCCTCTCAGGGTGCTCATTGTCCCCAACCCCTTCGTGGACGTCCCTGCTTCTTTTTTCTTCCCCTCCATCCATCCTCTGCACAGGCTGCCAGAACAATCTTTCTAGACGGCTGCTCCGTCAATCACCTGCTTAAAGTCTCTGGTGGCTCTCCGCGGCCTCGGGGCTGAGGCTCAGCTTCTCACCTTGGACTTGAGAGGAATTTTAAGTCTGGCTTAGGCCTGCCGTAGGGACCTTATCCCAGACTGCTTGTGACTCATAAAGTACAATCTAGCCACACCAGATTTCTCGCCGTGGAGCACCCCCCCCCGCCCCCGCCTTTGCCTGCTCAGTTGTTCCCCGGGGGGCCCACCTATTGGTCATCTCTGCTTGGCTGTGAGCGCAAATGGGCAGGGTCAGCGTCATTCCTGCACACTTCGCGCACATCCCGGAGCCTGGCACGCGCACTGATTCACAGATCAAATGTCTTTTGAGCACCTACTTTGTGCTGGCTGCGGGGGATCCAGTTTCCGCCCCTGAGGAGTGGCAAACACAGGCATTAGACACTTGGTTGCAAACGTAACATTGTGCTAGCACCTCTGTGGAATGGATGAGCAAACGAAGTATCCAGAGGCACAAAGAAAGAAAGTGGCTCTGGCTCACGTCACTTCTAAGTCAATAAGCCCCTCGCATGAGCCCAGGCAGCTTTCGTGACTTGGTTCTGTAATTGCCGGTAACAGTTGTCTGCCTCCATAGTTGTGGCATGTCCTGGGGATTCTGGAGCCCAGTTGCCAGCGTTCAAATCCAGGCTGTGCCGCCCGCTAGCTGGGGGACCTCAGACAAGTTCTCTCTCCTCTCCGTGCCTCAGTTTCCCCCTCTGTAAAATGTGGATAGTCACAGTATCTCCTCCAAAGGGCTGGGGTAAGGATGAAGGACTACATAACCTACAGCACACAACTATGCCTACGATCAGTAACTGATAAATACGAGCCATCTCATCATCAGAAACCTCGCGATTGCTCCTTACACGAATGGATTGTCTTCCGTGTGATTTTTATCCTCGTCTGTGGAAGAGATAGTTGCTGGCATCGCGATACCCGATTTCCTGGGGTCCTAAGTGGTGCGGCTGATTGTCTAGCCTCCATCGGTGGGCCCACATGTCTGAATTTTGGCCAAGAAGCTGCAAACGGTAAGTTTTGTAAAGGTGGGGAGCTATTCTGCCTTCTTCCTGCTGGGTTGTCCGGTTGCTGGGCATGATGGCTGGAGCTCCAGCCGCCACCTTGTAGAGTGAGGATGAGGCCCCATCAAGAGATGGTAGAAGGTGGGTGCGCCTGGCTGGCTCAGTTGGTAGAGCATCTGACTCTTGATCTCGGGGTCGTGAGTTCGAGCTCCACATTGGGGGTAGAGATTACTCAAAGAAAAAAGGATAGCGGAGGGTGCTCAGGGAGGATCTGAGTCCCTCAGGACCTCATGGAGTGAGTCCAAGGCCAAGCTCTGGACTGCCCTTCCCTAGGCCTCACTTACGTGGAAGAGAGAGAAACTTTTATCTAGCTTAAGCCTCTGTTGGTTGTCCCCTGTTCCACACAGCTGAATCTAATCCTAATACATCTCTCCTTTCAGCAAATGCCTGCTAATTTTAGCACTGGCTACGAATAGGAAAATGACGAAAAAAAGAATCAGTCATCAAAACAAATAATAAAACGTGTAGAATACAACTAATAAACAAATGTAGGAACAGAAGAGAGAATGAAGCAATGAGGGATCAATCAGATTTTGCCTATCAGTTGTTTTTTTTTTTTCTCTAACTACACAGGAACGTATGTAGGTGTGGCAAAGCAAGCAGTCTGTTCGCTGGGTGTTCTCGAGATTTGGTTTAACTCTTTAGGGAAAGAAAGAGGTTTGGTAACACAGCCCAAGAGTCAGGAACACCTCCTTGAAGATGCTGTCTGAAGGAAATACTCTGACATACTGAAAAACTACATGGATTAGTCAGTGGACATATTTATTGGCTGCCCGTGGTGGGAAACTTCCCGTGTTTGGGGTTCCCCCCCTCAACTGGAAGGCAGGTGCTTGCTCTCCCAGGCTTGCTTGCAGGTCTGTTGAAGACACGTGACCTTGGAGTAGCCAATCCAATGCATTACCCTGGGCTTCATTTTTGGGAGATAACCAATATAAGAGGCAGGAGAATGCAGAACTCACTCTTGGGGTGGTGGTGACCCCAGAGGCGTCTGGCTTCTAGGTTCTCTGGCTGGTTGGTGGTGACTTTGCAAGCACAGTGCTGAGTCCTATTGGCTCGGGCTCGGGCTGCAAAACCCTCAGCTTGGATCTGCACTCTGGGCAATTGCTTTTCTCTGCCCGTGATCTGTTTGAAAAAGATCCCCCCTCTCAGGGGTGAAGATGTTTGTATTAGGGCCTTTTCACTGCCAGCAGATGCCAACTCTGACCAACTCTGTTGGGAGGCTTGCAGGGCCTGGGAGCTGTGGAGAACTAGCTTGACTGGGGGGGCGGGCGGGAGCGGAGGCTGCCCCGAGCCTCTGGGAGGCAGGTCCTCCGTGGTGGTCTCGTAGTGGGGACAGTCTGTCAGGGTGATGCTGCTCACTGGACAGGCCATGTCTTTGCTTGAGAGCCAGGTTCCCGGAGGTGGGGAGCACCCGTCCCACTGGCCTTGGCTTGGGTCACTTGCCTGCCCACTTGGCATTTGCCTCTCTACCCCATCTTTCTCTGTCCTGCTCTTGTGGCGATGCGCGTTCCCATGGCCCCTGGCTTCTGGCTGGATTTGGCCGATGGGAGGCACCAGCAGGAAGAGAGAGGGTGGGGTGTCTCTCCCTGGCTCCTATCATTCCCAGGACTGCAGTTTCAGCAATGGCTGTGCCCGCCTCCAATTACAGCTGCTGCCCTAACCCCCTTCACTGACCCCTATACCTCCATTTCCTCCCCTTACCCCTGCAGCCTGGGATGGTAAGCCCCCCTCCCCCATTGCTCTTCCCAGGGTGCTCCAGCATCCCATGCTGGCTTCCTTAATGCCCACACCCAAGTAAGTAGTCCCCTCATTAAATTCCTTACTAACAAGACAAAACAGCCGAGACTGCCTTTGTTTCTTGCCAGGACCCTGATTGCCCCAAGCTCTTACTTTGGTTTCGTCCTAAAAGCCCAGCAGCCCGTGGAATGTCTTAGACAACAGCTGAAGACAAGACCTCCCCGCTGTCTCTGCAGGTGCTGGGCCAGCATCATCTCCCCATTGGAGACACAGAGATACAGAGAGAGAGAGAGAGAGCACGAGCAGGGGGAGAGGCAGAGGGAGAAGCAGCCTCCCCGCTGAGCCAGGAGCCGGATGTGGGGCTCGATCCCAGGACCCTGGGATCATGACCCGAGCTGAAGGCAGATGCTTGACCATCTGAGCCACCCAGGCGCCCCCCATTGACCTTTCCTAACTGCCCCTCTGCTCCTCACCCCGCCTTCAGCTGAGCCAGAAACCGCTGAGGAGGAGAGTTTTCAAAGGGAACTCAAGGAGGGGAGAAGGGGTGGCCCCCAACCCAAGTGAGGGGGCTCCCAGAAGGATGAAGCTGTTTGCTAGGAGAGACACTGGCTGAAACAGGCTGCTGTTAGCAGGAGGCGGGGGTGGGGGTGGGGGGTGGGGGCTGTTGGGAAGAGGACGGGGCCCTCGGGGCTACCGGCCGGACCAGGATGTGTCCCTTGAGCACCTACTAGGACACATCCAGCACCCTTTAACCCCTCTATAGGCAGCAGGGAGCAGACACACCTTCAACTCTCCTGGAGCTAGAGAGGGAAAATAGTGACAAGTGAAATGATGACAAGTAGTGACAAAGAAAGGGGGGTGGGGGCAGAGAAGAAGGTCATGGTGAGAAGAGGTGGTGGCTGGCTCGGGGTCCACGATCCAGCATGAGCTTTCGCGGTGGGGGACACGTCTCTCACTCCCCATATTTTCCTTCTTTGTAAAGGGCGAAATGAGGAGGGATTTTGTGTCTGTCCTCACTTTTTTGGGTAGTTTGGGGCAAGTTCAGTGGATGGAGCTCAGCAGGTTGGAGAGGGGGAGGGTATTGAAGTTTGAAGCTGACCCTGAGGCCTTTGGAGTTAGGGTATGTTGAGACTCGATCTTCTGTCTCCTGTTTACCACCTGGGATTTATGTAACTTGGGTACTTGATTTTATTTTAATGTGTGAGAGATGTGCATGCCGCATCCCAGGCAAACAGGCAAAGCATACAGATAAAAGGTTGGTTTTTTTGTTTTTTAAAATAAATGAATGCATGCACAGAGTTGGAAAAAAAGAGCGCTGAAAAGTCCTTTATTGCAAAACAGCAGTCCCCACCCTGGTGTTTCTGGGGGTGGGTCTTTTCCGGTTCATTGTGTGGCCACTTGGGGGCCCTTCCACACTGGAGGCTGTGTCCTCATTCTGAGAATGTGCGGCCCTATTACCCCTTCTTTAACTGCTTTCTTCTTCTCCATTTTCTCTGTTCTCTCTCTCTCTTTTTTTTTAAGCTTTAAAGATTTTATTTTTAACCAGTCTCTACACGCAACATTATACATATACTTATGACCCTGAGATCAAAAGTCTCATGCTCCACGGACTGAGCCAGTCAGGCACCCCTCTGTTCTCTTTCTGATAATTTTATTAGTTGGATGCTGGATCTCCCAAATCAATCCTTATTTGTTCTTATTTTTTGCCTGACATTTTCCATCTCTGTGTTTTTAATTCTGATTTCTGGAACACACCCTTCAGGTCCAACATTCCTATTGACTAAAAAATTAGCTTTCATGTTATTTTTATTTTCCAGTTCCTTCTTGTTTTAAGGGTTTATTGGGAGGTATAAGTTACATATCATAAAATCTACCCATTGTAAGTGTACGGTTCAACAATTGTGCCTTTAAAAAAATAGCCTTTATTTTTTATTATTTTTTTAATTTTTATTTTTTCAAAGATTTTATTTATTTATTTATTTATTTATTTATTTATTTGACAGAGAGAGCACAAGCAGGGAGAGGGGCAGAGGGAGAGGGAGAAGCAGGCTCCCTGCTCCATCCCAGGGGCCCTGATCATGATGCGGGGCTCAATCCCAGGACCCTGAGATCATGACCCGAGCCAAAGGCTGATGCTTGACTGACGGAGCCACCCAGATGCCCCTAGTCTTTGTTTTTTTAGAGGACTTTTAAGCTCACAGCAAAACTGAGAGGAAGATACAGAGGTTTCCTATATTCCCCCTCCCCTGCAATCAACATCCCCTAGCAGAGTGGGACATTTATGACAATGGATAGACCTACATTGACACATCATCATCACCAAAAGTCCATAGTTTACATTAGGATTCCCTCTCGGTGTTGTACATTCTTTTTTTTTTTTTTTAAGATTTATTTATTTATTTGAGAGAGAGAGACTGCACATCAGTGGAGGGAGGGGCACAGGGAGAGGGAGAGAGAGTATCCTCAAGCAGACTCCCTGCCCAGCATGGAGCCCGACTGACACCAGGCTTGATCCCAGGACCCCGAGATCATGACCCCAGCCAAAACCAAGATTCGGCTGCCCAACCGACTGAGCCACCCAGGCGCCCTGTCGGTGTTGTACATTCTGTGCGTTTGGATGGATGTATAACGGCATCCCCCCATTACAGTATCATGTAAAATAGTTTACTGCCCTAAGAATCCTCATCCTCTGTGCTCTACTGATTCGTAGCCTGCCCCCCGCCCCGGCAACCACAGATCTTTCTGTTGTCTCCATAGTTTTCCCTTTTCCATAATATCATATAATTGGAATCATACAGTATGTAGCCTTCCCAGAGGAGCTTCTTTCACTTAGTGATATGCATTTAAGGTTTCTCCATGTCTTTTATGGCTTGATAGCTCATTCCTTTTTAGCACTGAATAATAGCCCATTATCTGGAGGTACCCCAGTTTATCCATTCACCTGCTGAAGGACATCTCGGTTGCATCCAAGTTTTGGCAACTGTGAATAAAGCTGCTATATTTGGGCAAATACCAAGGGGTGTGATTGCTGGATCACATGATAAGAGTATGCTTAGTTATGTAAGAAACTGATGAACTGTCTTTCCAAGTGGTTGCACCCCCTTGCACTCCCACCAGCGATGAATGAGAGTTCCTGTTGCTCTACATCCTTGCCAGCATTTGATGGTGTCAGTGTTTTGGACTTTTGCCCTCTAGTAGGTGTGTAGTGTTGTTTTAATTTGCAATTCCCCGATGACATAGGACGTGGAGCATCTCCTCATATGCTTATTTGCTGCCTGCATGTCTTCTTTGGTGAGGCGTCTGTTCAGACCTTTTGCCCGTTTATAAATCAAGTTGTTTGTTTTCTTATTGTCCAGTCGATAGCCTTTTTTATAGCCTGAAGTGGTTTTGTTTTCATTTTGTTTTGTTTTATGAATTCATATCTTCTCTTACTTCTGAGGCTACAAATTATAACTGTGAAGTTTTCTTCTGTTTCCTGCACTGTCTCTATTTTCTCCATTTGTTTGTTTGATTTGGTCACTGTCTCATGAGTTTGTGGCTTTCTTCAAACACCTGCTGCTGATTGATTCCAGTTTATTCCAATTTGGGAGAAGGCTCTGGAACCTGTTAAGGAGCTTTGTGGACCCAGGTGGGGCTGGGTCCTGCTGTGGTCAATGGGTCAGAAGTGTGTCCTGCTCCACAGAACGGAGAACCCGACTAGCACAACCTGTTGGAGATCAATTTTTTTTTTAATTTTTTAAAAGATTTTATTTATTTATTTGTCAGAGAGAGAGAGAGCTCACAAGCAGGGGGAGCAAGAGAGTAAGAAGCAGACTCCCTGCTGAGCAGGGAGCCCGATGTGGGGCTCGATCCCAGGACCCTGGGATCGTGACCCGAGCCGAAGGCAGACGCTTAACCAACTGAACCACCCAGGCACCCCAGTTGGAGATAATTTGTTTTTGTTTTTACACAACAAACAAACAAAATACAGAAATGGGCAGAGCAGGGCTACTTTGAGTATTGTAACTTTTTTCATTTCCTTACTGTATTTTCAGCGGATTTTGAAAGAAGAGGAAATACATGTGAGACATAAACCCACCCAGTTGAACCTCCTGGATTATTGACACAATTCATCTTTTAAATAATATTTTATTGTAGGCACAGTTTTCTCTCTTTTATAAATGAAGAAACTGAAGCTCAGAGAGATAGCAGGACCGGGGTTAGAACCTGAAGCTTGTTCTTTTCCCAGGTTCCTGGGAGCTCCAAGGGACCTGTGACCCCACGGGACAGGAGAACCTCAGGTTCTTGGGACACATGCGGGAGCAGAGCAGCCCACATGCGACAGAGGGAGATCCAGGTAGAAAGGAGGACAAGGACTCATAGCCCATGGAGGGTGAGGGAGGCTTCTTAGGGGAGCAGGTGGCTGGCACGACACACGGCATTTTCTGTGGTGCCCACCCCGTGGTGCCCCTCCCTGATAGCTGGTCAGCCAGGTCCTGGCTTCTGTGGCCTTGCTTCCTGTGCCTGCCTGCCCGTCAGCTCCCCAAGGACAGGAGCTGGCCCTGCTGTCCCCTGGCACCTGGCAAACACCAGGGAGCCACCTTGAGGTGCTGATGGTGGGGGTGGGGGCAGTGCTCTGTCCAGATGCCAGCACCTTTCAAAGGAAAGAAGCCTGGGTTCTGGGATCTCCAGGAGAAGGAAGAAGCAGAGCCCTGGAGGGGGTGTCAGGGAAGGGATGGGGAGTCCAGGGGCCTGGCAGAGGGGAGTGGGAAAGAAGGAGAGATGAGGCCGGGGGTCAGCTCATGGCATAGGAGGGCTGCAGGGCTGGGACCAAAGTGATGTTGCTTCGTAAACTGGGAAGTGCCCTATACACATTCGAGAGCCTCTTCCTGGAGATCTTTTGCACGTTTATCCTTTCATTCCTCCCGTGCTCGGGTCTTTGTGGAGCACACGTTGCGTGGCAGTCACTGTGCAGGACCGCAGGTTACAGCCCCGAAAGGTACAGGCCCCACCCTGGTGCTTACAATGCTGAGAGTTTCGGGAGACCGAAACAAAACGAACAGTCCTGCACATCCACATCCTCCTTCGTTCACACTACGGAGCCCTGACAAAATGCCAATCTGGTAGCAATGGGGGTACCCCAAGGGACAAGACCTCCGCTGGGGGGACAGACAATAGACACAACACATAGGTGGCTTGCATAGCTGGCTGGGTGGAGAGGAGTATAAGGAAGGAAGACTCTAGGTCCCAAGAGACTCACCAGGATGAGAAAAAACCAAATGCCCTCCCCCACCGTCCCGACACGGCGGGCACCCCTGCCCAGGGCCAGGCTGAGAGTGGGGGGGAAGGGATGTGTGTCTTCCAGGCCACCTGTGTGCCCTCCAGGGGCTGGGGCTCCCTAATGCAATGGTGGCGTTGACAGCTGGGTGTCTTGAGACCTCCCAGGTCTGCCCTGGCTGGATGAGGGTGATCTTGGCTCTTACAAGCTGAAGGGCAGTCACATCCGGGCATTTCTTTCTTTCTTTTTTTTTTTTTTTTAAGATTTTATTTATTTATTTGACAGAGACTGCGGGAGAGGGAACACAAGCAGGGGGAGTGGGAGAAGGAGAAGCAGGCTTCCCGCTGAGCAGGGAGCCTGATGGGGGGCTCGATCCCAGGACCCCGGGATCATGACCTGAGCCGAAGGCAGACGCTTAACAACTGAGTCACCCAGGGGCCCCACATCCTGGCATTTCTAATACAGCTGAAGCCAAGTTCAAGGTGTATTGGCCTGATGTCATCGTTTTTCCTTTCTACTGACATATAACAATTTACAGGAAAGGGGGCAGGAAGCACCAATTTAAGCGTGCAGCTTGATGAATCCTTACATGGGTAAACAGTGGCGTCACCACCCCTAGGTCAAGAGAGAGAATATTTCCAGCCCCCAGGAGGCTCCCCCCTGCCCCTCCAAGTCTGCATGCCCACCCCAACCTGAGCTAGCCTCTATTCTACCTCCTCTCACCTTACCTTAGTTTTGCTCCTTCTTGAACTTACTGTAGATGGAATAATTCAGTATATATTCTTTGGTGTCTGGTTTCTTCTGCTCCACACAGGAGATTGTTTTTAAAAAAGATTTTATTTATTTATTTGAAAGAGAGAGCACAAGTGGTGGTGGGGGGGGAGAGGAAAAGGGAGAGGGAGAAGCAGACTGGCCCCTGAGCAGGGAGCCTGATGCGGGACTCGATCCCAGGACCCTGGGATCATGACTTGAGCTGAAGGCAGGCCCCAACCGACTGAGCCACCCAGACGCCTCAACACAGGGGAGTCCTGTTGTTGTTGTGGGTATATGTAGTGGTTCTCAAAGTGTCATCTGGGGCCCCCCTGGGGGTCTCCGAGACCCTTTCAGGACATCTGGGAGATCAAAAAGATTTTCACAATAATACTAAAATGTCATTTGCAGGGCGCCTGGGTGGCGTCGGTTAAGCGTCTGACTCTTGGTTTCTGTTCAGGTCATGATCTCAGGGTCATGAGATCGAGCCCCATGTTGGGCTCCACGCTCAGTGCGGAGTCTGCTTGGGATTCCCTCTCCCCGCCTACCTTCCTGACCAGCTCTCACACTCTGTCCCTCTCTCTCTCAAATAAATAAATAAATCTAAAATGTCATTTGCTCTTTCACTCTGGTTTTCTCAGGAGCTTACGGCAGAGTTTTCCAGGGGATGCACAGTGGTACCTGTATGGTATCTCAGTGGACTGAATGAAGAAGTGCTTTTGATTAAGCAGATAACAGAGATTTGCGGATATGCAAATTAAGCAGATCTATCTGCAGATTAAGCAGCCATGGCGTTCTTGTCACTAATTATTTTGTGTGTGTGTGTGTATGTGTCGGGAAATACGGTTATTTTTTTATAAAAATACGTTATTGATGTAAATACATGACGGATATGTTATTATTTTCAACTAGTTGAAAAATGTATTTTTTTAAAGTTAGTTTTAATTTCTTTTTTTTTAAAGATTTTATTTATTTTTTGACAGAGAAAGAGACAGTGAAAGAGGGAACACAAGCAGGGGGAGTGGAGAGGGAGAAGTAGGCTTCCCGCTGAGCAGGGAGCCCAATGCGGGGCTCGATCCCAGGACCCTGAGATCAGGACCTGAGCCAAAGGCAGATGCTTAATGACTGAGCCACCCAGGCGCCCCTGTCAGTTTTAATTTCTAACCTGGTCAATGTCAGTGGCTGTAACCCCCAGAAATGAAAGCTCTGTGTGGTCCTCGATAATTACTATGCGTGCAAAGGGGTCCTGAGACCAACATGTTGGAGAACCTGCTGCTTTATAGTATTTCACTGCATGAATATGTCCTAATTTATTGACCTGTTCTCCTGTTGGTGGGTCTTTGGGTTGTTTCCAGCTTGGGTTATCACGAATAATGCTGCCGTGAATTTCTGTGTCTCGGTCTCCTGTGGACACAAGCCCTTGCTCTCCTTGGATATTTGCCCTGGTGCGGAGGCTGGACCACAGGTAGCAGGTGTTTAGCTTTGGGAACCACACTCTCCACAGTGGTTGTACCAGCTCACACCCCCAGTGGTGCTGCGGGAGAGTCAGCCTGGGCTTAATCTGGCTTACTAACTAATTCAGCGCATGGTCTGGTGCCCCAAATGAAGGCACCCCAATATACAGTGGCTCCTTCTGGGACATTGTCCTGGTGTCACACCAACATGGACACTGTGGCCAGCCCTACACGCAGGCTCCGAATCATCACAAGTGGTGTGAGAAGGTAAAGTCTAGCGTGTGGCCCCCAAGGGGCTGCGTGCTGGGAGAGAAATGGACCCACTCCATCTGGAGGTTGAGGAACATGAGGGAAATCTAAGCAGGGACTTGAAGGATGAGGAAGAGTGGCCAAGACAGAGGAGGGGAGTGGCATTCCAGGGTGAGGGAGCCTCTCGGAGGCCTGGACTGAGCTTGCTGTGGTTGAGAGGCATGGAGGAGGCGTGGGTGCCTGGAGTGGAGTGAGCGGGGGGAGTGGAGGAGGGGATGGCAGGGAGAAAACTGTGGTTTGGGCAGGCCACGTAGGGCTGTGGCAGCCGTGGACAGCAAGGCATTCAGACTATCCTGAGGGCAACATAAAGCTGTTGGAGAAATTTTAAGCAGGACACCTTTATTTAAAATTTGTATTTTATTTTATTTCTTTATTTTATTTTTAAGTTAGATTTTTTATTTTGAGATAATTGTAGATTCACAGGCAGTTGTATGAAATAATACAGAGAGCTCTCATGTATTTTTGTACCTAGTTTCCCCCAATGATAACATCTTGTCAGATTATAGTTCAATATCACAACCAGGATATTGACATGGATGCAGTCAAGATGCAGGGCATTTCCACCATTGCGGGATCCCTCCTGTTGCCCTCTTGTAGTGACACCCACTTCTTTCCTCCGCCACTGTCTCCTTAAGCCCCTGGGCAACCACCAAGTGTTCTTTGTTTCTGTAATTTTGTCACTTCAAGAATGTCATATAAATGGAATCATACAACACATCACCTGTTGGATTTGGCTTTTTTCATTCAACATGTAACATCCATCTGGGTCATTCCATGTATCAATATTTCATTCCCTTTTAGGCATAAGTAGTATTCTGTGGCCTGGGTCTACCACTTCATGTAATCATTTGGCTGTTGAAGGCCATCTGAGTTGTTTCCAGTTTGGGGTTATTATGAGTAGAGCTGCTATAAACATCTGTGTACAGGTCTTTGGGTGAACATGATTTTTTTTTTAAAGATTTATTTATTTGAGAGAGAGAGAGAGCACAAGCGGGGGGAGGGGCAGAGGAAGAGGGAGAGAGAGAATCTCCCTGCTGGAGCTCAGAGCCCTACGCAGGACTCAAGCTCATGACCCTGAGATCATGACCTGAGCTGAAATCAAGAGTCAGATGCTTAACCGACTGAGCTACCCAGGTGCCCAGAACATAATTCTTTATTTCTCCGGGATAAAAGCCCAGGAACACAGTTGCTGGGGTAATATGGTAGTTGCATGTTTAGTTTTTTAAGAAGCTCAAACTGGTTTCCAGAACGGCTGTATCATTTTACATTCCTACCAGCAAAGCAAACATGTGAGTGATCCAGTTTCTCCACATCCTTGCCAGCATTTGATATCACCATTACCTTTTATCTTAACCATTCTGATAGATATATAACCATATCTCATTGGGATTTTAAATTGTATTTCCCTGGTGGTTAATAATGTTGATCTTTTCATGTGCTTCTTTGCCATCTGTCTGTCCTTTCCAGTGAAATGTTTGTTCATGTCTTTTGCCCATGTTGTAATTGGGTGGTTCGCTTTTTCACTGCCAAGTTTTGAGAAATCCTCATCTATTCTAGATGATAGTCCTTTGTCAGATATGTGACTTGCAAATATCTTCTCCCAACTCAGTCACTGGTCTTTTCATCCTCTTAACAGAGTCAGTCTTTCATAGAATGAACACTTTACACTTTGATTAAATTGAATTTATCAAATTTTCCTTTTATGGATAATGCTTTTGGTGTCATGTCTCACAACATTTTGCCTGGTTCTGGGTCCCAAAGATTTTCTCCTATTTTTTTTCTAGAAGTTTTATAATTTTACATTTAGGTTGATGATACATTTTGAGTTAATTTTTGTATCAGGTGTGATGTTTAACTTAAAGTTCTTTTTTTTTTTTTTTTTTTTTTGCCTATAGATATCCGATCGCACCAGCATCATTTATTGAAAAGACTATCTTTCCTCCATTGTATTATTTTTATCACTTTATGAAAAATCAGTTGGGTTTGTATGGGTCTATTTCTAGGCTTTCTAGTTTGTTCTATTGATCTCTATGTCTGTTCCTCTGCCCATACAACAGTCTTGATTACTGTGGCTATACAGTAAGTCTTAAAATTGGGTAAACTGGGCGCCTGGGTGGCTCAGTCATTAAGCATCTGCCTTTGGCTCAGGTCATGGTCTCAGGGTTCTGGGATCAAGCCTCGCATCAGGCTCCCTGCTCAGCTGGGAGTCTGCTTCTCCCTCTCCCCCTGCTTGTTCCATCTCTCGCTCTTGCTGTCTCTCTTTCAAAATAAATAAATAAAATATTAAAAAAATAAATAAAATTGGGTAAACTAATTTATCTTTATTTTTTCCTTTTCAAAAATTGTTTTCACTATTGCAATCCCTCTGCCTTTCCATATGAATTTTAGAATAATCTTATCTGTATGTACAAAAATGTCTTGCTGGGATTTTTATAGGAATTGCATTAAACCTAGATGTTAATTTGGGGAGAACTGATCAACATCTTTACTATGTTGAGTCTTCCAATCCACAAACATGGTGTGTCTCTCCATTTATTTAGATCTTTGATTTCTTTTGTTGGAGTTGTGTAGTTTTCAGCATACAAATCCTGCGTGTGGTTTGTTAGATTTACACTTAAGTACTTTTTTAAGTGATTGTAAATATTCAAATACTGTAAAAATATTGTGTTTTTTTTTTAAAGATTTTGTTTATTTATTTGAGAGAGAGAATGAGATAGAGAGAGCATGAGAGGGGGGAGGGTCAGAGGGAGAAGCAGACTCCCCGCTGAGCAGGGAGCCTGATGTGGGACTCGATCCCAGGACTCCAGGATCATGACCTGAGCCAAAGGCAGTTGCTTAACCAACTGAGCCACCCAGGCGCCCTAAAAATATTGTATTTTTAATTTTCATGTGTTCATTGCTAATTCTATAGAAATAGAATTGATTTTTGTATGTTTTTCTTACATCCTTTGACCTTGCTGAACTCACTTATTCCTTCTAGGAGGTTTTGGCTTTTTTTTTTGGTGGATCCCTTGGGATTTTCTACATATACAATCATATCATCTGCAAATAGGGACAGGTTTATTTTGTCTTTTCCTAACTGTATGCCTTTAAATTTCCTTTTCTTGCCTTGTTGCACTGGCTAGAACTTCCAGTACTATGTTGAGTGAGAGTAGTGAGAGCAGACATTCTTTTTTTTTTTTTTTTTTAAAGATTTTATTTATTTATTTGAGAGAGAGAGAGAGCACATGAGAGGGGGGAGGGTCAGAGGGAGAAGCAGACTCCCTGCTGAGGAGGGAGCCCGATGCGGGACTCGATCCTGGGTCTCCAGGATCATGACCTGAGCCGAAGGCAGTCGCTTAACCAACTGAGCCACCCAGGCGCCCGAGAGCAGACATTCTTGCCTAGTTTTTGATCTTAGGGGGAAAGCATTCAATCTTTCACCATTATGTATCATTTTAGCTGTAGGATTTTTGTAGATACTCTTTATCAAGTGGAGGGATTGTCCCTGCATGCCTATTTTTTTTTTTAACCCAGACTTTCACTGGGTGTTGAATTTTGTCAAATGCTTTTTTCTGCACCAATTAATATGATTATATGACTGTTCATATGATGGATTATATTGATTGGTTTTCCAATACTGAACTGATCTTTCATCCCTAGAATAAATTCCACTTTGTTATGGTGAATAATTCTTTTTATATATTGCTGAATTGTATTTGCTAATATTTTGTTAATGGATTTTGCATCTGTTCATGAGGCATATTGGTCTGGATACTTATTTTTTTAGAACTGTTTTTGGTTTTGGTATAGAACATTACTAGCTTTATTTTATTTTATTTTTAAGATTTTATTCATTTTTCAGAGAGAGAGAGAGCACAAGCAGGGGGAGTGGCAGGCAGAGGGAGAAGCAGGCTCCCTGCTCATCCCAGGACCCTGGGATCATGACCTGAGCTGAAGGCAGACGCTTAACCAACTGAGCCACTCAGGCATTCCAAGCACGACTAGCTTTATAAATGAACTGGGAAACAGTTCCTCCTCCTTCCATTTTTCTGGGAGACGTTGTATAAAATTCATGTTAATTCTTCTTTAAAAGTGTGTGGTAGAATTCTCTCTCTCTCTTTTTGTGTGTGTGTGTGTGTGTGTGTGTGTGTGTGTGTGTGTGTGTGTGTGGTAGAATTCTCTAGGGAAACCACATGGGCCTGGAGATCTTTTCCTTCCTGAAAAATACTGTGCTGCCTCCTTCTGCCTGCATGGCTTTTGAAGAGAAATTTGCTGCCATTTGAATTGTTTTTCCCTATAGATATGTGTTGTTTTTCTCTGACTGCTTTAAATACTTTTCTTTTTCCTTAGTTTTCAGAAGTTTAATGATGAAGTATCTTGCCTTGAATTTTTTGGGGGGGTTTATCTTGTTTGGGGTTTGCTCATCTTCTTTAATCTGTAGGTTTCTGTTTCTTGTCCAGTTTGGGCAGTTTTCAGCCATTATTTCTTTGAGTACCTTTACTGCCCTTCCTTCCTTCTGCTCTCCTAGGACTCCTGTGACACAAACATTAGACCTTTTGTTATAGTTACACAGGTCCCTGATTCTGTTCATTTTTTTTTCCCCATCTTTTTTTTTCCTTTGAGTTGTCAGATTGGGTAATTTCTGTTGTTTTATCTTCCAGTTCACTGGTTCTCTCCCCTGTCCACTCCATTCTGCTGTGGAGCCTGTCCACTGAGCTTTATATTTCAGTTATTGTATTTTTCAGTTCTAAGATTTCCATCTGATTCTTCTTTATAGCTTTTATTTATTTATTTGCTTATTTTGTTGAAGCTTTCTATGTTTTCATTTGTTTCAAGTGTGTTTGTAATTGCTTGTTGAAGCATTTTGTCATGGCTGCTTTAAAATCTTTTTTGGGTCGTTCTAATATCTCTGTCATTTTGCTGTTGGTCTATTGATTGGTCTTTTCATTCACCATGAGATCTTCCTGGCTCTTGGTATTGAGACAGAGAAACTGAAGGGACCCCATTAAAAAAAAAAAGTTGTTTTTAATTTTGCTCCTTTTCCTGCTCCTATTCTCGCTAAGACCTGCACCCCCACCTTATAGAGGCCTTACAGAACAGGTAATGTATGTCCTCCTTGTAAAGGTCAAGGAATTAATGATTTCTTTGGAGACTTACAACACAATAGATAACATCAAAGGAGTTCCCGGGCAAAGTTGTCATGAAGGTTTTCCAAGACAACGGACTCATCAAGAGGTGGCTTATGGAGAACGCCTAAAAACTTATCTTTGTTCCTGGATTACTGACTGAGAGGACACGTGCCCCAGACATCCTCAATAGAAAGACTCACTCTTCTTTCCTTTCTGAGTCTCCCAGATGCTCTGTCTGTATCTACACTCTCTCTACAACTTTAATAGACTCTGTTCTCATTTTCTCTTGGCTTATGTTCGATTTCTAGCCTGTGCAAAGCCAAGGACCCTCTTGGCTGGTCCTGCAGACCCCCTCTGGGTCCCTAGACCCAGCCAGTCTGCATCAGTATGATGAGTGATTTTCAAATGAAACCTGGAAATTTTCTGATTATGTTATGAGACACTGGGTCCTATTTAAACCTATCTTAGCTAGCTTTCTCTGACACCCCTCTGGCAGGGCAAGAGGGCCGCTGCCTCAGTATACCAGGTGAAGGTAGAAGTCCAGGTTTCTCTTTCTGCTTCGTTGACACCCCAGCAGGGGTTCCCTGTGACTGCTTGGTGGGTCAGAGGTTTGGCTCCCCATGTGGCCTCTACTAACACTTTGTGGTCAGGGGGAGCACTTGTTCCTCGCTGGGAGGAAAATCAAGCCTCCCTACTTGGCCTTCTCTGACACCAACCAGGTGAGGTGGGATGTCTGGGGTCCCCACCCAGCCACTGCTGGTGTAAGTGGGGCATGGGGCTGCATCTTTTCTGTGTTGTCTGGCTGTAGTATTTATTGTCTAAAAGTTTCCTGTCTTGAGGTGCCTGGGGGTTCAGTTGGTTAAGTGTCTGCCTTCGGCTCAAGTCATGATCTCAGAATCCCAGGACTGAGTCCCGTGGCGGGCTCCCTGCTCAGCAGGGAGTCTGCTTCTCCCTCTGCCCCTTCCCCGTGTTGTGCTCTCTTTCACTCTCTCTCTCTTAAATAAATACATAAAATCTTAAAAGAAAAAAAAAAAGAATTTAAAAGTTTTCTGTCTTGCCAGGCTGTACCTTTCTTGGGGCTTTGGCTAGAGAGACAGAGTTTTGGGGGGTCTTTTTTTTTTTTGCTTGCACCCACTGCCATTTCTAGATCACCCGCTCCTCCAGCCCCCCAGTCTGTGACAATGAGACAAAAGGAAAACCCAGAGCATGCACCTCTGTGTCATTCCTTGGGTTCCGAGGTTCCCAGACTGTTTTCTTTTCTCTACCTTTCAGAGTCTCTTTTGTATATTGTTAAAAAGAATCCACAGAGCCGAAATGGCGTCACTGTGTTAAGCCCCACCAAGAATACCTAACCTAATTGCAGTTTCCGCCTCTCCCAAGAGTAGAATTTTAAACCAATCCGTCTGGAATTTTCTGGTCAGCACTAGTGAGGTAATCTGCTTGAGAAGATCCCCTGCCTGGGGTGCCTGGGTGGCTCAGTCGTTAAGCATCTGCCTTCGGCTCAGGTCGTGATCCCAGGGTCCTGGGATCGAGCCCCAAATCAGGCTCCCTGCTCGGCGGGAAGCCTGCTTCTCTCTCTGCCACTCCCCCTGCTTGTATTCCCTCTCTTGCTGTGTCTCTCTCTGTCAAATAAATTAATTAATTAATTTTAAAAAAAAAAAACCTGCCTTCCCCTAAGAGAAGGTGATCTTGCCTGAAACAATCTTTTGCTAATAACATCCTGTCCCACCCATTACCACCTATAAAAAGCCTTCCATTTTGTGCAACTCCTTGGACTACCCTTCTATTTGTTATGAGGGAATTGTTGAATAAAGCCAGTTAGATATTTCAATCTACTTAGTTGAATTTTTGTTCTTTTTTTTTTTTTTTTAAGATTTTATTTATTTATTTGACAGAGAGAGCAGGAACACAAGCAGGGGAGTGGGAGAGGGAGAAGCAGGCTTCCTGCCGAGCAGGGAGCCCGATGTGGGACTCGATCCCAGGACCCTGGGATCATGACCTGAGCCGAAGGCAGACGCTTAACGACTGAGCCACCCAGGCGCCCTGAATTTTTGTTCTTTAACAGTCGCTGATGTCCACGGTTTCTTGTATTTTGCACAGGAATAGGAAGAAGCATATCTACTGATCTTCCTGCACATTTCTAGCAGCCCAGCAGTCTCCCTGGTCCTGGGAAGAACTAAATTTTGATTTCCATTCTTTATATACCCTGGGCTGGCTGGGGTGGAGGGTGGATTGGTGAGAGGCAGGGAGGGAGGGGGCTTCTCAGCCAGTCATCTGTTCCCAGTGGCCACTGTGGGTGGCCTGTGGCCTGGGCTCTGTGGATCGCTCCCGGATCTGCTCAGGCCTCTCAGCTGACAGCGTCCCTCCTCTCTAGCGCGGGGACATCAGTTGGGATGGAGCGGCCTGGGTTGTCTGATCAGGGCAGAGAACTCCTGCCCTTTTGCCCCCAGACTCATTGTCCAAAAGCAGGGGAGGATGGCACCTGGGGAGATGTGGGCGCAGCAAGGTGAGCCCCCAGGCTTGCTTCCAAGGCCGATTAACAGCTAGCATTTATTGAGCACCAACAGCATGTCCGGCTCTCTGCAATAACCCTGCACAGGAACAATTAGTATCTTCAGTTTTACTGCCGGGAAACTGAGCTTGAGTGAGGGGAGTGACTTGGCCCAGGGAGCTGGGTGGAACCCGCATTTGAACTGAGGCTGGTTTGATGCCAAAGCCTGGGTGCTACCCAGCGTCCCCCACAACCTTGCTGGGCTGGTCCAGCTGAAGGAAGGTTTAGGCCACCTGGCCAGGGAGTCTATACGCAGAGGTCTGGACCGCAGCCGGCCCCCGGCTCTGCTCGGTCTGGCTGTCTGCCTACCTCCAGCTGCAAGGCCCTGGGGGACGTGGGTTCAGCTGGGCAGAGTCTGTGATGGGAAGTTTGCTTCTCAGGGGCCAGCTGGCTACAACTCTCAGCTCCTTGGCTGACTGCCTGGATGCTCCAGACCTGGGTAGGCGGCATGGGAGTTGGAAAGGGGGTGCTGCAGGGGAGCGGGGCGTGGGGTCTGGAGCCATGTCTAGGATCTGATTTGGGGGGGATGATGATGCATGAGGGTGGGTCAGCTGCCAGAAGCCCAGGACTCCTGCCAGCCAACGTGAACCTCCAGAAAGGTGCTTGTGGGGCTCCCAGAAGCCCCAGTGATCACCACTATCACCAGTAAGCCTCCTACTTCCTCTCCTGCTGCCCCCCCCACATCAATCGATGCTCCCCAGCCTGTACATCCTGCTTGAACCTGCCTTTGCAGCACACCTTCCTATCTCTTAATATTTGAATCTTGGCTTCTCTACTCTTTCATTACACGCAGGAGATGTCTGTTGGGCCACCCCAGGCCGGACTGTTTCAGCTGCTGAAGCTTCAGTGAAGGAACGGATGAGAAGGCTGAGGAACTCATTTAACCCCTCCAAGCCTCAGTTCCCTCATCTGTACAATGGGGGAAGGGTTGATTCTCATGTCAGGGCGTTGCGAGGGTTAACAAATCTCTGGGTGCCTCCTGCCCGTCCTCCTACCACCCACACACTGGCCCCCAGCTTCTCTCCCCTTCTGATCTTCCACGCCAACTGCCAAATGCTTTACTGAAAACCACTCTGGTTCCCAGTTTTATTTTTAGGGGACAGAGTCTAGTTTTCTTAGCCTGATAGCCAGGGCCTTTACAGCTCCTGCCAGCCCCTGCAAGCTTCTTTCCTCACCCTCTTCACCTTCACATGCTAGTTATCCACATGGAGCCTCTTATGAGCTGAATCGTGTTCCCTCAAAATTCATATGTTGATGTCTTAACCCCCCGGGTCTCAGAATGTGACTCTATTTGGAGATGGAACCTTTTTTATTTTTACGTTTTTTTTAAATAATTTTCAATCTTTTTTTTTTTTGAACTCTAATGACCTTTTTACTTTTTTTTTTTTTTAAGTTTATTTACTTAAGTAATCTCTACACCCAAGGTGGGGCTCGAACTCATGACCTCGAGACCAAGAGTTGCGTGCTCTTCCAACTGAGCCAGCCAGGTGCCCCAGAGACAGAGCCTTTAAATAGGTAAGTAAGGTAAAATGGAGTCATTGGGGTGAGCCCTAATCCAATGACTGGTGTCCTTACGAGAAGAGGAGACTGGGACACAGACACTCATGGGGGCAGCCACGTGAGGACCTGGGGAGAAGGCGGCCATCTACAGGTCAAGGAGAGAGGCCTCAGAAGAAACCAACTCCGCTGATACCTTGATCTTGGACTTCTAGCCTGCAGAGTTGTCAGAAAATTAAGTTCCGTTGTTTAATCCCCACCCCCTTTCTGTGGTCCTTTGTCATGGCAGCCCCATCCGATTCATACAGGACCTATCACAGGCCCGTTACTGGGGGCCTCCCATTTAGACCGAATGACTTCTTTGTTGTTCAAGGCATCCCTTGTAAATTTTAAAAATATGCCTCAGCTTTCATAACCCTGTATTGGCATGAGGCCATTCATTCATATGCCAGAAACCTCTCCAACTGGAAAGTGGCAGGGGCCTCCCGATCTTTGTGGGTTTCTTCCCTCTGCCTGGGGCGCCCCTGTCCCTTCTCAGCTGGTCTTCTCTTCTCCTGAGGTCCACGGGAAGTGCTGCTCCTTGCGGGTCCTTCCCTGCCCACCGCCCACACAGCAGGGGCCTCAGGAGTTGCTCCCAGATGTGCTGATGGGGGGCCGGGGGAGCCCCTGGGGCCGGGCTCCGTCTACTGCAGGCGAGGGCCAGTGGCTGGCCTCTGGCAGGTGCCACATTCCCCTCCTATCTCTCATATGAGAAAATCAGCAGCAGCTTGGATTCTTTTTTTTTTTTTTTTAAGATTTTTATTTATTTATTTGAGAGAGAGAGAGAAATCACAAGTGGGGGTGAGGGGCAGAGGGAGAGGGACAAGCAGACTCCTCGCTGAGTAAGGAGCCCGATGTGGGGCTCGATCCCAGGACCCTGAGATCGTGACCTGAGCCAAAGACAGACACTTAACCAACTGAGCCACCCAGGCGCCCCTGCTTGGATTCTTTTTATTTCTTTTTATTTTTTCTTTTCTTTTCTTTTTTGAGAGAGAAAGAAATTCCAAATGTGGTGTGTGTGTGTGTGTGTGTGTGTGTGTGTATGAGGGGCTGAGAGGGAGAGAGAGAATCTCAAGTAGGCTCCATGCCCAGTGCAGAGCCGGGACGTGGGGCTCAATCTCACGACCCTGAGATCGTGACCTGTGCCAAAATCAAGAGTCGGATGCTTCACCGACTGAGCCACCCTGGCACCCCATTAAGAGCTTGGATCCTAATCAGTAATGGACTCAGTCCAAGGGACAGGCCTCTGGGTGCCCAGCAATCAACAACAGCTTCGCCTAAGTAACCCTGGGTTATGTTTAGTTATATAATCATCAACTATCTATTTATAACTGGATATTTAGGAGGCTTTAAATCTTCCCCTTTAAAAGGAAAACAAAACAAAACAAAACAACCCTGTGTGTGTCAACAAGGCAGATGGATAACCTCAAAACCCTGGAGCGAACTAGAAATGCCGTGTAGACCACAAGAAGCATCTTTCAACATATGTAGCTGCAGTTGGCAAAGATCAAAATGTGTGATGAGCCGCCGCGTTGGTCAGGACATCCCGAGGCCAGATGATCCAGGTGGGAAGTGGTGTCAGAACAGGAACGTTCGGGGCACCTGGGTGGCTCAGTCGTTAAGTGTCTGCTTTCGGCTCAGGTCATGATCCCAGGGTCCTGGGATCGAGTCCTACATCGGGCTCCCTGCTTCGCGGGAAGCCTGCTTCTCCCTCTCCCACTCCCCCTGCTTGTGTCCCCTCTCTCACTGTGTCTCTCTCTGTCAAAAAAAAAAAAAAAAAAAAGTTGAAAAAAGAACAGGAACGTTCATTACAGCACTGCATGTGACAGCAAAACGTTCACGATATGCTCTTGAGCTCTGTCACTAGGGGACTGGGTGGAGGACTAGTTAAATCCCCAAAGGTGCTCAAGAGACGTGGCTATCCAGAACCGTAAGCGGTCTCCTCCAGGAGACAAAGTAGGCCAAGTAACAGTTCGGGGACACAGATCTGATCGCATGCCACCCGCTGCAAATCCTTTATGGTTCCCATTGTCATGCAGGTAGGGCATCTCCATGTCCCTCTACAATCTGTGCTCTGTGTCCCACAGTTCCCTAGGCTTCTGTCCCAGCCCTGGCCCCGCAGAGGGGCAGCTCTCTGTCTCCTGGTTTGAGCTCCTTGGGGGCAGGGACCCCATTTGTTACGTGTAGCCCCTGCATCCAACCCCATGCTTGTTTGGTACACAGGAGGCCTTTTCTAACTTTGAAAAGCAAGGGGGAAGACAGGGAAGGATGGGGAAAGCCAACCTGGACCTAGGTGAGAATGGCGAGTGTGTCCCAGGCAGGGGAGTGGCGAGACCCTCTGGACACCCTAAAGCGCACAGAACCTTGGGGGGACGGGTTGAAGGGGTGACACAGGCCTGGGAGTCAAGGAGCCCAGTTCCTCCTGCCAGGCCTGGCACTGGAAGGTCCCCTCAGCTTTCTGAACCTCAGTTTCCCCGTTCAGTGTGAACAATCACTGTGTTGCAATGCGAATCAACGGAGGCAGTTCGCGTGGCAGCATGCTGTGGATCCTAAACTGCTAAGCAAATGTTGGATCATTTTTTTAAATTATTATTATGAGAAGCATTTCAGGAAGCTTGGGATCAAATTGATGATGGGGGCTTTGCGAAGGAGGCTGGGGAGCTCAGACTTTCCTCTAGCTGCTGACAGAAGGTTCCAGAAGCTGGCAAGCAGAAGAGGGGTGCGGCCAGGACATCTGGACTGTCTCCTGCCCAGCTGTAGAGTTCAGGGACCGGCCTTTGTGTCCCACCCTGCCGACTGTCCCCCCTCCCAGCTCTGAACACAGAGGTCGAAGCTAGATGCCACTTGTAACCATGGCCATCTGTGGGAAGGGGGGACTTGTGGCCTCCTGACGGACCTGGCAGCACCCTCCCCCCGTGTCATCAGGGTTTTGGGCATCTGGGCTGTGGCCTGGAACGGGCCTTGCAATCCAAGGGGAGGTGTCCGGGCAGGGCTGGGGCCACCTGTGCTGAAAGGGGGCTGATGGACCCTGGCAGTGGCTGTCCATTTCGTGGATACCTTGTTTTCTCTCCACAAAAGCAGGACTCCCGCACTGTGCTTGGCCTTATCTTGATCTTTATTCAAAACTAAAAGATGCTGGCCGTGTGCGGTAGCTGCTGGGGGGGGCCCGCACCTCCTTCCAGCTCTGCTATCTCTGGTCTGGCCCTGGTCCCACTGCTGTCCTTCAGCTGAAGGAGGCCTGTCCCCTGGGCCCAGCTGCATGGGCCGGGCCTCTGATGCTCACACAAGGGGGCCTGGCATGGAGGCAGCCGTGTCAGCTTGGGCGCCCAGGCAGCTGGGCCTTCCACAGCACCTGCCCTGCCCAGCTCACCACACCTGACAGCACCCAGGGGCTGTTGGCTTGACAGGATAGTGGGCTCCTGAGCCCCGCAAGAGAGCTGTGTGGGGCCGAGCATGAGGGATGATGCCGGAAGCTGGGAGGGCTACGTGCCCCTGGGTGCCTTGGCCCCTGTTCCCCTTGCCTCTCCTTGCTTCCCAAGCTACATAAGCGAGGCTCTTTATCTTGCACCTCAGGGTCTTTGCACATGCTTGTGTCCCTGCCAGAAATGTTGTCATCCCACACCAACAGCCTTGCTGGCCAGCTTGCCTTCATCCTTCGGGCTTATATTGGGCATTGCCTTGTAGAAGATGCCTTCCCAGATGTCCAGATCTGCGTGAGCTGCCTTTGTGTGGTCCTCCTGCCTCAGCCCTCACTCACACTCATCAGAGAGTTTATCATCCAGGACTTGTCTAATGATTTTTCTGCCTCACCCACCAGACTGGAAGCACCATGAAAGTTCATCAGTATACTCCCAGGGCCAGCATGATGCCTGGCATATAGTGCTCGATATATTTTTGCAATATGGATGGATAGGTGTAAGAATGGATGATTGGATGGACAGACAAAAGGTTGAGTGATGGCTGAAAGGACGGATGCATGTGTGGGTGGGTGGATGGGGGCAGGTGGATGGGTGGATGGGTGGGGGCAGGTGGGTGGATGGATGGGGGGCAGGTGGGAGAGGGGATGGGTGGATGGGTGGATAGGTGGGTAGGTGGATGGATGGGGGACAGGTGGGTGGATGGGTGGATGGATGGATGGATGGGTGGGTGGCTGGATGCATGGGTGGGTGGGTGGATGGATGGGGGTAGTGGGTGGGGGAAAGGATGGAGGAAGGGGCAGGTGGGTGCAGGAGTGGATGGGTGAATGGGAAAGTGGTTGGAAGAAGTCATGCATATATGCATGCATGGGAAGATGTATCAATGAATATCTGGGGAATAGATGGATAAAAGAATATAGGAAATGAATTGTGCATACATGGAAGAATTAATGATGGATAATGCATGAGTGCGTGGTTGACTGGGTAGGTGGGTAAATAAGTGGATAACGAATGGGTAGATAATCAGTGCATGCATAATGGATGTTTGGAGGAATGGAGAATGGATGGATGGATGGATGGATGGATGGATGGATGGATGGATGGGTGGATGGAAGGATACATGGATGGGTGGGTGAGTGGACTACTCACTCACCTGACAGGCCTCTGGGACACATTGGGTGGGGTCTCTACACACAGTACATTGTGCTCAATGATCAGGGTGTCTGGGATCTACCTGCAGTAGAGACCTTCACAGACTTCCTGGTCCAGGAGTGGCACATGAGTCTGCTGGAGAGACTGGGGAGGAGGAAGAAGCTGTGGGAGAAATGGAAGACAAAGAGTGGCAGATTCTTGCCTTGGCCACAACCAGAGAGAGCTGTTTGCATTCAGGGAGAGGTACCATGGACAGGGATGCAGGGCTGGTGAGGGAAGCTGAGGCTCAGGCTGGGGGGGGGGGGGGGGGGGGGGCGGGGGGCTGGGAAGGGCTTGGGGAGGAGTGGGGAAGAGCGTACCTGGGTTCAGGGTGGGGATGGGTGGAGGGATGTCCCCTCAGCCCCAGAGGTGGGCTCGTTTCCTTCAATTTCTCCCAGCCGGTCACCCAGCGGGAAGTGCCGTTGGGCAGCTGGGTGGAGGCCAGGGGATGGAAAGGGCTGGATCTTCCCAGAGAAGGCACATCCCCGACATCTGCCCCAGTAGCACAGCGACCGTGAGGGAGGGTGTGACGATCCCCCTCATGGCCTGCAAGTCGCTGGCAGTGCTGGGGGCATCCAGGTTCCTACAAGAGAGAGCTGTCCAGGTGGCGAGGCTGGACAAAGAGGGACCCAGTGCTCACCAGTGTCTGCTAGACCAGGCTTCCTGGGGAGTGCCGGCCTGCCCCGTGCCCTTGGGAAGCTCCAGGCCAGGGAGGCAGGAGAGGAGCAGGACTCTCCAGTAGAAGGGCGCTCTGGCCTCATTGAGCCCCCTTCCACTTACACAGCAGGAAACTGAGGCCCAGAGAAGATCAGTGACTTGCCCAAGGTCACACAGCAAGCTGGGGTCAGAACCATCCACAACGAAGTTGCCTGATTCCTAATTCCAATATCCACCTAGACCAGGCCTTGTCCAGTTTTTCTTTCCTTCTCGGAAGTGAGTGACTGCATAGGGAGACACAGCAAGACCACAAACTGCTTTCCAGGCTGATGATAGCGGACATAATTTCTGCCACCCAGAAAACCATAGAATGTAGTAGTCAAGAGTTTGGGCACAGGAGCCTGACTGACTGGGTTTGGATTCCAGCTCTGCCATGAATGGCTGTGTGACCTTGGACAAGTGACTTAACCTCTCTGGTCTGTTTCTTCCTCTGTAAAATGGGAGTAATGTAGTACCTCCCTTGTAGGTTGTGTTACGCAGGGTAAGTTCATGCACGTAGGGTGTGTGGGACAACGTCCAGGAGTAGGAGTCTGTGGCTTGTGTGCGTGCACATGGGAGTAAGTGTGAACTCATGTGTGAGTGTGCACAAGTAGGAGGGCCCTGGCATGCATGCAAGTGTGTTTGTGTGTGAGTGTGTTAAGGAGCGAGTGTATGAGTGTGTGGATGTGCATGTGTGGTTGTGAGTCTAAGTATACACCCATGAGTGCTGGGGAATCTATACAGACAAGGGGCGGTGTGCACGGTGTGGGTAAGTGGGACTATGTTGACCGTGTATGTGTGTGAATTTGCACGGAAGGGCATGAGAGGGGGTGATTAGGTGAATGAGTGTGTGTGTGTGTGTGTGTGTGTGTGTGTGTGTGTGTGTGTGTATGTAGCAGCTCCTGCCTGCATTAGGGGACCCAGAAGCCTTCCCAAACAGGGGCGCAGTCTAGGAGACTATATTTTTGGCTCCTGGTTTTTCTGTAAGCGACTCTCTGCCCTCCCCTCTCCCCAGGCCAGAAGCTGAAACCAGAGGTCAGGAGGTCAGAGCTGGGCCACTGGGAGCTGGTCCCAAAGACAGGGAGGAGCCACCATGTTTGTTGGGTGAATGAATGAACAAACTCACTCCCTCTCCACCGCTCAAGCTCCTGAAACCCAGGACCACCCTCTTGCCCCAGCCCCTCCGTGTGGGCTCTGCTCTCTCTGAAGTCACCACTCAGCTCCCAGGAGCACCCCCGGAGGCCTGTCTACCTTGTAGGGCCAGGCCTGGCTCAGTGTGACCTTTCCTGACCCTAGGAGTCCCTGGGGTGGGCTGGGGGCACTGTGGGGGACCCACATGGGATCCTCACCCGCTAGAAACCAAGGGGCGAGGCAGAGCAGAGTTTCTTCCTTTCCTTTCCACACACTGTGGTCCCTGCACAGGTGCAGCGGGCCACCTGCTAGTGTCCCCTCCCCCTGCTGGGCAGGGCTTAACTGCAGTGCTCAGGAACTTTGACCTTGGGGAACTCTCTCTCCACATCAGAGCAGACACGCCCAAATAAGTGTTGCCCATAGCCCACGTGGAACAGACATTTTTTTGCCCTGAATTTTTAATTTTATTTATTTATTTTAAAGATTTTATTTATTTATTTGAGAGAGAGAGCAGGGGGGAGGGGTAGAGGGAGAGGGAGAAGCTGACTCCCCGCTGAGCCGGGTGCCCAGTGATGGGCTCGATCCCAGGACCCTGAGATCATGGCCTGAGCCGAAGGCAGACGCTGAACCGACTGAGCCACCCAGGCGCCCCTGCCCTGAATTTTTGAAAGAGGATTTGTATAATCTTTACAGCGTTGGATTTGGTAAGAACAAATTACTTGTTCGTGTGTAGGCCCACGTGACGACTATCCCAGAATCCAGCTCGGTGCTCAGCACTCAGCAGGTGCTCGGGAACCATTTCTTGGCTCAGTGGCACTCGTGATTTGATTCTGACCTCAAGAGGATAAGCTGAGTGGATTTCACCCGTTGACATCACGTAGAGGGTAGCAGGTGCCAAACTCAGCAGGTATTATGTTTGATTTGACATTTTCTTCTTGTAGTTTGGAGATTCTCATGCTCCCATCAGGTTTCAATCCATCTCGGAGACGGTAGAAACATGCACAGGCCTACAGAGCCTCGTGGATAGAATGGGGCCATCCACACCTAACCCCCACAATCGGTCTCCCTGGGCGAGGGGTGCCCCTCAGAGCCCCAGATACCAGCAGGGTCCTCTAAGAGCAAAGGGACGGAGGCCTGGAATTTCTCCAGGAGCGGGAGGCTCTCAGCCCCAGGATGCAACAAGTTTCCCCAGGCCTGTCGCTCTGCGGGGCCGGTTCCCACAGTAGCTCACAGCAAGCAGCTCCCTCGGTGCCTGGCCTGGGTGGGGGCCCTAGCCTTTGTAGCCGGCCTCCCCGCCCACCTCCAGCCCCGTCCTTCTGATCTGTCATCCACACAGCAAGCCAGAGTGACCAGGGCCAGTTTCTTGGGTGCGTGACCAGTGCCATCCCGTTTCCAAGTGTGAAAGACCAGAGTGAGCCGTGAGCAATATCCAGCCCCGCCTGCTAGGGAAGGTCTCTACTGGATGGACTTCTCCGGGTGAATCCATCCCCCTGCCCCTCTGCATCCTAGCACCTGGGGCTTAAGAATAACTTCCCCTGGGCAAGTGGCTTTCTGTACGTACTTGTGACCCCCTCAGAGCTCAGAGGAGTGAAAGCAAACCCCCAGGGCCCCTGGCTCATACAGGTCAGCTGGGAAGCAAGCCCAGAGCAGTCTGGCTCCAGAGCCTTGGCCGCTCGGAACCTATCACAACCAGGTACCTGACCACGAGCCACCTGACGGCCAGATCACGTCCAGTCAGGAAAGGGGAGGCAGGCAGTCCCCGGAGGGGGGGATGGCATCTGAGCTGGGCCTGCGAGGGTCTCTCCGGAGGGAGGAGGGGGGGCCCCTTATGCAGGCAGGGGGAACCCAGAGCCAAGGTGCAGAAGCAGGGAAGGGGGAGACAGGGCAAAGCCCGGAGAGGAAGTTTCGGGCCCGCAGGTGCAGGCCAGGTTGTTTGGATTTTGATCTGATGGTTGTAGGGAGCTATGGCCAGTGTTGGAGCAGCATGGAACAGCATGGAGCAGCTGTGCTGGGGCGGGGGGGGGGGGGGGAACGCCGGCTGTGCACTGGGCAGCAGATGGGAGGAGGCCAGTCAAGAGGCAGTCAGAAGGTCCAGAGGGGACGGTCACGAGCTTGAAGCCACGTGAAAGCCATGGGAAGGGGGAGACACCAGGGGTCACACAGCCAATGTCAGAGATGCCAGGGGGGCTGGGGACTCGGCTCTAGGAGGGAAGGCGCAGGACAACATGCAATAGGCCGGCATCCTGGGGCCCCGCATAGAGCGGGTGCTCAGTAAAATGTTCCTCCAGTGACGGAAGGGAAGCTCCCTGTCCCTCTCCAGGTCAGCTGGGGCGGTGCTGTCCCCGTTTCCCACACCCCTCCTTTTGCACACCGTGCTCGTGCTAGGTGGCCCCGAAAGAACCCTGGCTGGACCAGTAGGGGCCGTGCCTGCCCACAGCTCCATCTCTGCCATGCACCCATATGGCTTCTCTCTCTCCATCCCTCCTCCCCCCTCCCTGTCCTTATCTTTCCCTTCCGTCTCCATGGCGACTCACCACCTCGGCTCTCGCCTGCATCCCAGCCTCTGCCAGGGATTCTGGGCCCGGCTCCGTCCCTCCCTCCTTCGGAGCCCTGGTTCCCGCAGTCCTGTCTCCTCCCCCTGGGGTGAGTCCAGAGGCAGCCTCCTCTTTCCTGACTGTCACATCTATTTTCCAGCTCTGACGAGTCCGGGTCGGCTCCTCTGGGGAGACCATCCCCCACCCACCCACCCTCCACCTGCCACAGCTCGGCCCTTCCAGGAGGAAAGCCATCCTTGTTGCAGCCGACCGGGTCTCTGTCTCGGGCCTCCGCTCTCTGCTTGCAGACCTCTCCCCACTCCCAGCGCCCCCCATGCCGAGGTCCGCCTTGTCAATCATCTCCTTTTGTCACTGGCTGGGCAAACAGGCAAGTCCTGGGTCCTGACATCTGGGGGGGAGGGGGGCAGAATGGGTGGGGGTGGGAAAGGGCCACCTGGGGACGAGGGATGGGTCTGCAGAAGGGGGATGGAGGCCACTGAGACCCAGGAGGAAGACAGAAACCTGGATTCTCTTCTAGATAACGTTTTATTCCCACCCCCTGCCCCCCATTTTTGTCTCCAAGGAGAGAAAACGGAGCTTCGTGGGAAGCAGTCGCAACAGTTGGTAAGTGGCAGGGCCTGCCAGCAGGACTGCTTCAAGGCCTGCTTGCTCTCTGTGGGTCCAGGAACCTGGGCCCTGTGGCCCCCGGCGTCCTGCGGGCTGTCCCAGGGGAGGGCCCGAAGCTGGATCTGCTGTGGGGGGAGGGACAGGGAGAATCCGGTGGGTACTGCTTGGAGACCGAATCCAGCTCCGAGAGGGAGCGCGGGAGGCATCTTCTAAGAACCAGAGCCATCTGTCCCACCACCGGGAGGCTCCCACCCTCTCCTTGTGGCCCCACGGTGTGTGTATGCAAGTGTCACTCCTGGGGGGGGGGGGGGGAGGTCCGGCCGAAGCTGGTAACTCCCAGTGGGAGCCCTTGCAGTGGAAGGCTGTGGGAGAGAGGTTTCCAGAAGGTTTGTGCCAGGCACTGGGCAGGGTGCCCTAATGGCCCCATGAGCCCAGGGCTGCTAACCTCTCCTCTTGGCCGGTTAGGAAACGGGGGGCCCAGATCAGTCCGTGCAGGAGCCTGCCCGTGGCTGCCCGGGGTGGCGGTGGCGGTGGCGATGGGGCAGGGTTAGGACTCCATCCGGGCGCCTCCCTGCTGGGAGCACTGTCCCCACGGCTCTGCCGTCCCCGGCACTGGGGTGCAAGTCAGTGAGCTGGCCTCTCTGGGAGCATCCTGCCCCCCAAACTCCCAGCCCGCCGTACTCCCTGCACGCCACCCCCCATGCTGCTCCCAACAGCCTGCTCTGCCGCCCCCCACCCCCTCCACCCCAGGTCCCACACGCCATTCCCCAAGTTAGAGCTGGGCCTGGGGTCCCGGCCCGCGGCGCCCCGGGAGCTTCCTGCCTGCTCCATCTGCCTGGAGAGGCTGCGGGAACCCATCTCACTGGACTGCGGCCATGACTTCTGCACGCGGTGCTTCAGCACGCACCGTGTCCCCGGCTGCCAACCAGCCTGCTGCCCCGAGTGCCGGAAGATCTGCAAGCAGAAGAAGGGCCTCCGGAGTCTGGGGGAGAAGATGAAGCTCCTGCCGCAGAGGCCTCTGCCCGCCGTGCTGCAGGTCGGGGCCCGGGCCTCGGCGCTGGGGCCGCTGGGGCGGGGGGAGCTGGAGGGACCTGGGTCCGATCCCCGAGGGGCCCAGCAGCTCTGGCTCTATTCTGGGATGTCGGGGTGGGGAACAGAGTCTGGGGTCGGATGCGCGCCGCACTTGGCGGCTCAGGGAACCTTCCTTCTCCCGACGCAGGAGACCTGTGCTGTGAGGGCTGAGCCGCTGCTGCTGGTGCGAATCAACACCTCTGGAGGCCTGATCCTGAGGATGGGGGCCATCAACCGCTGTCTGAAGCACCCCCTGGCCAGGGACACCCCTGTCTGCCTCCTGGCTGTCCTGGGGGAGCAGCACTCAGGGAAGACCTTCCTCCTCAACCACCTGCTCCGGGGCCTGCCAAGCCTGGTGAGGGAAGGGCTGGGGCAGGGGGGCAGTTTAGGGGTCCCAGCCTGGAATTGGGAGGGGAATGGGGGCTGGATGGACCAACGGATGCTCTCTTTTTCTGCCTTGCAGGAGTCAGGGGGAGGCGGCTGGCCAAGAGGAGGAGGGTCCCTGCAGGGGTTCAGGTGGGGTGCCAACAGCCTTACCAGGGGCATATGGATGTGGAGCCACCCTTTCCTGCTGGGGAAGGAGGGGAGGAAGGTGAGGGGCATGAAGGGCACAGGAGGTGAAGATTGCGGGGCGGGGGAGGAGAGGGTGAAGAGGTTTGGGGGGATGGGGAGATCATTGACAAAGGGGAGGGGAATGGAGAAAGCAAGCTTTGGGGGCAGGTACAGGAAGATGCGGTGGACGAGGGAGGGTTGGGGGAGCACATGGTGGAGTGAGGCAGGCCTGACCCCTCGGTTCATCTCCCCGCCTCCCCCGCCCCCTGTACAGGTGGCCGTGTTCCTGGTGGACACAGGGGACGCCATGAGCCCCGAGCTGAGCAGAGAAACCAGGACCAAGCTCTGTGCCCTCACCACGATGCTGAGCTCCTACCAGGTGAGGGCGCTGTGATCCGGTGCCCCGCCCCATCGGCCCAGCTCCCGCTCAGCTTTCTCCAGGACGGGGACATCTCAGCCCGGGGCTGGCCCTGGGAGTGCTCGGGATGCTTACCCTGATCTCACAGACGCCTGTGTCTGGGGTCCCCCCAAAGGTTCTGGGGATGCCCCTGCAAGGGAGGGATGCCTGCAGTCGGTGAAGGTGGGAACATGGTTTGTTCAAAAGGGAAGTCAAAGGTCCCCGGGAGCCGCTGAAGGCCCGCAGGACCATTCTCAGGCCTGCCTTCGGTCCCTCATGGCCAGCCCAGGCCCTGCAGGCTGCGGAGGCCCCCAGGCAGGTGTCTCCCGGGTCCTGGCCCCACTGTCGGCCTGCGAGCTCCTTCCTCACCGGGGTCTTCCCAGTATCTCTTTGCCTTTGCAGACCCTCTTCCATCTTGTTCTCCTTGGTTCCAGATCCTCAACACCTCCCCGGAGCTGAAGGATACAGACCTGGAATATCTGGAGGTGAGGAGAAAATTTGGTCCTGGGGTGCCACCCTATTCCTGCCCTGGCCATAAGTCCAGGGGACTGGACCAGCCGTAATGGGGTGCCTTCCAGTTCTGGCCTAGGAGTTCATGACCTGGAGCTGGGCTGGTGGGTTTGAGGGCAGAGGGTGGAGCACGAGATGCCGGGTTGGGAGAGGCAGCAGAATCCCAGAGCTGGGAGTGTGCGGGATGGGGAGAGTATGGGGGTGAGGGTGGGGGGTCCCCCAGTGGGCCCAGAGGGGAGGAAGCCACAGTCCTTGGCGTGATCCAGCCATGACCCCTGGTGCCTCACCCCCAGATGTTTGTCCACGTGGCCGAGGTGATGGGCAGGCATTATGGGATGGTGCCAATCCAGGTGAGACACCCATTTCTGGACCCATCACCCCAGACCCTAACACCCCCAGGCTGCTGGTGTCAGGACCCCTTCTCTTCCAGCACCTAGATCTCTTAGTTCGTGACTCATCCTACTCCAACAAGGCAGGGCTGGGCCGCGTGGGTGACATCATCCAGGTGAGGGGTGCCGAAGGAGGGGATGCAAGGGGGTTGGGGGGGCACTGGGCAGAAGGGGAGGGGAGGCCCGAGGGGGCCTGCGGTGGAGCCAAGAACAGGAGCCTGGTCCCTAGCTCAGAGGTCTCCCCATCCGTCTCTCAGAAATCCTTCGGCAAATACCCCAAGGTTCAGGAGCTGCTCCAAGGGAGGAGAGCCCGCTGTTACCTCCTGCCCGCCCCGGGGCGTCGGTGGGCAAGCAAAGGCCACGGAAGCCCCTGCGGTGAGCGTCCCCGGGGACAAGGCCTCCCCAGCTTGCCCTCCTCCGGCGACCCCCTGGCCCCAGCGAGCTTCTCCCTGCCTCTGACACCCTTTCTCCTCCCAAAGCCCGGCCCTGCTCAGCCCCCGGTCTCCTCAGCATGAGGAATCTCTTCCTCAGACACAGATGACGATGTCGGCCACCTCTGTGCCTACGTGGCGGACGTGCTGAGCGCAGCCCCCCAGCACGCCAAGAGCCGCTGCCCGGGGTACTGGAGCGAGGGCCGCCCCGTGGCCAGGGGGGACAGACGCCTGCTCACGGGGCAGCAGTTAGCTCAGGAAATCAAGGTGCGCCCCCCTCCCGCCCGCCCCCAGGCCCCGGAGAGCCCCCCGCCCCCTGCCCGCCCTGACCCCTCCCCTGATGTCTCCGCAGAACCTCTCGGGCTGGATGGGGAGGACCGGGCCCGGGTTTGCCTCCGCGGACGAGGTACGTCCCCCCCCAACCCTCTGGAGGGTCTGGGGGGCCGGGTGCGTGGGCCCTGGGAGGCAGCCGAGGGCGGGAGCGGGAGGAGGGAGGCAGCCTGGCTTTGCCGTGGACAGATGGCCGCCCAGCTGCACGACCTGAGGACGGTGGAGGCTGCCAAGAAGGAGTTCGAGGAGTACGTGCGGCAGCAGGTGAGCGGCGGCCCCGCGCGGGAGCCCCAGGCCTCGGGCTCCGGGCGGGCGCTCAGCGGCCTCCCTTCCTCCCCGCCGCAGGACGCGGCCACCAAGCGCATCTTCTCGGCGCTGCGGGTGCTGCCCGACACCATGCGCAACCTGCTGTGCGCCCAGAAGGACGCCGTCCTGGCCCGCCACGGGGCGGCCCTGCTGTGCAAGGGCAGAGAGCAGACCCTGGAGGCTCTGGAGGCCGAGCTGCAGGCCGAGGCCAAGGTCTTCATGGACTCGTACACCATGCGCTTCTGTGGCCACCTGGCCGCCGTGGGGGGCGCCGTCGGGGCCGGGCTCATGGGCCTGGCGGGCGGCGTGGTGGGCGCGGGCATGGCCGCCGCCGCGCTGGCTGCCGAGGCCGGGATGGTGGCGGCTGGCGCTGCGGTGGGGGCCACGGGGGCCGCGGTGGTCGGGGGCGGCGTGGGCGCGGGCCTGGCCGCCACCGTGGGCTGCATGGAGAAGGAGGAGGACGACAGGGTGCAGGAAGGGGACCGAGAGCCCCTGCTGCAGGAAGAGTGACCAAAGGGGGGAAGAGATGCCAGGTGGGAGGGAAGGAGGTGCGGGAGGGGAGGGGTTGGGGGTGGTGCCGAGGGCCCCCCCCGCCCCCCACCCCGGTGTGCCGCGCTGCCGCGGTGGAATGCCCAGCGTCTGGGTGGCTGACTGAGCTGGACAATCGAGGTGGCTCCAGGATCCTCCAGAGAGGCCGTCGGGGGCCAGGAGGCCGTGTCCGGGGGCAGCGAATAGAGTATAGGGCCTGTTTCTGGTGGCGGACCGTTGCTGACCTGCCATGGTTCCCAGGTCCACTTGGCCCCAGTGTCTCCCACCAAGAGTGAGGCTCCACCCTCCCCACCCTGGCTTCTTTCCCCTGATGACCCCGGATTGTAGGAAGGCTGAGCAGGCACCATTCTGGAAGTCTCCCTTGGGTAGAGAGGATCCATCCCTTCACAGATGGGAGGAGAAGTCCCAGGTTGAGTGACCTTGGTGCTCAGGGGCAGGGAGCACAAAGGAGGGGCTGGGGGGGGGGAGAGAAAAGGAGGGGCCACCGGGCAAAACCAAAGAGTCCAGGTATGGTGGACAGTGGCCTGAACCCCGGAGTGGAGCCATTTGCTTTGACCACTCTTCCCCAGGCTGCCCCAGGATGATAATGGTGGCCTCCCCTGCCCTCTGCAGCCCCAGGGAGGCCACATGGGCACTTTGAATGGGGGTCCCTGCAGCTGTTCCTTCATGGTGGTGCCCTTTGTCGAGGCTGCTCGGACAGCAGAGTGCCCAAGTTCTTTCTGGAAAGCTGTCCCCACGATGGGTTAGATGCCAAAGAAAAACACCAGTAATTGCATTCGGAGCTAAACCAGGCAGCGCTCCTAAGTCTATGGAAGCCCTGCAAGGGACAGCAAAGGGAACACTTTCCACACTGGACACGAGCACGCCCTCTTTCCCGAACCCGTGTCTGCAGGAGACCTGGGTGCAGCCCTCCACGGGAACCCAGAGGTCCCAGCGCCCTGCCACGGGACAAGGAAGTCCTGCTGGAAGACTTCTAGGCTATTTACCCTGTAAAGTACTCGTGGGCTCGTTATATTAAAAAAATAAAATACGTGTGCTTGAGCCTCAGCTTCCCAGTAAATTTTTGAAACAGGACTTGAATTCAGCCCCCAGAGGGCTTTGGGGCAGAGGGGTGGGGGGAGGTGAACGAAGGCACTCCATCGTGGGGACCTGTGGACAGGGAGAGGGAGGCTGAAATTCAAGAGATCTGGGAGCTGAGTGTCCGAGGTCCCACACGGGGGTTGCAGGAGGGCTCAGGCCAAAGGCCAAGGGCACAGCCACCTTCCAGTAGGACTTGGGGTCCTGCTCCCCTAGTCTCTCCTGCCTCTGATGACCCTGCGAGCAGATTGTCATCTGGCATCTGTCCTGGCAGAAGGAGAGAGGGGAGGCAGAGCTGGGGAGTCCTTGCTAAAGCCTCGGAGGAAGGAGGACCCAGGCCCACCTCCGTGGGGGTCAGCCAGCCTGCGTTCACCTGCTGCTTCTCCTCTCCACCTCATCTCCCCATCGCAGAGTTAGATCAGGGGCCACCGTGTCCAAAGCCTGCCTTTTACAGAGAGGGGAAGTCTCAGCTAACGCTCCCCAGCTGGGGTTCCCCCACAGATGTCAGAAGAGAGATTTTTTAAGGTCAGATATGCTGAAATCAAGATGCTCCTCTTTGGTGATTTCTTCCCTCTTCCCATTCAGCTCCGGGCAACAGTGCTGGGGGGACTGAGGCAGAAGGACGTGGTCTGGGACACATGGCCCAACAGTAGAAGCTTCAGTTAGCAAGCCGGGGACAAAATAATGACGCAGAGAAATCCCAAAGCCCGGGTTGGGGACTGGTGGGGTGAAGACAGAGGGCTGAGGGTGACTCTAATGTTTGGAGACTGGGCCAGAGGTGGGGGTAGGGTCCAGACTTTGTCCGGTGTTTGCCGAGAATGACTTCCTGGAAGCATCTTTTGGGCCCTTCCATCATCATGTGGTGGACCCATGAGCTACAAAACCTCCCAGACTTTGGGACTGTCAGCCTTAGAACTTTGGGGGGGGTTCCAAAGAGTCCCTGAAGGAGGGTTTTGTCTAGCTAAAATCCCACCTAACAGCTCTGGAAGGCGCTGCTGTGGGCTACTT
The DNA here is from genome assembly GCF_004348235.1 of Phoca vitulina. NCBI lineage: Eukaryota > Metazoa > Chordata > Mammalia > Carnivora > Phocidae > Phoca > Phoca vitulina. Next base: position 10,593,231 of record NW_022589750.1, on the reverse strand, counting down.
CACCCTGATCTTTGAATGGAAGTGAGTTGTCGGCCACGCAGGGGAAGGGCTCCGCAAAAGCCAGATGAGTCATATTAAGTAGTTATTTGTCTTGTGCCTTTTAGTTTCAAAGCATCTTCCCAAACATCACCTTCCTTAAGTCTTGAAACCATCTCATGCAGCCCGTAGGGTACCCATTTCTACGGAAGCTCAGAGACATGGCTAGTCAGACGTAAGCCAAGACTTGAACCCGGGTGCCTAGGTGGCTCAGTCGTTAGGCGTCTGCCTTCGGCTCAGGTCATGATCCCGGGGTCCCGGGATCGAGTCCCACATCGGGCTCCCTGCTCAGCGGGAAGCCTGCTTCTCCCTCTCCCACTCCCCCTGCTTGTGTTCCTGCTCTCGCTGTGTCTCTCTCTGTCAAATAAATAAAATCTTTAAAAAAAAAAAAAGACTTGAACCCAAGGTTTCTGATGTCAGGTTCCTGGCTTAGGTGAGCCCTCACCCCACAAGTCTCTCCAGACTCCATGACCAGGCCGCTGGGTCCCAAACCCAATTAGGGGGCTTCTGGGTTTCCAGCATCAGTTCTGGAATTCACAAGAGCTCACATGACTCTGTGCTCAAGGTCCCAGCGGGATGCTGAAGCCTGACTGATTTCTCTTCTATGACCTGTTGAAGGTCACCAACTGCACGATTCTCAGGTAACAAGTTTCTGGGTTAGAGATCTGGGGATTTGGCTTGTGGTTCCTGCTTCTGAGGCCAGTCCTCATGTTGGAGATGGCAGAACCACCACACGAAAGAACCTGCCTCCTTAAGTCCTGCCGTGGACTGAACCCCACCCCCAACCCTATTCATATGCTGAAATCCTAATCCACCAAGTGATGGTATTAGGAGGAGGGACGTTTGGGAGGTGATCCGGTCATGAGGGTGGCACCCTCATAAATGGGATTAGTGCCCTTAGAGAAGAATCCCAGAGAGATCGCTAGTGCCTTGGCACCAGGTGAGGGCACAGCCATCTATGAACCAGGAAGTAGGCTCTCACCAGCCGCCACACCAACTCTGCTGGCATCATGATGTTGAACTTCTGAACCTCCAGAACTGTGAGAAATAAATATTTGTTGTTTGTAAGCTACCCAGTCTGTGGTATTTTGTTGTAGCAGCGTCTTGACTGCATGGAACAGGAGCCCCCTACCTCCCCTTAAACCATTCATTCACTAAACCATGCCCTGAGCAAGGAGGAAACTTCACTTGCATTAAGTGGATGAGATGTATAGGTTTATTTATTACTGCATCATAGCCTATCCGAACCCTAACTAACGTGAAAATGTGCTCCTTGAAATGGGGTGAAAACCTGGCTGGCTGGTGGGCAGTGAGGAAACACACTGCTGGATCCATTTTATGTCATGATAAAACATTTGGTAAAACTGTCTCCTACAGTAACATGGAAGGCAGATTCTTGCCCTGTTGAGGAAAACAATTTTTTTTTTTAAGATTTTATTTATTTATTTGAGAAAGAGAGAGAGAGAGCACAGAGGGAGAGTGAGAGGGAGAAGCAGACTCCCCGCCGAGCAGAGAGCCCGATGCAGGACTCGATCCCAGGACTCTGGGATCATGACCTGAGCCAAAGGCAGCTGCTTAACTGACTGAGCCACCCAGGTGTCCCAAGGAAAACATCTTGAAAAATAAAATCTGCCCACCCAGAAAACCCTCCCTACTAATAATGTCGAAAAGGAATAGTTCTATTACTGAGTAAGCATTAACTCAGACTGGGCTGTGTCACAGGTCATCTGCTAGTTAAGACATAAAATTATTAAGACAGAAAAGAAATCCCACTACTTCCATGTAGACAAGCAGATATGACCCTATGTGCATATTCTCAGGTATGAACACTTGTCAGGCAAGAGGACTCAACAGTCCCACTCGCCATACGTGCTTTCAAATTCACTCTGCATTCATTGGGTTGAATGATCACTCTGTGGTCACTGGGGTGGCCGTCTGTGCTAGTTAATGACCTCTTTCTGAAGGAAAAATGAAAATTCTTGTACCTCTATGATGAGCAGGTAGTTGAGATGCCTCAGCTGGATTCCCACGATAACAGGGAGATGGGGCGCTGTCTTCCTTGATGTTGACATTGAAAAGATATGGCTCCCAGGCCCTGCTGAAAAATCTTCCTGGGTTTTAATTCTGGTAAGAGGCTTATTTAACCTTTAATAAAATTTGCATGCATACCAAAAGGACAGAGGAATTCTTTTTTTTTTTTAATGTTTATTGTTATGTTAATCACCATACATTACATCATTCGTTTTTGATGTAGTGTTCCATGATTCATTGTTTGTATATAACACCCAGTGCTCCATGCAGAACGTGCCCTCTTTAATACCCATCACCAGGCTAACCCATCCTCCCACCCCCCTCCCCTCTAGAACCCTCAGTTTGTTTTTCAGAGTCCATCCTCTCTCATGGTTAGGACAGAGGAATTCTTTACAAATACAAGTTTTCTCAAGGAAAGTTCCAAGAAAAGGTGGGGGAGAAAAGATCTCTTTCCTTTTGGAAAGGAAATTCAATCTTATTTTAATTTACCCTTGCAATTTTCCCCTTTTGTCACTATTTTAATGTAACATTATAACTTCTAATGATCTCCATTGCTGTTTCTACCTTTCTCTCGGCATTTTGCAGTCATTGAAATATTCAGCGATTCTGTGGTAAAATGCAAAGCCAAGTAATTATCAGAATCACACTGGGATGAATTAGAAAATTTAGTATGATATGGACTTGCGGAAAAGTCTTCAAATGTGTATACCAACAATAGACATATTTACTTAAAGCAAATTCTTGATTATGTAAGGGAGGAAAAAATATCTTTTCCTTTTTACTTGTTAAAAACAAGACAACAGGGGCACCTGGGTGGCTCAGTTGGTTAAGCGTCTGACTCTTGATTTTGACTTACGTCATGATCTCAGGGTCGTGAGATCGAGCCCCACATTGGGCTCCACTGTAAGTGTGGAGTCTGCTTAAGATTCTCTCTCTCTCTCTCTCTGCCTGCCCTTCCCCCGCCCCACTCGCACATGCTCCCTCTCCCTCTCTCTAAAAACAAAAACAGTAACAACAACAAAAAAAACATTAAAAACAAGACAACAGGTGCAAAATGGAGTTGCTTGTGCTAAGCCCATGTTATCAAACTGAGACTTAATTAGAATTTCAGCTCTTCCAGAAATTGAACCTTAAACCATTCAGGAATTACTTGATCAGTAACTAGTTAGGCCATCTGCCTGATAGACCCTTAGCAATCCCCTAAAGGAAAATGACCTTGCAATAAGCAACCTGCTTTTCTGCCTAGTATAACTTCCTTGTTCCTCTTCCCTTCTGCTTATAAAAGTCTTGCGTTTCATACGGCTCCTTGGAGCTCCTTTCTGTCTGCTAGATTGGATGCTGCTCAATTTATGAGTCATTGAATAAAGCCAATAAGATCTGAAACATTTACTCAGTTGACTTTTTTAAAAAAAAAAAATACTCTTCTAAATTCTTACCTAGGGCCCCTATAGCAAAAGACAGATTAATAAGAGAAAAGCATACAAATTTATTTAATGTAAGTTTCATGCTGCATGAGAGTCTTCACAAGGAAATGAAGACCTGAGGAAGTGGTTATGCCTGAGTGCTTTTATGCTAGGTTTGATGAAGAGTGGAAAGTTGTGGAAAAGTATGATAGAAGGAGAAACTAAGCAAGGCCTGTTCATTCCAATTCCTCTCCCCCTCCCTTCATCTTCAGAGATAAGGGTGCTCCTTTCCTCTGGGTATAAGGAGGGTGCCTCTCACATGAGAGTTTCATGACCTGTTTTAGGGGAAGGTCAGAAAGCCTTTCCTGAACCTGCCACTTCTCAAATTCCTTGAGCTTCAAAATCCTCTATATGCCAAGCTGCCATTTTGCAGGGTGTGGGGTGGGGTGGGGGAGAAGTGTGTCTCAAGTCCCGTTGATAAGCAATGTGCAAAAATTCTCCTTCAACATACATTAATTTTACAAACTGTGTGTTGATTTTATTGTTTACCCTCTCACGGGATTAACTATTTGAGTATTATTTTGTAGTTGCTCATAAAGTCTTACCTCATCTTAGTGGAAGGAATAGCATAACTCCAGAGCCTGACAATCTAACATTTTAAGAGTTTTTCTCGTAAGGCCAATACCTTTGTCCTGAGTTCCCATCAATTGCATGAGTAAACTCACACTTACATGATAATTTAGGTCCTTCAGTAATTTTTCTATCATCCTAAACAATATTTCTTGAGGCAAGACATCAAGATGCCCATGGCCATGATCTAGTAGCAAAGGCTTCTTGTGAGGGACCCTGGGAATAGTACAGACTCAGTTTGCCAGGTGTACTGTCCATGGCTCTAGGTGTTCTAAGTCTAATACCAGTAGGCTATTGTTGGCATCAGTCCAAGTCAATAATATATTATGATAGCAGGTCTGTCATGCTGAGCTAGCGGTGATATTTCAGAGCTGCTTGGTAGCTAACCATTAAGCTGCTTTGTCACTGAGCACCTCTGAGAACTTTGTGGTGAGTTTTTCCTCCAGCATTAAATTAGTCCCAACAGTCCAATTCCAAGTGTCCCCCATTTCCACTGCAATCATATTACATGTTTTCATAATTGTCCTGAAGCACTGAGTTTATTGGTCAAAGTATTAATATCAAAAAGCATTAGCTAGACCTTGCCTGTTTTATTCCTCCAAGGATTGTATCTATTAGGTCTCTTTTTGTCCTTGGATGGCCGCCTTAATAAGCAAATTCCATAAAGAAGGGGACCCAGGGAGTACAATTCTAGTTGTAAAGACAGCCTCAGACACTTGGTGTCAAATTTTGGGTTTGAGTATTGACAAAAATTCTCTCCTTGACCAAACTCTGTGCCAGATCTTCTGGACTTGCTTCTTACCTAGGCCCTGACTTTTGGGCTTCCATGTTTATCCTTGTGTTCGCTTTTAGCAAGCATCCTGCTAAGTCAGTTTAGCCAGAATTACCCACCCTTGATATCTGGTCAGCTTGGATATCTGATGGGGTTCTTCACCCCACCACTCCCAGGTGATGTCTGATCACCTTGGCTTGCCTTCAGCACGACTCCTATTAGGTCAGTTTAGTCAGAATCCCCCCCGAACCCTGATGTTTCCTCTTGGTGATTTTCCACCCCCACCCTACTCCTTGGCTATAAATTTCCACTGTTCCTTGTTGTGTTTGGAGTTGAGCCCAATCTCTTCCCCCATTACAAGACCCCCTTTGCAGAGGTCCCTACACCTATCCCATGGTCCTGAATAAAGTCTGCTTTATGGTTCTCTAAGTGTCATGAACAATTTTTTCTTGAATGGTATCAAGATGCATATTAGTTCCCTTTACTTTAGCATTATCAAAAATTACTCATGAAGATGGTCCCAACCTCACTTTGCCAATAATAGGTAGTTGGACTTGTACGTCCAGACCGTGTCTCTCCTGGGAGTACAATATGGAGCTGATCAGAAACATAATTGTGGAGGCTCTTGGTTGGCTCAGTCAGTCATGACCCCAGAGTCCCAGGATTGAGCCCCGCATCGGGCTCCCTGCTCAGCGGGGAGTCCTCTTCTCCCTCTGCCCCTCACCCACCTTGTGCTCTCTCTCTCTCACACGCTCTCTATCTCTCAAATAAATAAATATCTTTTTTTTTTAAACAAACTTTTTTTTTTTTTTAAAGATTTTATTTATTTATTTGAGAGATAGAATGAGAGAGAGAGAGAGCACATGAGAGGGGGGAGGGTCAGAGGGAGAAGCAGACTCCCTGCAGAGCAGGGAACCCGATGCGGGACTCGATCCTGGGACTCCAGGATCATGACCTGAGCCGAAGGCAGTCGCTTAACCAACTGAGCCACCCAGGCGCCCAATAAATATAATCTTTAAAAAAAACCCAGAAAAATGTAATTGTGGGAACCATTTCAAAGGAAGTAACAAAGTTCCAAATAACATGTTTGTTTCTAACAAATTGTGAGTCTTAAAGTAATTGAGATAATCACTACTGTGAATAAGCCAGCAGGGCTGTTTATGATAATAATAATTTCACTAGAAAAGCTCTTTTCTAAAAAAAAAAAGAAAGAAAGAAAGAAAAAGAAAAAAAAAAAGCTCTTTTTTATTGAGCTCAGTACCAATATCAGTGATTCTCGAAAACTTGTTTCAAGTCCTTGTGGGAACCTCAGTCCCTTCCTTCTGAGATGCTGACTTCACATTAGAAGCATGAGTCCAATTGGATTTTTCTTTCACTTTGATAGCTGTATCAGAACACTTGAAAGTGTCCCTCCCAGTGTGGTGACAGGCATCTGTCCACTGGAACACCTTTATGTACATGAAATCCCCCAGCGGAGAGGGGTGGTAGACCTCTTCCAATTGGTCCTTCCAGCTCCTTATGATGTTATGTCTCACAGTTTCTAGGGAGAGAAGCCCTTTTAAGTATTGAACATGTTTATGAGAGGATTCAGCTAAACTGGGCACAGAATATGGTCTCAGACCAAATTCATAGGCCTGTCAAACATAAGTTCTTAAGTTCAAAGCAAGAGACATGGATCACTCTCATTTTTAATAAGGCTGGTGGTAAAGCCCTAGGCCATTTTCACTTGGTAGACTCCTGAATGAAGCTTTCAGAGTTGGATTCATCCATTCTATTTGTCCAAAGGGCTGAGAGGACAGGAAGTATCCCAGCATGATTTGCATGACCCCTAAGTGGCAATGGATGTCAGGTCACCACACATCCCGCAAACCATAACGACACAAAAAATCTCTTACCTTCCACAGGTGTCGATTCTATGGAATTGAGCTGCCCCCAGGTGCCTCCTATGCCTGCCTTGGCAGTGGCCTGGAAAGAATTCTCCTGACAGCACGGTGCATCTCAGATACATTTCGGATAATGTCAGCTGCTTGGTAGTCATGGTAAGAGTCTAGTGCCTTTAAAATCCCTCTCAGATGATTGACTCAGATGATTTTGTTGATGGCACATTACTAACCAAGCAGATGGGAAGTATGGTACAGGGATGATTTTGTTAGTGGATTCCCAGAGTCCAATCGAATTACTTTTGGCCCCTTTCTCAACACATTTGTCCATTTCCTTTCATGAAGCATGTTTTTGAAAATGAGCAGAAATTACTTGCATTAAAAATGGAACATCTAAGGTTGGGGTCCACGTTTTAACAGGGGCTCCAGCAGCTCTGTCAGCAAAATCAGCTCCTTTAGAAGCCGACATTTTGCCCGACGTGAGTCTATAACTGATTGCTGATACATGAGCTGCAAAGCCTCTGACAGCTCAGCTCTTAATTTTCCGTGAGATATTTTAGTTCCCATCTTGGTCAAGAGTCTCCTATTTTTCCAAGTTTGCCCTGTTGCTCGATAGACCCTGAACAGATATTTACTATCAGTATGTAGATTTGCTCTAAGTCCTCAACTGAGAATCATGGTCCTAGTAACTGCTAGCAGTTAACTCCACTTGTGCTGATTTAATTTCAGGCAAAACTTAAGCTTCCGAGGTTTGATGAGCAGCCACCACAGTGCAGGAAGTCTTGTCTTGGCCATTTTGTCCCTGAGCGTGACCCAGCAGGAAACATGATCAAATCTGAATTTTGAAATGGAATGACAGATAAATCCAATCGGGGCCTAATGTCTAACTCTGTTGCCATCATACAGTCCCAGCCATCTATCTGATCAGGTAACAGAGTAGCATGGTTTAGGAGGTCATGTCTCCCAAGCACAGCATGGGGGTTGGGTTATACCGCTTGGTCAGAACTGGTCTGATGGCGCACCTGCAATGCTGGGTCTTCTGCAATTGAAAGATGGCCCATGACCATGGGCCAAGAAGTCAAATGACCCCAAGAAAGGCTTGGCCCTTTCAATAAGGGTGACTGCTACCACCACAGCTTGGAGGCATCCAGAAGAGCTGAGAAATAATGCTATTGGTCTAGAGTCAGATGCCAACTCTTGAGTTAAATTCTGCTAGCAGTCAGTGCCTGTGTTTCCATGGCAAATCATATGGAAAGATTTTTCAAAACTTGGAATCCTCACTGCCTGGGGAGAGACCACAGCCAATTTCAGTTGTTGAAAAGCTTCCTCCAGATTCTAGGGATCAAACACAAGGGCCTAGAGTATTATCAACCAGTTGGTCTATCAGAGGATTTGCCTGCTCTGCAAAAGCTGGAATCCACTGTGGAAAATATCCTACTAGTCCCCCAAATTGTCTAAGTAGCTTCATTGTTGTTGTAGGCTATTTCATCTGCAAAATTGGCCAACTCCTACATTCTAACACTTTGTGGCCTTCCACGACCAATGCCCGAAATATTTGACCCCAGTTTGGCAATACTGCAGTTTGTCTAGGGAGGTCTTACGTCCCTGCGTGGTGAGGAATTGTCAGAAGCCAAAGTATCAGTTTTGCATTACTCTTTAGTTTCTGAAGCTACCAGCAAATCATCCACATACCAAATAATTATAGATCACTCAGTGAGACAGGTTTCCCGAAGACAGCTAGACAAATAGTAGGAGTCCCCAAACTCCTGAGGAATCCTTTGCTAAAAACACATTGGACTCCTTCAAAGGTAAAAGCAAATGGGAATTTGAGCTCATTAGTGAGAGGGACAGAAAAAAAGAAAAAAGAAAACAGCAGAATGTAGAGAAAAACTTTGCAAGCAACAGAATCAAAGTCAGAAAAGTTGCAGGTGTAGAGACCACAGGGCTCAATGAAAGGACAAACTCATTCGCCTCCCTAAGATCTGGTACAAATCCCCACAGGGGCCAACGTTTTATCTCAAATTCACCTTCCTTGCTTGCTGGAGGTATGGGAATATAAAAGGGTGAGTGTCCCTTTTTAAAAAATGATGGTTTGTTGTCTAATTTTTTTTTTTAAGATTTTATTTATTTATTTGACAGAGAGAGACACAGCGAGAGAGGGAACCCAAGCAGGGGGAGTGGGAGAGGGAGAAGCAGGCCTCCCGCCAAGCAGGGAGCCCGATGCGGGGCTCCATCCCAGGACCCCGGAATCATGACCTGAGCCGAAGGCAGACGCTTAACGACTGAGCCACCCAGGCGGCCCTGTTGTCTAATTTTTAAAATAACTGGTTTGATTTCCTCTAATAGAGCCCTTGAAAAAGATATTGTTTTACACATGGCCATGGCTTATCCTTTTGGTAAGCTATTTTTATCAGTTCTACATCTCCAAAGAAACCAGTATCCTAATTCTCAAGGCCCCAGAGTGGTGCCGGGATCTGTTTCAGCCCGGGTGCTTTTCCAGCACGGTGTAAGGCTGCCAGTCTGTCATTCCCTCTCTCTTTCAGGAGGCACAGGGTAACCAAGTCAGCTTTTTGTCCAGGGAGCTCCATAAACACTCCATCAGAGCACAGAATATGGTAGGTCTCCACCAGCAGAGTGGGCATCTCCCCTGTGGATTTACAGGGGAATCAGGAGAAAGTAAGAACTCCTGTTCCTCAGTCAGGGAGGGAACCACAGAGAAAGAGGAACGGTTGAAAAGAACTCTTTTGTTATTGGGTGGAGTCTTTTTAAAAAATGATAATTAGGTCAACATGGTTTCCAGCATTGCTAAGCCTTCTGTGTCTGAACTGATTTTATCTACTTGGTTATCAACTACTGAGAGAGGAATGTTGAAATCTTTAACGGTAATGGTGGACTATTTATAAATATAGATATGATATATATATAAGTGGTGGTCTATTTCTTCCAGAAGTTCGATCAGTTTTTGCTTCATGTATTTTGAAGTCCTGTTATTTAGGTGTAGGCACATTCAAGAATGTCATGTCTTCCCTTGAATGCAGTGTTATGAAAGGTTTCTCTATCACCCTGGTAAAAGTCCTTTTGTAGTCTGCTTTGTCTGATACTGATACAGCTACTCCAGGTGTGTTTTATTTAGTGCTTGCCTAGTATATCTTTTTCATTCTTTCACTTTTAACCAGCTGTGTCTTTATATTTAAATTGTGTTTCTTATAGAGAGCATATTTTGGATCTTGCTTTTCTACCCAATCTGATAATATCTGTCTTTTGTTTGCATTATTTAGGCCATTTACATTTAAAGTAATTATTAATATGAGGTGCCTGGGTGGCTCAGTCCGTTGGGCATCCGACTCTTGGTTTCAGCTCAGGTCATGATCTCAGGTCATGAGATGGAGCCCTGCAGAGGGCTCCACACTCCGCACAAAATCTGCTTGAGTTTCTTTCCCTCTGCCCCTCCTCCTGTTAGCACGCGTGCGTGCTCTCTCTCTGAAATAAATAAATAAAATCTTAAAAAAAATAAAGTAATTATTAATAAGATGTGCCTTGGTGTGGTTTTCTTTATGTTTCTTGCGCTTAGGGTTTATTGAACCTGCATCTGTTGGTTTCCATCAAATTTGGAAAATTTCAGGACATTATTCTTTACAGTTTTTTCTGCCTCTTATCATTCTAGAACCTCAATGACATGTACGGTGGACTATTTGATATTGTCCCACAAGTCCCTGATATTCTATTTTCCCTCCTCTTTTCATTCTTTCTCTGTATTTTCCTCTCTTATCTTTACTCTCTAATATCTACTCTGCTGTAAATTCCATCTGGTCTTTCTTTTTTAAATATCTTCTATTTCGCTCCTGATCCTCTGCATTCCTGAGCACACAGAGCATATTTATGATAACTGTTTCTATGTCTTTGTCTATTAATTCCATCATCTCTGTCACTTAGAGATCTGATTCTACTGATAGATTTCCCCTTGATTATGGGTAATATCTTCCTGCTTCTTTACATGCCTTTTGATTTTTTCTGAAAAAAAATTACTGGGAAAATATATATAACACAAAATTTGCCATTGTAACCATTTTCTAAGTGTGCAGTTCAGTGGCATTGAATACATTCACATTATTGTGTAACCATCACCACCATTCAAACTCCATACTTGCAAAGCTGAAACTCTGTCCCCCTTAAAAAACAACTCCCCTCCCAGCCCTGGAAACCACCACTCTACTTTCTGTCTCTATGAATTTGACTACTCTGGGGACCTCATATGAGCGGAATCATACAATATTTGTCCTCTTGTAGCATGCTTATTTCATTTAGCATAACATCTGTAAGGTTTATCTACGTTGTAGCCTGTGACAGGATTTTTCCCCTTTTTGAGTCAAGCCTACTGATTTTTTTTAAAGATTTTTATTTATTTATTTGAGAGAGAGAGAGAGAGCACAAGCAGGGTGTGGGTTGAGGGGAGAGGGACAGACTCCCTGCTGAGCATGGAGCCTGACACCAGGCTCGATCCCAGGACCCTGAGATCACAACCCAAGCCAAAGTCAGGCACTTAATCAACTGAGCCATCCAGGCACCCATGGCTTACTGATTTTTAATTGAATGCTAGACATTGTGACTTTTACATTGTCGGGTCCCAAATGTTGTTGAATTCCTTTAAAGAGTGTGGGATTTTCTGCTGACAAACAGCTTGAAAGGATCAAATGGATCCCCAGTAGCTTAGCCATGCTCCAGAACAAAGTACAACAGCCTTTCAAGGAAGACAATGTCTAGTCCCATGTATTATAAGCCCTTTCCATGCTGGATCTCTTCCCAGCCCTGCATGAGTGCCAGTAATTGTTCAGTCTACAAATTCCAAATCAGATTTTTGGGTTAAAAAAACCCCACAAAACCTCCTTAGGTGCACTAAGCAAAGGCCAACTTGAAATACTGTATTGGTATCAGTGAAGACTCAAGAAACACAGTCTAGGGGCGCCTGGGTGGCTCAGTCATTAAGCATCTGCCTTCAGCTCAGGTCATGATCCCAGCATCCTGGGATCAAGCCCCGCGTCGGGCTCCCTGCTCACTGGGGAGCCTGCTTCTCCCTCTCCAGCTCCCCCCTGCTTGTGTTCTCTCTCTCGCTGTCTCTCTCTCTCTCTCTCTCAAATAAATAAATACAATCTTAAAAAAAAGAAACACAAATTCACTCATTCTTATTATAATAAATGATATTTTTGCTCCCAATATAATGTAGACTTCACTAAGATATTACTCCTCATATAGATATCAGGATTGTACTTGTCTACCGTATTCTAACTTATCCTGTGTAACCTGAATAATTGTTAGAGTTATTCAGATATTTAAAACTACCACCACTCCAGTCAATCATGTGTCTTAAAAAGGACATCCAGGGGTGCCTGGGAGGCTCAATCAGTTAAGTGTCCAACTCTTGGTTTCAGCTCAGGTCATGATCTCAGGGTCATGAGATCAAGCCACACGTGGGGCTCTGCACTCAGTGCTTGAAATTCTTTCCTCTCCCTCTCTCTGCCCCTCTGCTCCTCCCCCTGCTCATACACTCTCTAAATAAAATCTTTTTTTTAAAAAAAAGACATCCAGAAGCTCGTAAAACAAACGAAACACAGATTACTCTTAAAAACTTCCAGAAGGGATAATTGGTTCCCTTTTCATTCATACTCCACAAAATACATCTCCCACAAAGGGAATCAAACAACTAGAAAAGGTGTTCAAACTTTTCCCTAACCTTCAAAAAAGTCGTCAGAGATGATACTTCTATTCTGAAGGCCCCAAAACTAATCTAAATGTATTAGCTAAAGTAGTCATGGCAATCATATAGCCTTTGACTTGCTCTTAGCCAGCCAAGGAGGGAGGGGTCCTAATGCTATAGCACATCTTGTTACACATACATAAGTGCTACAGGGCATATGGAACAGTCTGTGACTAAGCTAAAGAAGAAGGACCTGACTCTCCAAAACAGACCCACTAGACTGTGGGACCTATTAGTTTGGAGACCTATCACAAGCATCGATAGTCATTTTGTTTGTGTTACTTGCCTATTTCACGGTTGATTTATATATCTGGTCCAGAGTTTTAAAAGCTACTGCAGTCATTGTCACATCAGGTGATCCCACAACTCAAACTACAACAGAAAGAAAAGCAGAGATTAACTTGGGTCAGCTACAGAGTACGTGTAATGCAGGTGCTTCTGTTCTTAACAACATCTTAACGAGAGTAAAAATCTAGACATCATGAATTAATGTCCCGCAGCCTGACGTCATCTGTCCTTGGCCAAAGAGAAACTGAGAGGGAAAAAAAGCAGCCCCTGACATCTGGAATTGATCTAATATTCATAGCTAGATCTCAGTGTGATCATGACGCTGTCTGAGGCTCACAGCCAGGCCATTTTGTTCTGTTGGACATACGAACCTTCATAGACTATCAACCTCAGAGGTTACTCTGAGACCAGGGTAAAATGAAAAAAAGCTGCTTCATAATTTCATCTAAGAACAGATTCAAATAAGGTCACTGTGCCATCCACAAAGTGCCCAATTGTAAGATTGTTCCCTGCTTTCTAATAGCATTGGATGTGGAGCAAATCCCTGGCTTCCTTGGATTGGACCCTTCACCAAATCACCCACCTAGTGCCCAAATCCCCTAATAGGTTCCCATGATGTGCATTCTCCTTCCCTCTATCCAGTTAAAAAACCCAACTTGGTCAATTACACATATTACACATATGTTCCTCGTAAGCTGGCTGAAGGGCACTGAGAAATTGAATGTAGCCATGAGCACAGGGGCTGTGGAGTGGACTTGGCCAGGGTTCTGGCTGTGCCACTTACCTGCTGTGCACCCTTGTTCTGTACACTGTTGCTCCCCACGTCTCAGTTTCCCCATATGCAAAACAGGAGCATTCTGTTTCAAAGGGGGCTGGTATGAAGAGTGATGAAAAGAGGCTGAAAAATAACCAGATAACACACAGTGATTGTTACCATTCTTACTCCTTACTATCATAAATCATCCCAACCACAACTCAAGATTTGGGCTCCAGAAATGCAAATCTTCCCAGGGGACCAAATTAATTCAAGCCCTGTAAGGGGACTGTGGCTGGCCAGGAGCACCACTGTCTGCACTCAGCCCCGCCCACTGCCTCTGGTCCTTACTACTTCTTCCCTGGCATGAGCTGGGTAGAGTGGGTCAGTTGGCAGCTCGGTCCAGGCAGTGGGCATAGGGCAGGCTGTGCTGGCCACAGCCCTTAAGGGTGTAGGCACAGCTCCTTGCCAGGCAGGGCCCCATGTGCCACAGCCACAACTGGGGCTCCTTAGGCCACCTAAGTGGGCCAGGTTAGCTCAGGCACCTGCCAGGTGTAGGAGAGGGGCTCACAGACCCATTCCCTCTCCATCTCCTATGGAACTCAGTCAGCCCGCCTATCTTGCCCCTCACACCTACCATGGATGAAAGTATTGTCATTAGCTTTAATGTCTATATGATCAACTCCTTCTGGGATCTACAGATTATCCTCTAATTCTACAAGGGGACAACTTTGTTTAAAGGAACAGGTGGGCAGACCCCACCTTCTACCAGGGGCTGAACCCTGTCTGCAACCCATCTTCCCTCAGCAGAAGAGAGGGGGGTGCACCAGATGTCTCCTTCCAACCCAGCCCCATATCCTTTACCCGTGACCCAGTGATGGATGGCAAGAAGAACACTCTTTAGTATGTCTTTAAGGTGGGTCTTTTAGTAATGATTCTTAATTTTTTTTAAATTTCTGGGAGTATCTTTACTTTGTCTTCCTTCTTGAAAGATAGTTTTTAGGGGCACCTGGGTGGCTCAGTCAGTTGGATGTCCAACTTTGATTTCAGCTCAGCTCATGATCTCAGGGTCATAAGATTGAGCCCCAAGTCAGGCTCCACGCTGGGCTTAAGATTCTCTCTCTCTCCCTCTGCCCCTCCCCCCACTAGTGTGCACTCTCACTCTAAAATAAATAAACCTTTAAAAAAAAAAGAAAGATAGCTTTTAATTTTTCTGGATATAAGGATCTTGGTTGACAATTCTTTTTTTTCTTTCAGCATTTTGAATATGTCATCTCACTGGCTTCTGGCCTCCATTATTTCTGATGAGAAATCATATAAGGTTCCCTTGTATGTGATGAGTCATTCTCTGACTGTTTTTCCAGGTTTTCTCTTGGTCTTTCAGCATTTTTACTGGTGTGTCTGGGTGTGGAGCTCTTTGTATTTATCTTATTTGGAGTTCATTGAGCTTCTTAGACATGTAGATTAATGCTTTCCTGCAAATTAGGGACATTTTTTTTAGTCATTATTTTTTCTGTTCCTTTCTCTTTCTCCTCTCCTCTGGCACTCCCATTATATGTATGTTGGTATACTTAAAAATAGCTCATACTTCTTGGAGGTTCTTTTTATTTCAATCCATTCTATTTTTTCTCTGTTCTTCAGTTGCATAATCTCTATTGCTCTATCTTCAAGCTTGCTGGTTCTTTCTTCTGCTAGTTCATATCAGCTGTTGAGCCCCTCTAATCAAATTTTCATCTTGTTCATCGTACTTTTTTTTAAAGATTTATTTATTTATTTTAGAGAGAGAGAGTGCACGAGCTCGTGGAGGAGGGGCAGAGGGAGAGAAAGAATCCCAAAGCAGACGCCACGCTGAGCACGGAGCTGGATGTGGGGCTCAATCCCAGGGCCCTGAGATCATGACCCGAGCCAAAACCAAGAGTCAGCCGCTCAACTGACTGTGCCACCCAGGCACCCCTCTCATTGTGCTTTTTAACTCCAGAATTTCCCATTTGATTCATATATATAATTTCTGTCTCTTTACTATTATTTTCTATTCGATGAGCCACTTCTCCATATCTTTCTTTACTTCTTTGAGCTTCCTGGAAGTCAGTTCATTGTTTTTTTCAAAACTTTTGGAAGTTTTCGGCCACTATTTTTTCAAATATTTTTTTGCTCCTTTCTCAACTCTGCATTTCATGTTGTTCCAAAGTTCTTTGAGGTTTTGTTCATCTTTTTTCATTCTTTTTTTCTCTCTTTTCTTCAGCTTCCAAATTTCTCTCAATCTATCCTCAAGATCATTAACTCTTTCTTATATGGGTTCAAATATACTGTTGAGTCCATCTAAGTGAATTTTTTTTTCTTTAGAGAGAGAGCACGAGCAGTGGGGAGGGGCAGAGGAGGAGGAAGAGAGAATCTTAAGCATGCTTCATGCCCAGTGTGGAGCCCAACATGGGGCTCGATCTCACAACCCTGAGATCATGATCTGAGCCAAAATCAAGAGTTGGACACTTAACTAACTGAGGCACTCGCACCCTTTAATTTCACTTATTGTATTTTCAACTCTAGAATCTCTATTTGGTTCTTTGAAAATGATTTCTATCTTAATCATTTCACAATATATGGAAGTCAGGCCATTCTTTTTTTTTTTTTTCTTCTTCTTCTTTTTTTAAAATTTTTTATTGTTATGTTAATCACCATACATTACATCATTAGTTTTAGATGTAGTGTTCCATGATTCATTGTTTGTGCATAACACCCAGTGCTCCATGCAGAACGTGCCCTCTTTAATACCTGTCACCAAGCTAACCCATCCTCCCACCCCCCTCCCCTCTAGATCCCTCAGTTTGTTTTTCAGAGTCCATCGTCTCTCATGGTTTGTCTCCCCCTCCGATTTCCCCCCTTCATTCTTCCCCTCCTGCTATCTTCTTTTTTTTTTTTTCTTAACATATATTACATTATTTGTTTCAGAGGTACAGATCTGAGATTCAACAGTCTTGCACAATTCACAGTGCTTACCAGAGCACATACCCTCCCCAGTGTCTATCACCCAGTCACCCCATCCCTCCCACCCCACCCCCCACTCCAGCAACCCTCAGTTTGTTTCCTGAGATTAAGAATTCCTCATATCAGTGAGGTCATATGATACATGTCTTTCTCTGTTTGACTTATTTCGCTCAGCATAATACCCTCCAGTTCCATCTACGTTGTTGCAAATGGCAAGATCTCATTCCTTTTGATGGCTGCATAATATTCCATTGTATATATATACCACTTCTTCTTTATCCATTCATCTGTCGATGGACATCTTGGCTCTTTCCACAGTTTGGCTATTGTGGACATTGCTGCTGTAAACATCGGGGTGCACGTACCCCTTCGGATCCCTACATTTGTATCTTTGGGGTAAATACCCAGTAGTGCAATTGCTGGATCGTATGGTAGCTCTATTTTCAACTTTTTGAGGAACCTCCATACTGTTTTCCAGAGTGGCTGCACCAGCTTGCATTCCCACCAACAGTGTAGGAGGGTTCCCCTTTCTCCGCATGCCCGCCAACATCTGTCATTTCCTGACTTGTTAATTTTAGCCATTCTGACTGGTGTGAGGTGGTATCTCATTGAGGTTTTGATTTGGATTTCCCTGATGCTGAGCGATGTTGAGCACTTTTTCATGTGTCTGTTGGCCATTTGGATGTGGCAGTCAGGCCATTCTGCTGTACACCTTAAACTTATCAATTATATCTCAATAAAACTGGAAAAAATCACTAAAAGTAGAAATTATTGAGAGCAAGAATTTTTTTGAAATTTCTCTCTTCACTGATATTTTTTATTTGATGCAACATTGTCATCGTTCCTTCCTTTACTTCTTTAATCATTAATTTTTTAGTTCTATGAACACATTTTTTTTTCCTTTTTACTGAACTAAGTGGCTTTATTTCAGAAAGCCAAGATTACAATGGACTTAAGAGTTGGCATTGGGGCGCTTCTTCTTGCCAAAGGTGGGCACAACATTGACAAAGTACTGGTTGTACTGCATTCCCACCTGGCTCAGCCTGTCTCCATTTTCTCCTGTTTGGCTACCTTGGGAGTCTACCCTCTTACTTTCCCAGCATAGGCCAGGGAACCATGGACTTTACCTCCAAGCACACAGTTGGCTACTTCCAGGGTGGTCAGAGCCTCCACTCCACACTGACCTAAGGTAGTCTTGTCCACTAGGGGCATTCCTGCCAGGAGCGTGATTTGATCTTCTGGAGCGATGCTCTTGAGCAAGGTTACATGAGCCTTGATCTGGGTGACCATCTCCTGGCTGGTCACCTTGAGGGTGTGTAGCTCCTGGGTACAGACAAAGAGCTGCCTGTTGGGGGGACTGAATAGAGGCCACCATGGCCCTATGAACATATTTATAATGATTACTTTGAAGTCTTTTCCTGTTAAATCCAGCATCTTGTCACTCTCACCAGCAGTTTTTCTTGCTTTCTTTTTCTGCTGCTTGGGTCATACTTTGTTTCCTTGGCTCATAATGTTTTTGTTGGAAGCTAGAAATTTTAGATAATATATTGGAACAATTCCAGGTATGACTCTCCCCTCCTCTAAGGCTTGTTCTTATCATATGCTTGTTTATTTTTTAGTTACTAGCTGGATTATTTTACAAAAGTGTATTGTGTCCTCCTCACCACACACAGTGTTAAGCCTCTTCTCTTGCTCCTCAGAAAGATGCAGCTTTGTATGAGCTCACAATCACCCTGGGATAACAGTGGAATAGGTAGGGCTCTCTTCCCTTCTTTTTCCAATCACATCCAGCTGTTAAATTTATTAATTTTTGGCTGATTGCTCTATTGTTTTCAACAATATCTTGGGGCATACATTGTTCTACAAACTAATTCAATCAAATCTGGGCTCCACTGAAAGAATCGTTTCCTATGTCAGTGTTTGATATTTGTTCTGACCTTGGGAGGGATCCTCCTACATGGACTATTCCCCAGTTCTTGCTTACAAACTAGCTAGCCTACAGTTTAGCCTGAATCTTCATTAAATTCATGAACCTCCATCCAATTGTCTTCCCTCACAACTTCCACTGTTCTTGAGAGCATGCTTAGGCTTGAACTTCTCTATGCTTTGTTGCAAATGAAGTCAGATTGATGCAAGCTGGCTGGGTTCAAGGACCCAAAGAGGGTCCCACAGGACTAGTCAAGAGGATCCTTGGCTTCACACAGGATAGAAATCAAAGTCGAGCTGAGAAGTGAGAGCAGAGTTTATTGAAGACATAGAGAGAGTGCAGATACAGACAGAACGTCTGGGAGACTTGGAAAGGAAAGAAGGATGAGTCTTGCCTTTGCATAGAGTCTGGGTTTTTTGTTTTGTTTTGTTTTGTTATTTTTGAGGATTGTGGTCCAGTACACGTGTCTTCTCAGGCATTTAGGAACAAAGAGGAGTGTTTAGGTGTCCTCCGTAAGTCACTTATATCCTGGAACCAGGGGTTTTGTTGAATCAGTGGTCTTAGAAAACATTCATGATGAACCATTCATCACTACTTAGATGTTATCTATTGTGCTGGAAGACTCCAAAGAAATCATTAACTCCTTGAATTTTACAAGGAGGACATACATTATCTGTTCTAGAAGACATGTGTAAGGCAGGGGTGGAGGTGTATCCTAGCAAGAATAGAAGCAAAGGAAAAGGAGCAAAAAAAAAAAAGTAGTCTTTCATGGGGTCCCTTTAGTTTCCCTGTCTCAAGCTCATTTGAGAGTAGAATAGGAGCTATCAGTTTTATGATCTGCCCTCCCAAATCTGTTGACTAGGGCTCTGGAAGTAAGGGTAGGCACAATGGTACCTTTCTCTCTGAGAGACACTCCCACTCGAGGAGCTGTTTGGGAGGGCAAGAAACTTAAATCCTTTTAGTTTCCCTCTCCTGAAATGAAACCACTGCTTCATGAGCTGAGAATAGGGTGTTTAGGGCTCCATTATTTTCAACATACTATGCCCAAGGTAGAGCCTTCATTCTATGGGCAGAATCTGGGCAGAAGAAGGGAGCCTCCAACCCTTGACTACATTCACATGAGACTTAGCATCAGGAACAGGTAGCTGGGGGCAGGATGAGAAAAACTGAAGTCTTGCACCCCTTGGGAAGAGGGCCCGCTAGCTGGGAGTTAGGGGTAGAGGGACCCTGTGTTCTTGGTCCAAGGGGAAAGAGCCCTGTATTCTTGGCTGCATCTGTCTGTGATAGAGTGAGCTGGGAGGGAAAGAAAGGGTGTGGTCTTGGTTCAAACACCACAGAATCACATTTCTTACCATATGTTCATAGATTTTCTTGAATATGTATTTCTTCATTTGCCATTTGCCCTTAGGATCATTTTCATAGGCTTTGAATTGTTGGTTTTTGTTGTTTTTTTTTTAAGATTTTATTTATTTATTTGACACAGAGAGAGATAGCAAGAGCAGGAACACAAGCAGGGGGAGTGGGAGAGGGAGAAGCAGGCTTCCCACCGAGGAGGGAGCCTGATGCGGAACCCAATCCCAGGACCCTGGGATCATGACCTGAGCTGAAGGCAGACGCCTAACGACTGAGCCACCCAGACGCCCCTGAATTGTTGGTTTTTTATTGTTAAATAATTTTCACCAATTTCACTGGGGAGTGGGTCATTCTCTCATGCCAGAAGTTGATCTTCCCTATGCTTCTTTTTTTTTTTTTTTTTAAGATTTTATTTATTTATTTGACAGAGAGAGTGAGAGGGCACAAGCTGAAGGCAGATGCTTAACCAACTGAGCCACCCAGGGACCCCTTCCCTTTACTTCTTTAAGTATGGTTTCTATTAAAAATATTTGTAATGGCTACTTTTAAGTCTTGTTTGCTTAATATGATATCTGGTCCCTTTCACAGACCATTTCTGTTGCCTGCCTTTTTTTCTATGTAAGGATGTCACTTTCTTATTTGCATATCTTGTTAATAAAACAAATTTAATGAAAATTAGACATTTAAGGGGTGCCTGGGTGGCTCAGTCTGTTGGGTGTCTGCCTTTGGTTCAGATCGTGATCCCAGGGTGCTGGGATGGAGCCCCACGTAGGGCTCCCTGCTCAGCAGGGAGCCTGCTTCTCCCTCTCCCTCTGCCTGCCACTCCCCTGCTTGTCCTCTCTCTGTCAAATAAATAAATAAAATCTTTTTTAAAAAAAGAAAAAGAAAGAAAATTGGACATTTAAGGTAATACATTGTATTAATTCTGCATGCTGATTACCCTCCGTCTTCTCCAGGGCTTCTTTTTATTTTTTGCTTGTTTATTTGTTTTGTGACTTGGCTAGTCTATTTTAATGAAGTCTATTCCCTCCCTCCTGCCCCTGCAGTGCATAGCTTTTCGTGTCACTCCTCAGAAGGCTCAGTGTTGAGGGTCTATGTAATCACCCTGGAATGGCTGTGCTCTTGGTCATTATCTATGTCCTTGATCTTTCTGTTTATCTATGTGACTCATTTTGTATTATACCCAGCCCTTAGGCTGCACTAATTATCAGGTGATTGCTCTATTGTTTTTGACAATGTCGTGGCGCACAAATTGCTCAGCAGTCCGATCTAATAAAATTCTGGTGGGATAGTTTCTGAGGTTGGTCTCTAAGGCTTGTTCTGACCCCAGGAGGGCTCTTCATAGTTGTTTCTTTACATAGTTCTCTCTGGTTAACCAGCTGGTCTATGGGTTTAGATTGTTGCCCTAAATGAAGAGGAGCTATTGTTTTGGTTTTTTGTTTGCTTGTTTGTTTTTGAAGGTTTTATTTATTTATTTATTTGTCAGAGAGAGACACAGCGAGAGAGGGAACACAAGCCAGGGGAGTGGGAGAGGGAGAAGCAGACTCCCCGCTGAGCAGGGAGCCCCATGCGGGGCTCAATCCCAGGACCCTAGGATCATGACCTGAGCCAAAGGCAGACAGACGCTTAACGACTGAGCCACCCAGGTGCCCCGGAGCTATTGTTTTTGAGAGTGTTTTATGATTGCACTTTCCCATACTCTATTTCAAATAAAGTCAATTCCTTTAGGAGTTAGCTCTGGAACTCTCTTTTCTTATGATCTGCCTCTTCCCTTGGGTAAGGTCTCTGGATTAGGGACACCTGGGTGACTCAGTTGGTTAAGCGTCTGCCTTTGGCTCAGGTCATGATCCCAGGGACCTGGGATCCAGCCCCATGTTGGGAGTCTGCTTCTCCCTCTCCCTCTGTCCCTCCCCCGTTTGTGCTCTCTCTCTCAAATAAATAAATAAAAAATCTTTAAAAAAGAAAAAGGTCTCTGAATTACTACTCTGGATTTTGGGTAGGTGGTAGGTTATTGTGTTCTCTGTTTGCCTCTCTCAGTGTGGAACCTTTGCGCTATAAGCAAGCTGGACAGAGCTGATCAGGACCCTAGTTCTCTTGGCTTGCTGTGCCTGGGTTAGAGCCTTCATCCTGTTGGCGAGGACTGGGTGGAAAAGAACCCCTGACTTCTTGATCATACTCATCAGGAATTTAGCCACTTCAGTTTGAAGTTAGAGAGATGAGCAATACTTGTGGCCGAACACTCCTGGTGAGATAAAATAACCCTTGATTAGGAGCTGAGGAGAGAGGAAGCCCTGTGTTCTTGGCCACATACCTGGAGCGGAATTTTGATCAAGGTAAGATATGAAGGGGAAAGGAGAAGAAACCATTTGCGGCTCATATGCCACAGACTCTTGTTGTTTGCTCTGAATTCTAGGGGATTTTCTTTCTTTTTTTTTTTTTTTAAGATTTTATTTATTTATTTATTTGACAGAGAGAGACACAGCGAGAGAGGGAACACAAGCAAGGGGAGTGGGAGAGGGAGAAGCAGGCTTCCCGCCGAACAGGGAGCCCGATGCGGGGCTCGATCCCAGGACCCTGAGATCATGACCTGAGCTGAAGGCAGTCGCTTAACCAGCTGAGCCACCCAGGCGCCCCTAGAGGATTTTCTTTTTTTATTGTGGTAGAATATACATAACATAAAATTTTCCATTTTAACTATTGTTTAGTATACATTTCAATGGCATTAAGTACATTCACATTGTTGTACAATCATCCTCACCACCCATCTCCAGAACGTTTCATCATCCCAAACTAAAACTCTCTCCTCTGTAAATAATAACTTCCTATCGCACCTTCCCCCTGTCCCTGGTAAAAATAATTGCATTTTCTGTTTATATGAATTTGTCTATTCTATTTACCTCATGTAAGTGGAGTCATACAGTATTGGTCCTTTTCACTTAGCATAACATTTTCAACATTCATTCATATTGTAGCATGTATGAAAATTTTATTCCTTTTTAAAGCTGATTAATATTCCATTGTGGATATATACCTCATTTTGTTTATCCATTCATTTGTCCATAGACATTTGGGTTGTTTCCACATTTTGGCTATTGTGAATAATGCTGTTAGGAAAGCTGGTCTACGGGGCGCCTGGGTGGCTCAGTCATTAAGCATCTGCCTTCGGCTCAGGTCATGATCCCAGGGTCCTGGGATCGAGCCCCACATCGGGCTCCCTGCTCGGCAGGGAGCCTGCTTCTACCTCTCCCTCTGTCTGCCGCTCTGCCTACTTGTGCTCTCTCTCTATCTCTGTTAAATAAATAAATAAAAATCTTTAAAAAAAAAAGAAGGAAAGCTGGTCTACAAATATCTGTTCAAGCTCCTGCTTTCAATTCTTTGGGATACATACTTAGAGATGGAACAGCTGATCATATGGTAATCCTATGTTTAAATTTTCAAGGAACTGCTATACTGTTTTCCACATCAGATACACTATTTTACACTCCAGCAGCAATGCATAAGGGTTTTAATTTTTCCACATCCTTACCAACACTTGTTATTTTTTTAAAGTTTTTATTTTAATTCCAGTATAATTAATATACAGTGTTATATTAGTTTCAGGTGTACAATACAGTAATTCAACACTTCCATACATCACAGGGCTCATCACCACAAGAGTATTCTTTATTCCCCATCACCTATTTCCCCCCATCCTCCCACCCACCTCCCCTCTAGTAACCATCAGTTTGTTCTCTATAGTTAAGAGTCTGTTTTATGGTTTGTCTCTTTTTTTTTCCTTTTTGCTCCTTTGCTTTGTTTCTTAAGTTCCACAGATGAGTGAGATCACATGGTATTTGTCTTTCTCTGACTGACTTATTTTGCTTAGCATAATACTCTCTAGCTCCATTCATGTTGCTGTAAATGTCAACATTTCATTATTTTTTATGGCCAAATAACATTCCATTGTGTGTGTGCGTATATATATATACATACCACCTTTTCTTTATCCATTCAGCTATCAATGGATACTTGGGATGCTTGCATAATTTGGCTATTGTAAATAATGCTGCAATAAACATAGGGGTGCATGTATCCCTTTGAATTAGTGTTTTTGTATTTTGGGGGTAAATAGTAGTGTGATTAATGGATCGTAGGGTAGTTCTATTTTTAACTTTTTGAGGAACCTCCATACTGTTTTCCAGAGTGGCCACACCAGTTTGCATTCCCTCCAACAATGCAAGAGGGTCCCTTTTTCTCCATATCTTTGCCAACATTTGTTGTTTCTTGTGTTGTTGATTTTAGCCATTTGACAGATGTGAGGTGATATCTCATTGTAGTTTTAATTTGCATTTCCCTAATGATGAGTGATGTTGAGCATCTTTTCATGTGTCTGTTGGCCATCTGGATGTCTTTGGAGAAATGTCTGTTCATGTCTTCTGTCCATTTTTAATTGGATTATTTATTTTTTGGGTGTTGAGTTGTATCAGTTCTTTATATATTTTGGGTACTAGCACTATATTGGATATGTCATTTGCAAAAGTAGATTGCCTTTAAGGTTTATTGATTGTTTCCTTCACTGTGCAGAAGCTTTCTAATTTGATGTGGTCCTATAGTTTATTTTTGCTTTGCTTTGCTTTGCTTTGCTTTTATTTTATTTGCTAGGGTCCATGTCATAGAAATTACTGCCTGTGCTCTCTTCTAGGATTTTTATGATTTCAGGTCCCAAATTTAGGTCTTTAATCCATTTCTAATTTATTTTTGTGTATGCTGTAAAAAAGTGGCCCAGTTTCACTCTTCTGCATGTTGCTGTCCAGTTTTCCCAACACCATTTGTTGAAGAGACTCTATTTTTCCCATTGCATATTCTTTCCTCCTTTGTCAAAGATTAATTGACCATATAATTGTGGTTTTATTTCTGGGTTTTCTATTTTGTTCCATTGACATATGTGTATATTTTTGCGCCAGTACCATGCTGGCTTGATTCCTACAGCTTTGTAGTATAACTTGAAGTTTGGAATTGTGATACCTCCAGTTTTGTTTTTCTTTTACAAGACTGCTTTAGCTATTTGGGGTCTTTTGTGGTTCCATACAAATTTTAGGATTGTTTGTTCCAGTTCTGTGAAAAATGCTATTGGTATTTTGATAGGGATTGCTTTAAATGGGTAGTTTGCTTTGGGTAGTATAGACATTTTAACAATATTTGTTCTCCCAATCCATGAGCATGGAATGGCTTTTCATTTCTTTGTTTTAGTTTTAGTTTTGTTTTTATAATAGCCATCCTAGTGGATATGAAGTGGTTTTGATTTGAATTTCCCTAATAGTTAATGAGGTTGAGTATCTTTTCACAAGCTTATTGGCTATTTTGTACATCTTCTCTGGAGAAATATCTATTCAAAATTTTTTGCTCATTTTTAAATTTTGTTTTTTGTTGTTGAATTTTAGTAGTTCTTTATTTATTCTGGCTATTAGCCTCTTATCAGATATATGATTTGCAAATATTTTTTTCCCATTCTGTGGGTTGATTTTTCACTCTGTTGATGGTGTCCTTTGATGCACAAAAGCTTTACATTTTGATGAAATCAAACTTACTTTTTTTTCTTTTGTTGCTTGTGTTTTGGTATTAAATCCAATAAATTATTGCCAAATCCAATGTTGTGAAGTTTTCTCTTTATATTTTCTTCTAAGCGTTTTATGATTTTGTTATTATATTTAGGTTTTTGACCCATTTTGAGTTAATTTTTCTATATAGTATAAATATTCAACTTCATTCTTGTGCATGTGGATATGCAGTTGTCCCACCATTTGTTGAAAACATTGCCCATTCCCCATTGACTCGTCCTGGCACCCTTGTTCAAAATCAATTTGACTGAAAATCAATTTGACTGAAAATCAATTTGACTGATGAAAGTTTGTTTCCGGGCTTTCTATTCTATTCTATTTGTGTATATGTCTTTATGCAGTGTCATGCTGTTTAGTTCCTGTAGCTTTGAAGTAAGTTTTGAAATCAAGAAGTGTGAGTCTCCAACTTTGTTCTTTTCTTTCAATATTATTTTGCTTATTTGGGGTTCCTTGAGATTCCCATATAAATTTTAGGATGGCTTTTTATATTTTCACAAAAAATATCATTCAGATTTTGATAGTGATTGCACTGAATCTGTAGATTGCTTTGGGTAGTATTGACATCTTTATATTAACTCTTGCAATCCATGAACATAGGATGTCTTTCCATTTATTTTTGTCTTCTTGGTATCTTTTAGCAGGTTTGTTTTTTTTTTTTTTTTTGTAGTTTTCAGTATACAACTCTTTTTCTTCTTTTGTTAAGTTTATTCCTAAGTATGTTATTCTTCTTTATGCTATTGTAAATGAAATTGTTTTCTTAATTCCCATTTCAGATTGTTCACTGTCAGTGTGCAGAAATGCAACTGATTTTATGTGTTATTTTGTGTCCTCAATTTTGTTGACTTTGTGTATTAATTCTAACAGTGTCTTTTTTTTATCTTTAGAAAAGTCAGCGTTTTTTGTTTTTTTTTTTAAACATATAAGACCATATCATCTGAGAACAGAAATCATTATATTTCTTCCTTTCCAATTTGGTGCTTTTCATTTTTTAAAATTACCTAATCACTCTGACTAGCACTTCTGATACTATGTCGAATAGAAGTGGTGAAATTAGGCATCCTTGTCTTATTCCCAACCTTAAGTAAAAGACTTTCAAGTTTTCACCATTGAATATATGGCTTTAGTTACTTGAGAAATTATCCTTC
Organism: Phoca vitulina; assembly: GCF_004348235.1. NCBI lineage: Eukaryota > Metazoa > Chordata > Mammalia > Carnivora > Phocidae > Phoca > Phoca vitulina. Next base: position 10,566,681 of record NW_022589750.1, on the reverse strand, counting down.
TATTCCTAGTATGTTGAGTATTTTTATCATGAATGGGTGCTGAATCTTGTCAAATACATTTTCTGCCTCATTTTGATGGTCATATATTTTTTCCTTCATTCCATTAATGTGATGTATTACATTGAATAATTTCTATATGTTGAATCTTCCTTGCATTCCAGAAATAAATCCCATTTGGTCATGATGTATCATCCTTTTAATATGCTGTTGGATTCCATTCACTAGTATTTGTTGAGGATTTTTACATCAATATTCATCAAGGATATTGGTCTGTAGTTTCATTTTCTTATAGTTTCTTTCTCTGTCATTGGTATCAGAATAATACTGGCCTCAAAAATGAGTTAGGGAGTATTTCCTCCTCTTCAGCTTTTGGAAGAGTTTGAGGATTGGGTATTAATTCTTGTTTAAATGTTTGGCAGAGGGGCACTTGGGTGGCTCACTCGTTAAGCGTCTGCCTTCAGCTCAGGTCATGGTCCCAGAGTCCTGGGATCAAGCCCCATATCAGGCTCCCTGCTCAGGCGGGAAGCCTGCTTCTCCCTCTCCCACTCCCCCTGCTTGTGTTCCTGCTCTTGCTATCTCTCTGTCAAATAAATAAATAAAATCCTAAATAAATAAATGTTTGGCAGAATTCATGGATTGGAAGAAAAAATATTGTTAATTGTCTATGATACCTAGAGCAATCTATACGTTCAATGCAATCCCTATCAAAATACCATCAACATTTTTCACAGAGCTGGAACAAATAATCTCCAAATTTGCATGGAACCAGAAAAGACCCCGAATAGCCAAAGGAATGTTGAAAAAGAAAACCAATCCTGGTGGCACAATTCTGGACTTCAAGCTCTATTACAAAGCTGTAGGGGCACCTGGGTGGCTCAGTAGTTGAGTGTCTGCCTTCGGCTCAGGTCACGATCCCAGGGTCCTGGGCTCCTTACTCCGCAGGAGGCCTGCTTCTCCTTCTCCCACTCCCCCTGCTTGTGTTCCTTCTCTCGCTGTCAAATAAATAAATAAAATCTTTAAAAAAAAAAAAGCTGAAATCATCAAGACAGCATGGTACTGGCACAAAAACAGACACATAGATCAATGGAACAGAACAGAAAACCCAGAAATGGAGCCTCAATTCTATGGTTAACTAATCTTTGACAAAGCAGGAAAGAATATCCAATGGAAAAAAGACAGTCTCTTCAACAAATGGTGTTGGGAAAATTGGACAGCCACATGCAGAAGAATGAAACTGGACCATTTCCTTACACCATACACAAAAATAGACTCTAAATGGATGAAAGACCTAAATGTGAGGCAGGAATCCATCAAAACCTTAGAGGAGAACACAGGCAGCAACCTCTTCGACCTTGGCTGCAGCAACTTCTTGCTAGACACGTCTCCAAAGGCAAGGGTAACAAAGGCAAAAACGAACTATTGGGACTTCATCAAACTAAAAAGCTTTTGTACAGCAAAGGAAACAGTTGATGAAACCAAAAGACAACCTACAGAATGGAAGAAGATATTTGCAAATGTCTTATCAGATTAAGGGCTATTATCCAAAATCTCTAAAGAAACTTATCAAACTCAACATCCAAAGAACAAATAATTCAGTCAAGAAATGGGCAGAAGACATGAACGATATTTTTCCAAAGAAGACATCCAAATGGACAACAGACACATGAAAAAGTGTTCAACCTCACTTGGCATCAGGGAAATCCAAATCAAAACCACAATGAGAAACCACCTCACACCAATCAGAATGGCTAAAATTAACAAGGCAGGAAACGACAGATGTTGGTGAAGATGTGGAGAAAGGGGAACCCTCTTACACTGTTGGTGAGAATGCAAGCTGGTGCAGCCACTCTGGAAAACAGTATGGTGGGTCCTCAAAAAGTTAAAAATAGAGCTACCCTATGACCCAGCAATGGCATTACTAGATATTTACCCGAAAGGTACAAATGTAGTGATCCGAAGGGGCAACTGTAGCCCAATGTTTATACCAGCAATGTCCACAATAGTCAAACTATGGAAAGAACCCAGATGTCCATCAACAGATGAATGGATAAAGAAGATGTGGTAGGGGCGCCTGGGTGGCTCAGTCATTAAGCGTCTGCCTTCGGCTCAGGTCATGATCCCAGGGTCCTGGGATCGAGCCCCGCATTGGGCTCCTGCTCGGCGGGAAGCCTGCTTCTCCCTCTCCCACTCCCCCTGCTTGTGTTCCCTCTCTTGCTGTGTCTCTCTCTGTCAAATAAATAAATAAATAAATAAATAAATAAATAAATAAATAAAGAAGATGTGGTATATATACACAATGGAATATTATGCAGCCATCCAAAAAATGAAATCCTGCCATTTGCAATGAGGTGGATGGAACTAGAGGGGATTATGCTAAGTGGAATAAGTCAATCAGAGAAAGACAGTTATTATATGATCTCACTGATATGAGGAATTTGAGAAACAAGACAGAGGATCATGGGGGAAGGGAGGGAAAAATGAAACAAGATGAAACCAGAGAGGGAGACAAACCATAAGAGACTCTTAATCTCAGGAAACAAACTGAGGGTTGCTGGAGTGGAAGGGGGTGGCTGGGTGATGGACATTAGGGAGGGTATGTGCTATGGTGAGTGCTGTGAATTGTGTAAGATTGATGAATCACAGACCTCGACCACTCAAATAAATAATACATTATATGTTAATTTAAAAAAAAGAAGATGTGGTATATATACACAATGGAATATTATTCAGCCATCAAAAAAAGAAATCTTACCATTTGCAACGACATGGCTGGAACTAGATAGTATTATGCTAAGCGAAATAAGTCAATCAGAGAAAGACAATTATCATATGATTTCACTCATATGTGGAATTAAAGAAAAAAAGAGAGGATCATAGGGGAAGAGAGGAAAAAATAAAACAAGACAAAACCAGAGAGAGAGACAAACCATAAGAGACTCTTAATCAGGAGGGCACATGATGTAGTGGGCACTTGGTGTTATATACAACTGATGAATCATTGAACTCTACCTCTGAAACTAATAATACACTATATGTTAATTCATTGAATTTACATAAAAAAATAGGGGCGCCTTGGTGGCTCAGTCGTTAAGCGTCTGCCTTTGGCTCAGGTCATGATCCCGGGGACCTGGGATCGAGCCCCACATTGGGCTCCCTGCTCGTCAGGGAGCCTGCTTCTCCCTCTCCCACTCCCCCTGCTTGTGTTCCTGCTCTCGCTGTCTCTCTCTCTGTCAAATAAATAAAATCTTTTTTTAAAATTAATTAATTTTAAAAAATAAATGTTTGGCAGAACTCACCAGTGAACCATCTTGTCCTGTGCTTTTCTTTGTTGGGAGGTTTTTGATTACTCAATCAGTCTTTTTACTAGTTACAGATCTCTTCAGATTTTCTATTTCTTCATGAAATAGAAAGGTTATGCATTTCTATGGATATGTCTATTTCTTGTAGGTTGTCCAATTTGTTGGTGTATAATTGTTCATAGTACTTTCTTATGATCCTTTTATTTATGTAAAATTGGTAGTGATGTCCCCACTTCCATTTCATAGTAATTTAAATCTTATATTTTGCATTTTTCCTGATTCTAGGTAAATGTTTGTTAAGTTTGTTGATCTTCTCAAAGAACCAATTTTGGTCTCATTGATGTTTTCTATTTTTTTTATTCTCTATTTTATTTGTGTTTGCTCTAATCTTTACTATTTCCTTCCTTTTGCTAACATTTGGCTTAACTTACTCTTTTTTTCTTGTTCCTTAAGATATGAAATTGGATTACTTATTTGAAATTTTTCTTCTTTTTTGGGGGGGAGGTGGCGCCTGGATGGCTCTGTCAGTTAAGCATCTACCTTTGGCTCAGGTCATGGTCCCAGGGTCCTGGGATCGAGCACTGCATCAGGCTTTCTGCTCAGTGGGGAGCCTGCTTCTCCCCCTACCTCTCCCTCTGCCTGCCACTCCTTCTGCTTGTGCTCTCTCTGTGTCAAATAAATAAATAAATAATCTTAAAAAAAAAAGAAAATTTTCTTCTTTTTTAATGTAAGCATTTACGGCTATAAATTTCCCTCTTTCCAGTGCTTTTGCTGCATCTCATAAGTTCTGGTATATTGTGTTTTCATGTTCATTTGTCTCAATATATTTCTAAATTCTTTTGTGATTTCTTCTTTGATTCTTTGGTTGTCTAAGAGCATGCTGTTTAATTTCTATGTTTGTGAAATATTCAGTTTTCCTTCTATTATTGGTTTATAGTTTCATTCCATGTAATCAAAAAAGATTGTGTATAATTTCAATCTTTTAAAATTTATTAAGATTTGTTTTGTAGCCTAACATATGATCTTTCTTGAAGAATGTTTCCTGGAACTTGAGAAAAATGTGTACTCTGCTGTTGTTGGGTGGAGTGTTCTGGATATGTCAGTTAGGTCTTAATGGTTCATAATGTTGTTCAAGTCCCTATTTCCTTATTGATCTCTTTAATGGTTGTTATACCCAGTATTGAAAATAGAATACTAAGGTTTCCAACTATTATTATAGAGCTGTTTGTTTCTCCTTTCAATTCTGTCAATATTTGTGTCAAATGTTTTGGTTTTCTGATGTTTGGTGCATATATGTTTATAATTATTATATCTTCTTGATGAATTGATTCTCATATCAATATATAATATCCTTATTTTTCTCTTGGAAAAATTTTTTATTTAAAGCCTGTTTTGTCTGGTATGAGTATAACCAGCTCAGTTTCTTCTGGTCAGTATTTACATGAAATAACTTTTCTATCCTCTCACTTTCAATTTGTAACTGGGATCTAATGTTTATAAGTGATGAATCACTAAATACAACACCTGAAACTAATATTACACTGTATGCTAACTAACTGGAATTTAAATAACTTGGGAAAAAATAAAGTGAGTATTTTGTGAACAGTGTATAATTGGATCTTTAAAAAATCCATTCTGGGGCGCCTGGGTGGCTCAGTTGGTTAAGCAACTGCCTTCAGCTCAGGTCATGATCCCGGCGTCCCTGGATCGAGTCCCACATCAGGCTCCCTGCTCAGCAGGGAGTCTGCTTCTCCCTCTGACCCTCCCCCATCTCATGTGCTCTCTCTCTCTCAAATAAATAAATAAAATCTTTAAAAAAAATAAAATAAAATAAAAATAAAAAATCCATTCTGCCAATCTCTACTTTTTTATTCATGAGTTTAATCCATTTACATTTAAAGTAATTACTGAGGGCACCTGGGTGGCTCAGTTAATTAAGCATCTGCCTTCAGCTCAGGTCATGATCCCAGGGTCCTGGGATGGAGTCCCGGATCAGGCTCCCTGCTCAGCGGGGAGTCTGCTTCTCCCTCTGCCCCTCCACCCTGCTCGTGCATGCTCTCTCTCTCTCTCTCTCGCACAAAAATAAATTTTAAGGGGCACCTGGGTGGTTCAGTCATTAGGCATACGCCTTCGGCTCAGGTCGTGGTCCCGAGGTCCTGGGATCGAGCCCCGCATCGGGCTCCCTGCTCGGCGGGAAGCCTGCTTCTCCCTCTCCCACCCACCCTGCTTGTGTTCCCTCTCTCGCTGTGTCTCTGTCAAATAAATAAATAAAATCTTTTTAAAAAATAAATTAAAAATATCTTTTAAAAAATAAAGTAATTACTGATAGGGAAGGATTTACTTTTTTCATTTTGTTATTTTTTTCTCTAAATGTCTTATAGTATGTTTTGTCCCTCATTTCTTCCATTTCTGCCTTCTTTTGTGTTTAGTTTTTTAGTAACACATTTAAATTTCTTTTTCATTTTTTTGGTACATATCTATAGCTATTTCCTTTGTCTTTACTAAAGGGATTACTTATTACATCCTAAAGTTATAACAATCTATTTTAAGTTGATGCTAACTTAAATTCAATTGCATACAAAAACTTCATTAAGGATAGCATAAGGATATTATAAGAATATCTCCACCCCTGCTCTTTATGTTATTGGTATCACAACTTACATCTTATATACTTACACATCTTACAACTTATATATTGTGTACTCATTAACAGAGATTTATATTTTTTAATGTATTTGTCTTTTCAATCATGTAGAAAAGAAAAAAAAAAGTGTTGCTATAATATTGGTTTTTATATTTGCCCAGGTATTTACCTTTACCAGAGATCTTTATATCTTTACATAGTTTCAAGTTACTGTCTAGTATCTTTTCATTTCAGATAGAAGGACTCCTTTTGGGAACCCTCCTACACTGTTGGTGGGAATGCAAGCTGGTGCAGCCAC
>NW_022589750.1:10267920-10560430 GCF_004348235.1 Phoca vitulina | reverse complement strand
GGAACACTATATCTAAAACTAATGATGTAATGTATGGGGATTAACATTAACAATAAAAAAATTAAAAAAAAATATGTCATGAAAGAAGGAATATATGCACCACATATGGTGAAACACGATTTTTTACAGAGAAATCACATTACTGGATCAGTCATGAAATTTGTCCCGTAAAACCCAAAGCTTCAAAATATATCACTAAATAAAGAATACGTGCATGACACAGCGCTAGACAAAAATCCTCCAGAAGTATCACTGTACTAAATCAATCACCCCCGCCCAGTTCTGTTAAATGAAGTTTCAACATTTGTCGGTAAAGAAACGCATGCACCACACGGGGCTAGACATAGGACTTGACAGACGAATCATGATGCTGAATCAGTCATCCACCTCGCTCTGTTCATCACAAATTCTTAATGCATGTCACTAAAGCAGGAGTGTGTTACTCATACACACTTAAACACAATGGTTGGCAGAGATGTCACTAAACTGAATCAAACGTACACTCTGGTAACACAGATTCAGTATATGTCACAAAAGAAATGAGTACATTCATTACACAGTGCTAACAAAGTTTTCACCAAGATGTCTTTTCATTGAATCAATTGTTCACCTAGCTCTCTTAGAGAATTCCAATATATATCAATAAAGAGACTAGTACATGCATAACACAGTGCTAGGAAGGGTGGTATAAAGTGATATCATTATACGCATTCAGTCACACACCTAACTTGTCATTCAATTAATTACATAACTATCCTGTTGGATGCATCACACAGTGCTAAATACAGACATCATATTACTCATTAAACCATGCATCTCTAGCTCTGCTAAACACAGATTTTAAACATATTTCACTATAGACAACATACAACACACGGGGCTAAACACTTTGACATGAGGCATAATATACTCCATAAAGCATAGCTCCAAAAAACATAATTTTTCAACATATGTCACTAAAGAAAGTATACACGCATGACACAGCGCTAAGCAATTGTGTTTCAGAAAGATGTCACTTCACTGAAAAAGATCCCTCGCTTCCCGTTGAATGCACAGTTTCAACATACATCACTAAAAATAGCGTAGGGACAGCATACACTGCCAAAGAAAAGTTTTCACAGAGACATCACTACTGAGTCAGTCATGCCCCTAGTTCTGTAAAGTGTTTCAACATATGTCACAAACAACAGAGTCTCACACCACACGATGCTGAGCAGTGTTTCACAATGACTTCCCTTCACCTAGCTCTTGTCTATGGTCCCAACACATGTCGCAAGGAAAGGAGTACATACATCACACAGTGATAACAAACACAGTGTTAGGGTTAGGGCTTTTGTTGGATGCAGGCATTCAAGGAAATGTCTGCCAAATCACGAGCTGACAGCTGAGCTAGGGGAAAGAAGCTTCAGTGACCACATGTGACAAAAAAACACAGTCTTGACAAAAATAATTTGAAAAGTCATTAAACAAACAATCAACTATAACCTGTAACAAGGGCAAGAACAAGCCCTGAGGGTGGGGAAAATCTGATTTTCCCAGAGTGATTCACCAGAGCGATTCAAGTCCAGTTTGAGTATAAAAGAACCAGCAAACTTGAAGATAGGTCACTTGAAATTACCCACTCTGATGAACAGAAAAGAAAAACAGTGAGGAAAATGAGCAGAACCAGGAGAGAAAATGATGGTGTAAGAGCCTCCAGGTGCTGATCCCTCCAAAGACATACCAAACCAACCTACCAACAAACAACAAATGGGCAAAAGCAGTCAGAACCAACTTTGTCAGACTCTGGAAAATAGTCAGAGGCCTAGCACAACCAAGCGATGGCTTAAATAGGAGAAGTTGACTGAAACACAGTAAGAGAGTTTTGTGGCATTTTACCTTTCTAATATCCCCTTACTATAGGGACACCAATCATATTGGGTTAGTTGCCCCCCCTCCACACCTCATTTAATCTTAATTATCCTTTAAAGACCCTATCTCCAAATACAGTCATATTCTGAGGTACGAGGGGCTGGGAATTTAATGTATTAATTTGGGGGGCCTGCAATTCAGCCCACAAAGATCTTCTAAATGAATTGTGCTTGTCTGTTTTGACATGTCTGGAAGCTTCCTGACATGCTGATACAAGAGGCTTGCCTTTATTTCCCTAACTCAGAACTCTCTTAAGGTGTGGAAGTTATTACACAGAAGGGCATCCCTCAAAAACATTGAAATACACGTGAACAAGCTGCTGCTGCCTATGGCACAAGATAACACTTAATACTAGAAGCTTGGGAGGAAAAGATGGGCTGTCAGATACTTTGGGTAATAATGACTTTGAGTGACTCAGGAAAGATCTGAGAAGACCATAATTTTCACCTCTAGCTGATCTTAGGCTTACCATTAGTAAGACGTCAAGACTAAGGCAGACTTGTAGATAGCCTGGCTAAGCTTTGAAGGAGTGCCCCAACAAGAGCCAATCTGCTAAACACAGGGAACGTGTTTTCTTTCCCCTCTCTTCTCTCCAGATGTTTAAGGGAATCTCTGTCAACCAACTAACTGATTGCAAAGCTCAAGGAACAGTGATGTCAGAAACTATGTATAACAACAACAACAAAAAATACAGCCTTTACAAAAAATAGTTCAGAAAGGTTACTTGAAAAACCAAACAACTCCAAGCAATAGTATAAAACAAGAACAAACTCAAGGAAGACAATGGGATCTCCAGAGTTAACATATTATAATATCCCAAATGTTTAATTTTTGACAAAAGATTACAAAGCATGCAAAGAAACCAGGAGATATGGACCATTCCCAGGTCCATTCACAGATTAAAAAAAAAAACAAATTAATAGAAACTGTTCCGGAGAAAACACAGACACTGGACTTACCAGACAAAGATTTTAGATTGTCTTAAATATGTTCAAAGGGCTAAATGAAATCAAGGACAAAAAAACCTAAAAGAAATAATAGAGAATATCAATAAATGGATAGAAAATTTTAAGAAGGAATAGAAATTTTGGACATGAAAGTACAATGACTGAAATTTTAAAAATTCAATATAGGGGTGCCTGGCTGGCTCAGTCAGTTAAGCATCCGACTCTTGATCTCAGCTCAGGTCTTGATCTCAGCATCATGAGTTCAACTCCTGGGCATAAAGTCTACTGAAAAAAAATCAGTATAGTACTTCAACATCAGGTTTAAGCAAGCAGAAGAAAGAAGCAGTGAACTTGATTGTTCAATTGAAATTATCCAGTTTGAGGTGCAGAAAGAAAAAGAATGAAGAGAAATGAACAGAGCCTAAGAGACCGGTAAGCACCAACATACAAACAATGGGATTCCCAGAAGAAGAAAGGGAGAAAGGAGCAGAGAAAATATGTGAAGAAACAGTGGCCAAACTCATATATTTGGTAAACCACATGAATCTACACATCCTAGAATCTCAACAAATTCTGAGAAGGATAAACTCAAAGAGATACTGAGATAAATTATAAGCAAACTGTCAAAAGCCAAAGACAAAGAGCAAATCTGGACAGCAGCAAGAGAAAGTGACTCATCACATGCAAGAGATCCTCAATAATATTGACATTTAATTTAACATCAGAGACCACAGAGACCAAAAGGCAGTGGAAAGACATTTAAAGTGCTGAGGGTAAAGCATGTCAACCAAGAATTTCATATCTGGTAAAACTATTCTTCAAAAAGGAGAAATTAAGACATTCTCGGATAAACAGAAGGTGAAGGAGTTTGTCACTAGTAGATATACCCCACAAGAAATGCTATGAGAGTCCTTCAGGCTGAAAAGAAAGGAAATTAGACGCACTCAAAGTCATTTGAAGAAAAAAATAACACTGGGGAAGGTTTTTTTTAAAAAAGGGTAATATAAAAAGCTATGATTGGTTTGTAACTCCTCTTTTTTTCCTGGATGATTTAAGAGACAGAAGTATAAAACAATAGTTAGAGGGGCGCCTGGGTGGCCCGGTCGGTTAAGCATCTGCCTTTGGTTCAGGTCATGATCTCAGGGTCCTGGGATTGAGCCCCGCATTGGGCTTCCTGCTCGGCGGGGAGTCTCCTTCCCTCTCCTTCTGCCTCTCCTCCTGCTCATGCTCCCTCTATCTCAAATAAATTAAATCTTAAAAAAATAGTTAGAAATCTATGTTAATGGATACAGAAGTCCAAGACCTGATGGCTTCTCTGTTGAATAAAACCAAACATTTAGAGGGAAAATGACAGCAATCTTTCTCAAACTCTTTGAATTTTTTTTTTTTTTTTTTTTTTTTAATTTGCGAGAGAGAGAATGAGAGAGAGCACGAGAGGGAGGAGGGTCAGGGGGAGAAGCAGACTCCCCGCCGAGCAGGGAGCCCAACGCGGGACCCGATCCCGGGACTCCAGGATCACGACCTGAGCCGAAGGCAGTCGCTCAACCAACTGAGCCACCCAGACGCCCTCAAACTCTTTGAATATTATAGAAAAATAGGAAACACATCCTCGTTCAGGACATTATAAGAAAAATAAAACTCAGACAATATCCCTTATGAATATAGAGGCAAAAAGTATTTACCAAAAGACTAGCAAACCAAATCCAGCAGCACATTAATAGGACTATATACCATGCCAGTGCTATTTATCCCAGAAATGCAAGGATGGTTCACATATGAAAATTAATCAATGTAATACACCATATTAATAGAATGATGGGTTTTTTTAAAGATTTTTATTTATTTATTTGACAGAGAGAGAGATAGCTAGAGCAGGAACACAAGCAGGGGGAGTGGGAGAGGGAGAAGCAGGCTTCCCGCTGAGCAGGGAGCCCAATGCGGGGCTCCACCCCAGGACCCTGGGATCATGACCGAAGCTGAAGGCAGACGTTTAATGACTGAGCCACCCAGGTGGCCCTAGAATGAAGGTTTTAAAAATGTGATCATCTGAATTCATTCAAAAACACATTTGATAAACTCCAACACTCTTTCATGATAAAAAACATGCCATAAACTATAAATAGAAAGGAATATCCTCAACCTGATACAGACATTAGTGAAAAAACCCAAAGCTAACCTAATCAAGCTGAAAGAAAGCGTTTCCTCTAAGACGAGGATGCCCATTTTTGCATGTTCTTTCAATGTTCTACTGGGAGGTTCTAGACAATTAGGCAAGATTAATAAGTTAAAACCACCCATAGTGGAAAGTAAGAGGCAAAATTATTGCTACTTGCAGATAACATGAGCTTATATATAGAAAATCTTAGTGAATCCACAGAAAGACTATTAAATCTAATAAATGTGACAAAGAGGTCCAATACAAATACAAGATCAACAGAGAAAAATCAGTTGTATTTCTATACAATAACAAGAAATAATCCTCAAAAGAAATTAAGTCAAGAAAACAATCACACTTGCAATAATATTAAAAAGAATGAAATACTTACGAATAAATTTAACCAAGGAGGTGCAAAACCCATACACTAAAAAGTACAAAATGTTGCTGAAATTAAAGAAGACCTAAATAAATGGAAGGACACCCTGTGTTCACGGAGTGGACCACTTAATGTTGTTAAAATGACATTACTCCCCAATGAGATCTTGGTCCAATGCAGTTTCTCTCAAAATTTCATTGGTCCTTTTTGCAAAAATGGAAAGGCAGACTGTAAAATTCATATGGATCCCTGTGTATTTTCCAGGATCTCAGGGTTCAGGGTGTCCCTACTGCAGGGAACAGTCATCTGATGAACCCAGGACACACTGGCCAGTGTATGGGTGATAGTCACAGATAACTAGTGGGCGATACTTACAAAGGGTTATGAGAGCAAGGGGTGTGTGGTTTGGTCCCTAATGAAAGCAGCATCAAACATTACTCAAAACAAAAAGGAGAAAATGTATGTGAAGAGTGAAGTAACAGACATGACAGTGTGAGGAACTCTGCGGACCCACTTTCTAGTGCAACTCATGAAAATTATAAAAGTACAGCCATTTGAAGTCTTTAGAAATGGTCTAGGGACCTAGAGAAAATGAAAAAAAAAAAATCATCAAGAAATCTACTAGAGTTCAGTAAGAATGCTAAGCTTTGGTGGTGTTTGAATCAGGACGCACTCACTTCCTACACCCTCCCAGCTCGGGGAGATGGAAAACCCACTCTAGACTGGGGCAACGAAGAACACAGGGCTCCCTCTCACCCCAACTCCCAACCAGAGGGCTGTATTTCCAGAAGGCAGGACCCAGCCTTTCTCATCTTGACCCCAGCTACCTGCTGTGGAACTATATTCTGTGCAAGTGTAGCCAAGAGATGGGGGCTCCTTTCTTCCCCAAGCCCCACTGATGGGACAGAAGCTCTACCTTGGGCTCAGTGCCACCAAGAATACTCTGGCCCTGATTGCCGTTATCTGACTGTGTAAGGTGGTGCTTCCACATTTGGAGAGGCAAGCCAAGAAGACCCGAGTCTACTCCCACCCTAACCCCCATCCCACCCCTGGATGCTCAGTGCCCCCTGTGGGGATGTCACTCAGAGAGAAGTGGGCCATTGCCTTCACCCTCAGCTCCAGACCCCAGGCTCAGAGATTTTGCCAAGGGGGAGAATCAGGCCATAAAGCAGATAAGTCGTAAGCTCTTCCCAGAGGAATAACTTCACTATAAGAGGATGTGGAGAAGTGCAAGCTTGCGGGGCCTCTCAGCAGTGGGTGATGTGGTGAAAGGCAATTGGAAGGAGATAGATAAAATCATTGGACATATAAGCTAAACCATAGGCTGACTGGTTTGTGCAAGAGAACCAGAGAGGGAGAGAGCTGGGAGGAGTCCACCTGGGGTCAGAACAGAACTCCAGCACTGACTTCTATAAATATGCATTAAAGGAGTGGGAATTTGATGGGTTTGGTCGGTGGAGCAATTTATGCCCTCAGGTTATTGTTGGAAAAATTGAGGAATCAGCCCTCAATTCATGCACTTTAACAGCTGGATGTAGTTAGGAAAAGAGACAAAGAGAGCCCTGCCCAAACCAGTGTCATTCCAAGGTGACTGCGGCAAGCATGTCCAAGGCTGTGCCCCCTGAGAAGCAACATCAAAAGCTTAACACCACAGGGATGGTAATAGACTCTACAAAAATAATCCAGCCAGTCACTAAACAAAAACAAAAAAACAAAAAAACAAGCAAATAACAATAACAGGCCCAGCAAAAGGACCAGTATCCAGAGTTGCTACAATGTATTATCCAAAATGTTCAGGGTCCAAAAAAAAAAAAAAAAAAAAAAATTATGAGACATGCAAAGAAACTGGAAAGTATGACCCATATACCAAGAAAATTGAAAAGCAGGCACAGAAACTGCCAGTGAATAAGACCAGATGTTGGTTTTAACAGATAAAGCCTTCAAGTAGTCATTATAAATACGTCCAAGAAGTAAAGAAGGCACAAGAACACCATCAAATAGAGAACATAACCAAAGAGAAGGAAATCGTTTAAAAAAAGGGATCAAATGGATATCCTGGCATTTAAAAGACAATAACTGAAATTAAAACTTCCCTAGGGCTGCTCAACAGTAGATTTGGCAGAAGAAAAGATTTGTGACCTTGAATGTAGATCCATAGAGACTGTGTAGTCCAAAGAACAGAGAGGAGAGAAAGAAAGAAGAGGGGCGCCTGGGTGGCTCAGTCGGTGAAGCGTCCAACTCTTGGTTTCAGCTCAGGTCATGATCTCAGAGTCCTGGGATCAACCCTGCATGGGCCTCCACACTCAGCACGGAGTCTGCTTAGAGTTTCTCCATCTCCCTCTGCCCTTTTCCCTCCAAACCCCCCTAAAATAAATAAATCTTAAAAAAAAAAGAAAAAAGAAAAAAGAAAAATAAACAGACCCTCAGAAAACTGGGGGACACTGTTAAGTACATGAGCATACACATAATGAGAATACCAGAAGAGAGTGGAAAAAATGTTTGAGAAATGATGGCGAAAACTCCCCAAATTTCTTACAGGGAGGGGGGAAGCATGTTCTGTAGACTCAACAAACTCAAAGTAGGATAAATGGAAAGAGATCTGCAAACAGACTCAGCATTGTAAAAATGTTGAAAGCAAAAGACAGGGAGAAAATCTTCCAAGCAACAAGAGGGAAAAAAGACAAGTCACTTAACAGGAGAAGCCCAATAAGATTAGCAGCTAACTTCTTTCCGGGAAACGATACTAGAAAGCAGTGGGATAACATTAAAGGGTTTAAGAAAACAGCTGTCAACCATGAACCCTACATACACAAGAGTGAGAGGGAAATAAGACATTCCCATATAAACAAAAACTTGAGAATTTGTTACTGGCAGATGAAACTTAACAAGAAATCTAAAGGAAATTCTTTAAGTTGAAAGCAAGTGATCCCAGCTGGTAATTCAGAGCCACATGAAAAAGCAAACAGCAAAAGTAAAGGTGATTATGTAATATTAGTATAAATGCACATTTTGCTCCTTTCATGTCTTAACTTATTTAGAGAACAACTGTAGAAAGCAATATGCATATAATATACTCTTGGGTCTATAACATATAAAAATGTGATACAGTGATTGGCAAAAGGTGTCAAAAGTTCAGAAATAACAGAAGCAAAAGCATGAATCACCAAAGTAGTAACAAGTAAATGTTTATTGTGAACACACCAAAAAGACAGTTTGCGAGCCAGGTGCACACAAACCAAAACATGGAATGAGGCTCAGGAGTATATTGTGATAAAGCAGCTTATATAGTGAGAAAGCAGTGATTATTTATTCTTCACAGTGATTGGTTATAATAGTAGAATTTTCTTAAATGATAGGGAATCGGTCAGTGAGGTTATCTCATATCCATCTTGGGAAACAGTTGAAATTTTGCTTATGATTTCTCAAAAGGCATAAGCGAGAAGTGACCCAGGTCAACTTAGTCTTGCATAATAAGCTAAATTAAGCTTTGTTTGCATGACTGAAGTGGTTTTGTCTGCTCAGGGGATTTTCAAGGCTGGTCTCCATTTGTTTTTGATTTTAACAGATGTGAGTGGCAAAAGGAAGTGACTCCAGATGGTAACTTGAATTTACAAGAACAAATGAAGATAAGCAGAAAAGATAAATAGAAGGTCATTACGACAAAAGTGAGAAATATATTTTGCTCTCCTTTCTTCTCTCAGCTTCCTTAAAGGGCATAGAGTTTAATCGGATGATTTGGTTTGGGGGTTTTGAGTTGTAGAAGTTCTATTTTTTGGATATTTTTTTGGATACTAACCCTTTATCGGATATGTCATTTGCAAATATCATCTCCCATGCTAGAGGTTGCTTTTTCGTTTTGTTGATGTTTCACTGTGCAGAAACTTTATTTTGATGTAGTTCCAAAGGTTTGGGGTTTTTTGTTTTTGTTTACTTTTGTTTCCCTTACCTCAGGAGAGATATCTAGAGAAAAGTTGTTACAGCTCATGTCAAAGAGATTACTGCCTGTGTTCTCTTCTAGGATTTTTATGGTTTCAGGTCTCACATTTAGGTGTTTAGTCTATTTTGACTTTATTTTTGTGCATGCTGTAAGAAAGTGGTCCAGTTGCATTCTTTTGCATGTTGCTGTCCAGTTGTCCCAACACCATTTGTTGAAGAGATTGTTCTTTTCCCATTGGATATTCTTTTCCTGATTCGTCAAAGATTAATTGACCATATAAATTGTGGGTTTATTTCTGGGTTTTCTATTCTGTTCTGTTGATCTATGTCCCTACTTTTTGTGCCAGTACCATATTGTTTTGATTACTACACCTTTGTACTATAACTTGAAGTCCAGAATTGTGATGCCTCCAGCCTTGCTTTTCTTTTCAAGGTTGCTTTGGCTATTCAGGATCTTTTGTGGTTCCATAGAAATTTTAGAATTGTTCTAGTTCTATGAAAAATGCTGTTGGTATTTTGATAGGGATTGCATTAAATGTGTAGGTTGCTTGGGGAGTATAAACATTTCAACAATATTTGTTCTTCCAATCCATGAGCATGGAATGTCTTTCCATTTCTTTGTGTCCTCTTCAGTTTCTTTTTATAGTTTCAGTTATACTTTCAGTGTTTTATAGTTTTCAGAGTACAGGTCTTTCACCTCTTTGGTTAGGATTATTCCTAGATATCTTATTATTTTTGGTGCAATTGTAAATGGGATTGTTTTCTTAATTTCTCTTTCTGCTGCTTCATTATTGGTGTATAATATAGAAATACAATGGATTTCTGTGCATTGATTTTTTTGTGTCCTGTGACTTTACTGAATTTATTTATCAGTTCTAGCAGGTTTTTGGTGGAGTCTTACAGGTTTTCTATATATAGTACCATGTCATCTGCAAATAGTGAAGGTTTTACTTCTTCTTTACCAATTTGCATGCCTTTTCTTTCCTTTTTTAAAAAAGTTTTTATTTAAATTCCAGTTAGTTAACATATAGTGTAATATTAGTTTCAGGTGTACAATTTAGTGACTCAACACTTACACACAACACCGGTGCTCATCACAAGTGTTCTCCCTAATCCCCATCACCTATTTAACCCACCTCCCAACCGACCTCCCCTCTGATAACCATCAGTTTATTCTATATAGTTAAGAGTCTGTTTCTTGGTTTGCAGGGTTTTCCCCCTATGATCATTTGTTTTGTTTCTTAAATTCCTCATATATGAGTGAAATCACATGGCATTTGTCTTTCTCTGACTGACTTGTTTTACTTAGCATAATAACCTCTAGCTCCAGGGGCGCCTGGGTGGCTCAGATGGTTAAGTGTCTGCCTTCTGCTCAGGTCATGATCCCCGGGTCCTGGGATCAAGCCCCACCTCGGGCTCCTGGCTCAGCAGGGAGTCTGCTTCTCTCTCTCCCTCTGCCTCTCCCACTGCTCATGCTCTCTCTCTCTCTCTCTGTGTCTCAAATGAATAAATAAAATATTTTTAAAAAAATACCCTCTAGCTCCACCCATGTCATTACAAATGGCAAGATTTCATTCTTTTTTTATGGCTGAGTATATTCCAATATATATACATATATCCCACATCTTCTTTATCCATTCATTAGTCAATGGACATTTGGGCCCCATAATTTGGCTATTATTGATAATGCTGCTATAAACATTGGGATGCATGTATCCCTTCGAATTAGTATTTTTGTATCCTTTGGGTAAGTACCCAGGAGTGTGATTGTTGGATCATAAGGTAGTTATACTTTGATTTTTTTGAAGAACCTCCATACTGTTTTCCAGTGGCCACAGCAGTTTACATTCCCTCCAACAGTGTAAGAGTTTTCCTTTTTCTGTTTGGTTCTTTTTTATAGTTCCTATCTCTTTGTTGATACTCTCATTTTGTTCATGCGTCATTTCTCAGATTTTGTTTAGTTGTCTGTGCTCTCTTGTAGATCACTGTGATTCTCTAACACAATCACTTTGAAGTATTTGGTAATTCATAGGTCTTCATTTCTTTTGGTGTGGGCTCTGGAGATTTGTTTTGTTCCTTTGTTTGGAACATGTTTCCCTGTTTGTTCATATGCCTTGTGATCATTTGCTGAACTTTATGCATTTGAAAAAACTGCCACCTCTCCCAGACTTTATGGACTGGCTTCAATAAAGGGGAAAACCTTCATCAATTAGCCTGACTAGAGATTCTGGGGGCCTCTGAAACCTTTTGGTCTTGTACATGTAATTTCCCAATTAGAGAGGTTTACTGGGTTTTTTGTTTTGTTTTGTTTTGTTTTTCAGGAGCTCCTAATCTCTTGTTTCCTCTGGGGTCTGTAGTATTCCAGGTTCTTTGGTGCTATAGTTAAGTATAGTTTTATAGCTCTCCCCTGTTCTCTGTCCTCCTCTGCTCTTCCCAGCCCCCAGGCACCCAAAGTATGCCCGCTCACTGTTGGCTCCCCATATCAAGTGAGACAGATACCAGTCCACTGAGCAGCTCTCTATATAGTCGGAACACCAGACTCATGTTCTACCTTCATCTTCCTTCTGAAGGAGAAGCTACTCAGTTGTGTGCCTTCTCTTGATCACACCGAGTTGCCCTAGCCTCTGTCTTTAGCACCACAGGCCATCTGGTGCTGCAGAAAGATACTCCCACTCTTCCTTTCTTTCGGGACCCCCCAAGTCATCCAAACTACCTTGTTTCTGTTAGCCCTCTAAGTCAGAAGAGACGGAAACCAGTCTCTTGGGCAGCCCTCTGAAAGCTGGAATGATGGATGAACATTCCACACTTCTCTACTCTCCTCACCACTCCACCCCAGCAAGAAGCTATGCTAGCGGGGGCAGGGGGAGAGTGGTGATCATGGATAAAGTAAATGGCTTTTCTACCCTTTGTATGCACTTTGCTTTACATTTGCCTGGGGTACTGTAACTTCTTAACTGGTTTCTGGAGTTCTCCCAAAGGTATTTTGGCCCATACCAACTTGGTATCTCTGTTGGGGAATGAGGATTGGGACTTCCTAGTCCATCTTGCTGGCATCACCCAGACTCCTCCATTATTTACCTTAAGAGATCATGGGGTTCCCAAATGTAGGAAACCGAATGCATTAAACACAAACATACTGAATGAAAGCCTGAATGAGTGAGGCAGACCAAGGATTATACCTCCTTTAACTAGAGAGGAAACTAAAGATAAGCGAGGCCATGGGATATGCCCAAAGTCAAAGTCTTTGTAGCAGAACAACAATCAGTGATCCAGGACTTTGGCAAGCAAAAGATAGGTCTATATTGGGTTGAACAGTGTCACCCAAAGGGTCCTGGCTGCCAGGAACCTCAGATGTGACCTTATTTGGAAATAATAAGATCTTTGCAGATGTAATCAAGTTAGGGATTTTTTTTTTTTTTTAAGATTTTTATTTATTTATTTGACAGAGAGAGAGAGAGAGTACAAGTAGGCAGAGAGGCAGGCAGAGGGAGAGGGAGAAGCAGGCTCCCTACTGAGCAGGGAGCCTGATGCGGGACTCGATCCCAGGACCCTGGGATCATGACCTGAGCCGAAGGCAGCCGCTTAACCGACTGAGCCACCCAGGCGCCCCCAAGTTAGGGATCTTAACATGAGATTATCCTAGATTTAAAGTGGGCCATAAATCCGCTGGCTGATATCCTCGTAAAAGAAAGGAGAGGGATGTTTGAGCTAGAGACACACAGGGCGAATGCCTTGTGAAGACAGAGGCAGAGATTGGAGATATATGTCTACAAGCCAAGGAATATCAAAGATTTCCAGAACCACCAGAGGCTAGAAGAGGTATAGAACGGATGTTTCCTCAGAGCCTCCAGAAGGAGCCAACCCTACCGCCACCTTGATTTTGGACTTCTGGCCTCCAGAACTGTGAGAGAATAAATTTCTGTCATTTTAAGCCTCCCAGTCAGTGGTTCTTTGTTGTAGAAGCCCAAGGAAACTAATATAGGGTATAGCTTCCCTCTCAGAGCCATGACTTCTATCCCTAATCCCACCATAGGCCATGAGAAGAGAGTAGGGCCGGGTACTCTCATACCCCACTGATTAGAGAGCAGACTCGTAAAGATACAGATAAATAAATAGAAATGTCTAGAAAGAGTGAACATTTTTTATATACTTTTTAAAAAAAATGCATAAATGCAGTTTAGAAGATTATATAATATGCATAGTTCTTCAACTTGTTTTTCAAGGCATGTTAAACTTTAGAGATCTATTCAGGTAACTAAGTATATATCAATTCCATCATTTTTAATTTTCACAGGATATAAAGCCACATAATATAATTAATGGCAGTGATTTATTTAAATGTTTCCAGTTGGTGGGCACATAGAGTATTTCTTCTGCTTTTGCTGCTACAAACAAATAAACATGAATAATCTTTACATGCCTCTTTGTAGATATGTATTAATTTTTCTCCAGAAGAGATACCTAAATATATAATAAATGTATTGGTTCTAGTGACAAAAATATTTTTCTTTTGATAAAAACAGATTTCCCTAAAAAATGTCTTATTTGTTTATGTTTAATTTTATGTGTCAATTAACTAGGCCACAGTGTGTCCAGATATTTGGTTAAACATTCTTCTGGGCCTCTCTATGCAGGGGTTTCTGGATGAGATGAAATCTGAATTGAGAGAATGAGTAAAGCAGATTGCCCTCCCCAGTGTGGGTGGGCCTCATCCAATCAGTTGAAGGCCTGAATAGAACAAAAAGATGGAGTAAGGGAGAATTTGCTCTGTTTATCTGCCTGTTTCTGCATTGAGACATTGGTTTTCTCCTGCATTCAGACTTGGATTTGGACTGCAGTAACTGATTATCAGGACTTTGGGCTTGGACTGTTACTACACACCAGCTCTCCTGGGTCTCCAACCTTCTGACTACAGGTCTTGGGACTTCTCAGTCTCCATGACCATGGGAACCAATCTCTTCATTCAAATGCCGAAGTTCTGAAACAGGAAGCTCCTGCCTGTAAAGTTAGAGCTTGTGATATAGGGCTTTCTTTGACTACCCTACCCCTACACTGCAGATTTAGAACTACAAGGCACCTGACAAAATAGCACCAGTCTGAGATGAACCCAGTCCCTCGCTTTTCCTAACCCAGGAAACACCTCTCAGTGGAAACCGTTTGAAAATCACAAACATGGGGCTCCTGGGTGGCTCGGTTGTTGGGCATCTGCCTTCAGCTCAGGTCATGATCCTAGGGTCCTGGGATCAAGCCCCACATCGGGCTCCCTGCTCTGTGGGAGGCCTGCTTCTCCCTCTCCCACTCCCTCTGCTTGTGTTCCCTCTCTCCCTGTGTCTCTCTCTGTCAAATAAATAAGTAAAATCTTAAAAAAACAAAAGAAAGAAAATCACAAACATGGAGGGAAACATTTTACATTATGTCTTTCTTGTGGGCGGCCCAGTCAAAAGGGAGAGGCAAAACAGATGATGTTGGTGGTCTTAAAGTTCATTGTCCAAATGCAGGTGTGGTGCCATAGGACTGAGAGAGGCCTGGGAGGGGATGATTTTGACTCATCTGCCCTGGGCTGTGGGCCCAGCATGCTCCTACTGCATGCAGCACGCTGGGCTAGGTGCAGGCTTTTGTCCATCTTCAAGTTCCATGATCTCTTCTCACACCTCCACCTGCTTCCCATGGGAAATCCTCCGTCCTATCCCACACATCCATGGCATTATCTTAGTCAAATTATTTCATTTGCCTTGTCACCCCTAAAAAAAAGGAAGATGAATAAACATGAATGAGCCCCACAAATGGCACCCCATACTAACCTTACAGTAGCCCCAAGTCAGGCTCATGGTGTCCTCGTCTTTAGAGATGGTGAGAGTGAGGGAATTTAAATAAGACACACTCCAGACCCACATGAAGGCTAGCGCCAGGTGGGGACTCAAATTCAGAGAGCACAGCTCCAAAGCATCTTGATTATTCCCACGATGTGAGCATTATGTACTCCAGTTCATTTTACTTCCTGGAAACTTTAGATTGATTGTAGCGGGGGAGGAGCTGTGGGTCAGCTACAGTGAGCCACCCTTGAGGAGAGAAAACTGTAAACGTTACCACTTTCCTGTCTTACCGACCTCACAGCAATTCCTTCATGGAAACCCCTTTTGGGGACCTACAGTGTTCAGGTTTTCCAGGTATAACATACCTTGCAGTTCTTATTTATTCTTTAATTATTTACTCTGTTGGGATGGTGTTCACTACCACAGGAGCAGCTAATGCAGTAATTTTCACGAACAAACCGCACAAAACTCCACACCCCTCAGCAAGAGTCAGCCTTTGACATCTATCTTCTCATTTCCTGCATTCTTAGATTTTCTTCCTAACGTTTTTCTTGCGAGCTCACCTGTGCCCTCATGGGCAATAGACCATGATAACTTCAACGATAAATGTAACAATAAACTGGGGGACATCTCCTGAGCTGCTGGACAGCGGCAGAGAGTTTGTGCCATGGAAGAGGGAGGGGTCCGGACAGGCTGAGAAGACTTCCGAGGATGGAGTCACGTGGGCGGGGGGGGGGGGGTTGCTATAGAACGTCACAGACGTCCCATTGTGACGCATGTGGAGCCTTAGCTGTGATTGGTCGGATGGGCACAGGGCTGGGATAAAAGGCCAGGGCTCCGCACACACCCGGGACTGAGAGTCCGTGTGGAGGGGTGTTCTTTGTCTCTGCTTCTGCGGGACCCTTCCTCCCCACAGCCTTAGTACCCACCCAGGGCCCCTGTCCCAGTCTCCTGGGTTTTAGGTATAGACTCAGGTCTCCCCCTTACCACCCACATCTACCTTCACTATCCTGTGGCAGCTAAAAAAGAAAAAAGAAAAGGCAGAAAGACACCAAACTGAGCTCCATTGGCCTGCAGAGGGAAAAACCAAAATCTGGAATCTTGTAGAGCAGTAATGAAGGAAGCCCATCGCCAGAATGATCAATGTCATGAGCTCATTGAGCCTCATCAATATCATGGGAAATCCCAGGGTTTTAAAATGTAAAACCTCAGAAGAAAACTCGGAGTCCTAATGAGCACATCACCAGAAGTTCTGCATCTGCAAAAGAAAGAGTCATGCTGGGTACTCACTTCATGTAGGGTTTTTCTCCACCCAAGTGATGAATGAACCTGAGTCCACAATAATGGCTTATTCATGAGACGCAGCCAACACAAAGCCTTTCTCCTCCTGTGATATTAATCATTACCCAACCAGGCACACTTAGTGAGCAGTGCATCCTTCAGATGGCCATATCCATCCTCCTTGTGTCCGGTGGCTTCCCTCTGATCAGGTAAGGCCTCTGACTCTACAAAGACCACCACTGTTAGGATTGTCTTCAACTGTGCATAAGTTCTGCGTATTCTAGAACTTCATATTCATGGAATCAATCAGTATGTACTGTGTTGGGTAAGGCTTCCTTCTCTCAGCATAGCACTGTTGCCTGTATTAGGAGCATGTCCTTTTTATTGCTGAGCAGTGTTCCATTCTCCTATTGCTGGAAATCCAGGATATTTCCAGTTAAAGGATACTATGAATAAAGCTGCCTTGAATATCCTAGTACATGTCTTTTGGTGGAGTTATCATAGCATTTGGAGGCCAAATACTTTTCATCATTTATGGGGAGTATAAGGACCAGTGGAAGACCTTGCCCGGGGTCACATAACAAGGCTGGGCACATCCAGGAGAGCTGTCTCTGACATCAGTGGTCCTCCTGACACCGTTGGGACAGAGTCAGGGTTGTTGGACCTTCTTATCCCATCATCTCAGGTTCCCCATATCCATTTGCAACCTTGAGATTAGCTCCCAAGCTTCTGGGGGTGGCAAAGGGGGACTGGTTTTCCTGTTTCCCCTTTAGCCTGGCTCAGGCTATGAGAAGGTCAGAAATAGGCAAGGAGATCGAATTTCTCATTCACTGTGTGAATGTCCCTTCCCCTTCCAGCTTCATCCTGTGCCAGTAGAGGAGATTGGCTCCATTCTGGGGCTCATTATGGGCCCAGAGTCACCCCTCCATGTAACTCCAGATGGGGCCCTATATGTTGTTTCCCTTGTCAACCTAAAATTGTCAGGAGGCGGGCGCCTGGGTGGCTCAGATGGCTAAGCGTCTGCCTTCGGCTCAGGTCATGATCCTGGGGTCCTGGGATCGAGTCCCACGTCGGGCTCCCTGCTCAGCGGGGAGCCTGCTTCTCCCTCTGCCTCTGCCTCTCTCTGTCTCTCATGAATAAATAAAATCTTTAAATAAATAAATAAATAAAATTGTCAGGAGGCAATAATTAAGAGCATTTATATGGGATCGAAGAATTGCTATTTGGGGTACACAGACATGGGTAGCTACCCAAATAGAGTCCCATTAGAAAGCAAAAGTCAAGTTTTTAAAGCAAAAAGGGAATGCTTGTATATGTTGTTTACAAAGAACTTTTGATTGGTGTTGGTGGAAGAAAGCTAATCTTTACTGAATATAATTGGTTGCTATAAAATCAATACATGTAGTCTCTTACTGTAGCGATTTGCAAGTGGTCATGTTGAGTCCTTGGAATATTTTCAGTTTGGCCCCGTTCGAAAGTTCATGGTTCCACTGGTGAGAACATACATAAAGCCCATCTCCTTAATGGCCTCCAGCTTCATTTTAGAGCCCCTTGACATTAGTGACCCCATTTCACTTCACCTTTCTTACTCCCAGTGCCCGACTCCCATGATGGTCAGTGTTTTAAAATGTACCCAAGATGTTAGTTTGATTCAGGTATGGCGAGGCCAACAGATTAGAAGATGATTGCTATATGCGGGTGCCTGGGTGGCTCAGATGGTTGAGCGTCTGCCTTCAGCTCAGATTATGATCTCCAGGTCCTGGGATCGAGCCCCGCGTGGGGCTCCCAGCTTAGCGGGGAGTCTGCTTCTCCCCCTGCCTCTCCCCCTGCTTGTGTGCTTTCTCTCAAATGAATAAATAAACTCTTAAAAAAAATGATTGCTATTGAAAGACAGTTCAGTTACAGTTCCCAAGAGGAGGGGGCATGCCACACAGGACCACATGGGGAGGCACCCAGGCCAGTCAGGAGGCAAAAGGAGCAAGGGGAAAGTGTGGACAAAAGCCTTTAGCTTTTGCTGGAAGGATTGGGTGAAGTAGGGGAAACAGGCTTAGGACTGGCGAGTTTGAATAACTGCAGTGGCTCTGGGGTATAGGGGCCGTCCTGAGTTGTCTGGTTCATGGCCCTGGGGTGACTTAAGGCAAGGGGATAGTGTCCCAAAATGCCAGAGCCTGGAAAAAGAGGTGCTAGGGCTTGCTTTGCAGATCAAAGGTGTGCTTAAAGGCACATCATTTACTGTCTCTAGGAATTAGCCGACTCTGGCAGGGGCAGTTCCTTCCAGGTCCACAAGGCCACCAGGATGTCAAAGCATCATAAAATATAGAAAATGTAAAACATGATTAATACAGTCAGGGAAGGGGCCGGATGCCTTGGCTGATGCTACAGCCTTCTTGGAATATTCTTCTAGAGTCCTGCTCTGTCCGACCAACTGTTTGACAGAAGTGAGTCCTGAGACATACTCAGAGCTGGGTTCCTGTCCCAGGGCTGTCCCTCGGGCTTCGGGGAGAAAAAGCGGTTTGTGTGTCTATATGTACAAGTGTCTATATGTACTTCGTGTGTGCACATTCTCAGCTAATTCCTATTATTTATTAAGTATCTACATGGTCTAAGCTTTGTGAGGGTCATTGTTATACAGCGTGTCTTCAGTAAGATGCCAGTTGAATATTTCTAACTAGACCCAGGAGGCCGGGGGACCCCTTCCTTCCTGGGTGCCCCTGCCCTGTCCCTCCACCCCCATGGGAATCTGCAGAGATACTCGTAGGGGGAGGGAGACACAAAGCTGCTACTTTGGCAGGTCATGTTGCAGGGACCCCAAAGGGACAAAAAATCTTTCTTGTGTGAACTGTGGCCACAGGAATGGGGCAGAGTGATGGGGAGCAGAGCCAAAAAGCCCATTAACTTCTTAGCAGCATCTCAAGCAGACGCCCCCTCATCTCTCCTCTGCCTCTCCCAGACTTCAGTTCCAACGATCAGACACGTCAAAGAATTTCAGAGAGAATCTGTAGAGACCTGCCTTGAACTGTTTGCAGCTTTCCAGAGAACAGTCACTTGACTGGAGACTGAGTTAGGGTATGGGGTTGGAGGGTCTGGAGGAAAATTAGAATGGCACTTTTTTTTTTTTTAGCAAAAGAGAAATTTCTTAATGCCTCAATTAGTTAAAACCAAAAAACCCCAAACAGCTCCATACTGAAGTGAGGAAATCCCTAACAGGCTCCTCTAAGGCTGGGGTGCTTCAGCCACATATGATACCAGGACTGGACAGGGTGGGCGCTAGGGCAAGTGAGGGGCAGACTCCACCCACCCAGGGCTCTGTGGACGCTCTGGAATGGTTGCTGTTAGTGAGCCCGGCAATGCATGGAGACAGGGTTCATTCCTTTTGTCTGATTTCAATCATCTCGACAACCCAGGAAAATCTTCAGACTCGTATGATGATGGAAGCCCCCCCCCACCCCGCCCCAATCCTAGCAGACCTGTGGACTCCAGAAAGTCTGAGTCAGATGTGACCTCACAAATCATCCATCCAAAATTTCTACTCTACAGATAGAGAACCTGTGGCGCGAGGCATGGTGGTCCAAGATCAGACTACAGTTCAGGATTTGGGAACAGAAACAAATCATGGTTGTATGTCGGATGTCCACCCCCCGTTACAAATCCTGTACAAGTCCAGGGACATAAAATCTTTCTTACCCTTAGAACTTTATTTGGTGGCTTCCTTGCTTGGGCTCACCCAAGGGGAATGCCAGAAGTTGCAGACCTCTCTGCCTGAGGCTTTGGGCTGCTCTACGCAAATGGGTCCCCAGTTCAGGGTCTGCAATACTTGGCATAGGATTTTTTTCTTTTGTGCCTGGAGTGCCCCCTGATGGCTAATTCGGTAACAACCCACCTCTAATGTCTTAATGAAAGACACGACATTGTCACGAAGAAGGTCCTGCACCACTCCTCTTTGGGAACGTCTCCTCCTTCATCAGCGTACACCCGGGGAAAGCGTGTATCAGTAAAATGTTCCACGAGGATGAACGTTTTTGTTTATCTTATTTAGGGTAGTGGTCTCCATACCCATCCCAGTGTTTATTCCAGTGCATTATAGATGATGAATAAATACCAAACAGCTGAATGAATCAAGTGCCCACTCTGCATATGAACTTCTCTCTTGTGACGAATTCTTGAGATGCTTCGATCAACATTTATGAATGACTTTTTGTGCAATATACCATATGAGAGTCATGGAGACCAAAAACAAACAAACAAACAAACAAACAAAAAACCCCACCCCACTATTCTTTTCCCAACAGAGTTATCATTTACTGCTCAAGACAAACCAAAAGTATGTAGAAGTGCAGCTAACATGGCAAGGACAAGAGAAGGTGTAAGCAAAGGCGTAGGGGACAGAGTGTTAACCATGCCGCTAGGGGTGTCCTTCTGGGGGAGACAGCGTGCGAGCTGAGGCTGATGGAGAAGTAGAATTTCAGAAGTGGAGGAGGGATGGATTCCAGGGGAAGGGCAAGGGCAAGGCAATGCCTTCCTCAGTCTCCCTCCTTGTCCTTGCATTCTTCCTCCTCGTTCCTCTCTCTCCTGGGGGCTGAATCCTTGGATTCCTGACATTTCGCCTCTCCTGGAGGCCTCAGTGGCTAGTCCTGCCTGACCCCCCAACCCCTTCCCTCCCTGGCTGCATCCATCTCTTGGAAGCTTCTTCCCACCCAGACACACTTCACACCCCAGCCCTGAACTGAGCACTGACTGGCGGTTAGGATCCTGCAGCGACCAGCCCTGAAGATGGACTCAGGAAGCCAAGACTTTACTGGGACAGCAGCAGGAGGGGGGGACCCAAGGGAATGTCGCTCAGCCTGTGACCTGAGAAAGAAAATTCACATAGGATTTAAGGACCACATTAAACTTTGTTCATAGAAACTTTTTCGAGGAGGAAATGAGTTGAATCCAGGCTTCTGGGGCAGAGGGGGCAGAGAAGGAGTAAACTGATCTTTGAGGACCATGGAGAGAGGTCTCACAAGTGGAATTCTGGAAGACAGGGACAGTGGAGGGAAGGCGGGAGTGCTTTACATAAGTCTATGGGACACTGTGATGGGTGTAGCAGAACTTACGGGTTCCATGTCAGGTCACAGCTTTAAAGAGACCGTTCATATGCCATACACAAGTCAATGGTTTTTAATATTTCTGGAGTGGTGCGACCATCACCAGAATCAATTCTAGAACATTTTCTTCACCTCAGAAAGAAACCCTGTAAGCTTTAGCTACTGCCCCTGAATTTCCCACCCCCACTGCCGCCCTGGGCATCACAAATCTCCTTTCTATTTCTGTATATTTGCCTATTCTGGTAGTCCTTTGTGACCACCTTCTTTCCTTTGCCCGATGTTTTTGGGGTTCATCCATGTTGCAGCATGGATCAGGACTTTACTCCTCTTTTTATGGCTGAATAATATTCTATAACATTCCATTATATGGATATACCGTATTTTCTTTTTTAAAGAGAGTGTGTGAGTAGGGGGAGGGGCAGAGGGAGAGTCCCAAATAGACTCCACGCTGAGCATCGTGCCTGATGTGGGGCTCGATCTCGCGACCCTGAGATCATCACCTGAGCCAAAATCAAGAGTTGGATGCTTAACCAACTGAGCCACCCAGGTGCCCCATGGATATGCCATATTTTCTTGACCCATTCATCAGTTGATGAACATTTGGGCTGTTTCCACCTTTTACTTGTCATGACAAATGGTGCTATAAACATTCATGTACAAGTTTGTGTAGATATGTATCTTTATGTCTCTTGGATATATGCCTAAGTGGAATTGCTGGGTCAAATGGTAATGTTATGCTTAATTTGGGGGAAATGTAGACTGTTTTCCAAAGGGTCTACATCACTTTACTCAAATAAAAAAATGAGAGTGTGACTTTTTCAATATTTCTCTATTTTTGCCAACACTTTTTAAAAAAAATCTACCTTTTTAATTATAGTCATCCTACTGGGTATGAAGTGATATCTCAGTGTGGTTTGGATTTTCATCTCTCTGATGACAATTGAAGTTGAGCCTCTTTTCTGTGCTTTAGACCATTTGTATATCTTTTTGGGGGGGAATATCCATTCAGATCACTGAAACATTTTTAATTGGGTTGTCTTTTTACTATGGAGTTGAAAGTGTTCTTTATATATTCTAGATACAAGTTCCTTGTCAGATATAGGATTTGCAAATACGTCCTTTCTTTACATGGGTTGCATTTTCACTTTGTTTTAATTGAAGTATAGTTGACATACAATGTTATATTACTTTCAGGTGTACAGCATAGTGATTCGACAATTCTATACAGTACGCAGTGCTCCCCACCATAAGTGTAGTTACCATCTGTCACCATAACAGAGATTTTTTTTTAATGGAAAAATCGTAATTTATTTAACTAGCAATTTTTTTTAAAGATTTTATTTATTTAGCAGAGAAAGAAAGAGTACAAGCAAGCGGAGGGACAGGCAGAGGGGCAGGCAGAGGGAGAGGGAGAAGCAGACTCCCCGCTGAGCAAGGAGCCGGATGCGGGACTCGATCCCAGGACGCTGGGATCATGACCTGAGCCGAAAGCAGACGCTTAACCAACTGAGCCACACAGGCGCCCCTGACTATTAATCTTTTAATGAGCGGTTGGGTTGTTGGCCATTAACACTCTACCTCAATACACATCCTTTGCTAATATCTCTGCAGGTAAATTCCTGACAATGCACTTACTGGGTTTAAGTAATTTATTTTATTTTTTTATTTGAATTCAAGTTAGTTAACATATAGTATATTATTAGTTTCAGGAGTAGAATTTAGTGATTCATCAGTTGTGTTTAACACCCAGTGCTCATTACATCATAATGTCTATCACCATGTACCCCATCCCCCCACCATAGTTATTACAATATTATTGATTATATTCCCTCTGCTGTACTTTTCATCCCTCTGACTTATTTATTTTATCATTGGAAGATTGTTATTTTATCATTGAAGATCTTAATCCCCTTCACTGATTTTGCCCATCCACCAACTACCCTCCTCACGAGCAACCACCAGTTTATTCTTTGTATTTAGGACACTGTGTGTTCATTTGTTTTTTAGATTCCACATATAAGTGAAATCATATGGTATTTGTCTTTGTCTGACTTATTTATATTTATTACTTATATAAAAATGGCAAGACGTCATTCTCTTTTATGGCTAAGTTACATATATAGTGTATATATACCACATTTTCCTTATCTGTCATCTATTGATGGATACTTAGGGTGTTTCCATATCTTGGTTATTATAAATAACACTGCAATAAACATACAGATGAATATATCTTTTTCAATTAGTGTTTTCATTTACTTTGTGTAAATACCCAGCAATGGCATTACTAGATTGTATGGTATTTCTATTTTTAATTTTTTTGAGGCACCTCCCTACTGTTTTCCACAGTGGCTGCACCCATTTACATTCTTACCAACAGAGCATGAGCGTTTCTTTTTTCCACATCCTTGCCAACGCTTGTTTTCTTGCCTTTTTGATACTAGCCATTCTGACTGGTGTGAGGCAATATCTCATTGTGGTTTTGATTTGAGTTTCCTTCATGATTAGTGATGTTCAGCATCTTTTCACCTGTCTGTTGACCATCTATGTCTTCAGAAAAATTTCTGTTCAGGTCTTCTGCCCATTTTTACTCAGATTATTTGGGAGTTTTTGGTGTCGGGTTGTATGAGTTATTTATATATTTTGGACATTAGCTCCTTATCAGATATATCATTTGCAAATACCTTCTCCCATTCAGTAGGTTGCATTTTTATTTTGTTGATGGTTTTGTTTGCTGTGCAAAAGCTTTCTCAGTTTGATGTAGTCCCAATGGTTTATTTTTGCTTTTGTTTCCTTTGCCTGAAGACGACCAACCCAGATAAAGTTGCTAAGGTCAGTGTCCAACAGATTACTGCCTATGTTGTCTTTGAGGAGTTTTATGGTTTCAAGTCTTATATTTAGGTCTTTAATCCATTTTGAGTCTATTTTGTGTGTGGTGTAAGAAAGTGGTCCAGTTTCATTCTTTTGCATATAGCTGTCCAATTTTCTCAACACCATTGTATATTCTTGTCTCCGTTGCAATAGATTAATTGACCATATAAGCATAGGTTTATTTATGAGCTCTGTATTCTGTTCCATTGATCTATATGTCTATATTTGTGCCAGTACCATACTGTTTTGACTACTACAGCTTTGTAATATATCTTGAAACGTGGGATTGTGATGCCTCCAGTTTTGTTCTTCTTTCTCAAGATTGCCTTGGCTATTCAGGGTCTTTTGTGGTTCCATACAAATTTTACGATTATTTGTTTTAATTCTGTGAAAAAATTGGTATTTTGCTAAGGATTGCATTGAATCTGTAGATTGCTTTGGGTAGTGTGGACAATTTAACAATATTGATTCTTCTAATCCATGAGCATACTATATCTTTCCATTTGTTTGTGTCATTTTCATTTTTTTCATCAATGTCTTATAGTTTTGAGAATACAGGTCTTTTACCTCCTTGGTTAAATTTTATTCCTAGGTATTTTCTCTTTTTTGGTTCAATTGTAAATGGGATTGTTTTCTCTTTTTCTTTTTTTAAGATTTTATTTATTTATTTGTCAGAGTGACTGAGCAAGCAGGGGGAGTGGCAAGCAGAGGGAGAAGCAGGCTCCCCACCAAGCAAAGAGCCCAACCAACTGAGCCACCCAGGCGTCCCAATGGGATTGTTTTCTTAATTTCTCTTTCTGCTATTTTGTTATTAGTGTACAGAAATGCAACAGATTTTTGTATATTAATTTTGTATCTTGCAACTTTACTGAATTCATTTATTAGTTCTAATAGGGTTTTTTTTTTGGTGGAGTCTTTAGGCGTTTTCTACATATACTATCATGTTATCTGCAAGCAATGACATTTTTACTTCATTGCTACCAGTTTGGATGGCTTTTATTCCTTTTTCTTGTCTGATTGCTGTGGCTAGGACTTCCAGTACTATGTTGAATAGAAGTGTGAGAGTGGACATCCTTGTCTTGGTCCTGACTGTCTTTAGCCTTTCTTGTGGAGCAGGTCTACTAGTGGTAAGCTATCCAGCTTTTACCTGCAAATGTCTTAATTTCTCTTTCATTTTTAAAGACTAGTTTTGGGGGATATAGAATTCTTGTTTGACTTTTTAAAATCTCAGCACTGAAATATGTCATCTGCTTTCTGGCTTCCATTGTTTCTGAAGAGATATTAGCTATTAATTTTATTAAGGATCCGTCGTATAAGTTGCTTCTCTCTTGTTAGTTTCAAGATTCTCTACCTTTTGTTTTTGACAATTTGACTTTAATATGTCATATGAGTTTATCCTATTTGGATTTTTTTTGAGCTTTTTTGAGTGTGTAGATTCATGTCTTCCATCAGATTTGGGAAATTCTTGGGTAATAATTCTTCATCTTTGTGCTCCTTTCTTGCTCTCCTCTCCCTCTGGAATTTCTATTGGTATGCATGGTGTCTTAAGTTCTGTTAATTTTTCTCTGTTCTTTTCTCTTTCTACTCCTCAAATTGGATAATACCAATTTGCTTATCTTCACTGATTCTTCTGCCTCCTCAGGTCTGTTGGACTCCTTTAGTGAATTTTTAAAAAAGATTTTATTTTATTATTTGAGAGAGCACAAGAGGGGATAGGGTCAGAGGGAGAAGCAGACTCCCAGCTGAGCAGTGAGCCTGATGTGGGACTCAATCCTGGGATTCCGGGATCATGACCTGAGTCAAAGGCAGTCACTTAACCAACTGAGCCACCCAGGTGCCCCCCTTTAGTGAATTTTTAATTTAGTTGTACTTCTCATAACCAGAATTTGTTTGGTTTCTTTTATAATTCTCTTTACTGATATTCTCTATTTGGTGAGACATTTCTCTGGTGTTCTTACTCCTGTGTCCATGGTTTCCTCTCTCTCTTTGGAAGCCGGTTTAAAGTCTTTGTTTAATAAGTATACCTGGGCTTCCTAAGAGAGTTTCTATTCATTCCCCCTTTCCAGTGAATTGTCCTTATTTTCTTGTTTCTTTACATGCCTCATAATTTTTTGTTGAAAACTAGACCTTTTGAATATTAAAATGTGGCAACACTGGAAAATAATTCTCCCACCTCCCTGGGGCTTGTTGTTGCTGTTTGTTGTGGGTTGTGGCTATTTGCTTTTTTAGTGACTTTTTAAAAAAGAAACTAATCTTGTAAAAACTGAATTCACTGTCATGTGACCATTAGTTTAGTGGTCAGCTAGTGTTTTTAACTGTTCTTAAGTATCTGGAACCAAAGAAGGAAAAAAGAGAGAGAGAGAAAAGAGACAAAGAATATAAAGAAAAAGAATACAGTTACTGTAAACCCCCCCCCCATTCATATGGTGAAATCCTAGCCCCAGTATCTCAGAATGTGACCACATTTGGAGACAAGGTCTCTAAAGAGGTAATTGCATTAAAGTGAGATCATTAGGTGAGACTTAATTCAATATGATGGGTGTCCTTTTAAGAAGAGGAAATTAGGACATAGACACACGAGGAAAGACCATGTGAAGGCACAGGGAGGAAGCAGCCATCTACAAGCCAAGGAGAGAAGCCTCAGATGAAATGAAACCTGATGACATCTTCATCTTGGACTTCTAGGCCAATTGTGAGAAAATAAATTTCTGTTAATAAGCCACCCAGTCTGTGGTACTTTGTTATGGTGGCCCTAGGAAACATATGCAATCATTACTATTTGTTTCTTTTGTGGAAATACTGAAGGAGTTTTGATATTTGTGTGGGGCTATGCCAACTAGTTACCAGGAATTAGCAATGGGCAAAAGTTTAGCCTGTCTGAAAATAACCCAGGCCTTCTGATCAGCTGGCTTCCTCCTACAAGGATATTGATATGGAGACGGTACAAACTGGAAGGATTTTGGAGACCCTTGATTCTTGTAGTTCACAACACTGCATATTGGAATCATTTCAGAAATTATTTTCTTTCTTTTTTTAAAAAAAGATTTTATTCATTTTAGAGATAGATGGAGAAAGTGAGAGAGGGAGCACAAGCAGGGGGAGCAGAGGGAGAGGGACAAGCAGACTCCCGTGCTCAGCACGAAGCCTGACATGGGGCTTGACCCCATGACCCTGAGATCAGGACCTGAACCGAAACCAAGAGTCGGACGCTTAACTGCCTCCAGAAATTATTTTCTTTTTTCTTTTTCTTTTAAAGATTTTATTTATTTATTTACACAGAGAGACAGCCAGAGAGGGAACACAAGCAGGGGGGAGTAGGAGAGGGAGAAGCAGGCTTCCCACAGAGCAGGGAGCCAGACGCGGGGCTCGATCCCAGGACCCTGGGATCATGACCTGAGCTGAAAGGCAGACGCTTAACGACTGAGCCACCCAGACACCCCTCAGAAATTATTTTCTAAGAGCCTATCTTCATCCCCATAAAATCATAAGATTATTATTTTAATGGTCTGGAGTTAGTCAAGGAAAACTCCCCTAATGTGAGTTTGCTTGAAGGACAGGTTGAAAAATCAAAAGATGGAGGAAGGCAGAACTTCGATTCAGGCTAGAGGGCCAGGAAAACAGGAGGTTTAGTGGAGGTGCATGGAGACTGGCTGGCATGGTGAGGCACAGAAGAAGTGTTGGGGAGCAGTGGAGGTAAAGCTGGGTCAGGAGGGAGAGACCAGGCAATGACTATGAAAAACAAGCAGAGAAATCAAGGCTTATAAATGTGTTTGAGTCTTGGACTGGAATCAGTGGGACCTTGGAGGCCACTTGAACCTGGGAGGAGTGCTCTCAGAGGTGGGTTGAGAATGTGGCTTGGGGGGGCAGGCTTGGTCATGGGTCATCAGATGGACTGAAGGCTGATATTTGGAGTAAAGAAAAGGCCACAGAGTTCCCAGCACTCATCAGAGTTGTGGGAAATATGTGCTTTGTTAAATAGAAGTGAAAACACAAAGAGGAGGTCTGGTTCCTGCTACACTGATGAATAGCAGAGGCTGCTGGCTCTGTCCATGAAATTTGTCTCTGACAAAAACTGTCGTGGAAAACATGGAACCAGGAACCAGCAGACCCACGTTATGAGAAACCTCTGGAAGGAGAGAAGGTTTGGCCAGTGGTGTGTGCATGTTTGTGTGTATGTGGAGTTGGGGGATAAGTGGGTTGTCTGCAGCCTGGGGAAGAGGGAGACTCCAACTATAAGAAGAACAAGTAGTGTTTTCAGCTCTGCTCTGGGCTTTCCTCAACCATTGCCCTCGGACAGTCACTGTTTGCCCCTCACCCTAACAGCAGGAATCCGTAGCAAAGGTCCAGGCTGCTGATGTGGGTGTTATCAAAGGTGACATCCAAGCATCCTCACTGCTGAGTGAGGAACTGGGGACTGACATTCTCAGGTAATCATGACTCCCCTCTTTCCTCCAGGCCTCCAGGACCAGTGGACTCCATTGTAATCCCAATGCTGCCCTTCTTGGATGCTTGAAGGCGAAGCCCTGACCTGAAGAGTTTATTGGAGTCTAAGGCTCCAAATGTGAGTGACCACAGACAGGGTTAGTGTGCTGTGTGCTCTCAGCCCACAAGCTCCGATTCCTTGACCTCTCCATTGCTGGACATAGAGCAGGGTTTGGCTACCATCCCCTCTCGATGCTCTGCCAGAGGAAATGATCTCCCAGGGTGAGGGAGGAAAGATGAACTCAAGGTAAAGAGCAGAACGACTTCCTTGAAAGAGGAATAATCACTGTTCAGCATAAGGCATGGGGAGAAGAAACCTTAAAATGGCTGGATCGAAAATATAAAATGAGTATGCAAATATTAACAATAAAGTTAATATTAACAATAAAGCACACAAGGCAGATATTAACAATGTGAAAAGGGGAAAATCACTGAAAATAAAGATGAATTATTAGGTAAGAAAAATAAGATACTGTTAGTATTTGCTGTGGTTTGTTATTTATACAGCACTGAGTTCAACAATGAATCCATGCTTCTTTATATTTTATTCTTAGCACTTTTCTGTATCTGTTTTTATATGTGCTTTTTTGTCTGTGTTCATGTATACATTTATCTCTAACTTTATCTCTACTCCCATCAGATTAAAAATGAGCAACAGTAACTGGGGAAGAACAACGAGAAAAATTTATGAATTGGGGCTCTTTTCTGACTTCCAATGTTTGCAAGGGATAAGGGTACGTTTCCTTCAGTGATAGTACAGATATAAATCACTAATCAACAAGCTGCTCTGTATGATCCTTTTTATTCTTTATTTCTTTTCAATTGTAACCAAATTATTGATGCAGAGTATAAAAAGCAAATTAATTTATAATGTTTTTGTGACAAACAATGTCTACCCTCTTCCCCTCATTTCTCCTCCCCCAGTGTTACCCACACCCAACTTTATTGGCAGATTTCTTTTGGTACATATCTCCACATTTCTAAATGACATGCAGGCATTTTGCTCTATTTCATCTATCCCACACAGCAACCATTTTCATCAGCCTTCTCCTTCCCAATATAATTTGGTGTGGGTAACATTTCTGAGACCAAGAAAATGCTGCCATATTGTTTTGTTCTTGATCTGGTCTCTATCTTTCATAGAGAGGATGTGTGGTGATCCATCTCATATTGAGGAGTGGGAATGTGGAGCTGACTGGAAGCTTTGAATATGTAAGGCTTTCAGCAAATTCCACTCTGGTGTGTTCTGTCTGGGCCGCTTGCTTGAGGATCCTGATGTTATCCTGATAATTATATGAATATCACCCCTAGGATATACTGGGAAGTTAACACTAGCATCAAGCTTAATAATCCATTTTAGACTCGGTATCTGTTGTTTAAGTTAACTCTTACAGAAGAGTGCCCATATGATGGGGATTCCTTTTCACAAGAAATAGGAACTTAACTAAAAAGAATGAATAATTCAAAGTAGAATTAAGTAAAGGAGTTAAGAACAGCTCTTGAGTTATAGACAGATGGGTTTGAGTTCGAATCCCACCCCTGGTATCTAGTTGCTAAAAGACATTTTACTGGGCACCTGAGTGGCTCAGATGGTTAAGCGTCTGCTTTCGGCTCAGGTCATGATCCCAGGGTCCTGGGATCGAGTCCCGCATCGGACTCCCTGCTCAGCAGGGAGCCTGCTTCTCCCTCTGCCTCTGCCTTTCTCTCTCTCTCTCTCTCTCCCTGTCTCTCATGAATAAATAAATAAAAATCTTTAAAAAAAAAAAGTAAAAGACATTTTACTATAGATGAATGGATAAAGAAGATGTGGTCTGTATATACAATGGAATAATACTCAGCCATAAAAAAAACAGAAATCTTACCATTTGCAAGATGTGGATGGAACTAGACGGTATTATGCTAAGTGAAATAAGTCAATCAGAAAAAGACAATTATCATATGATTTCACTCATGTGGAATTTAAGAAACAAAACAGAGGATCATAGGGGAAGGGAGGGAAAAATAAAACAAGATGAATCAGAGAGGGAGACAAACCATAAGAGACTCTTAACTATAGGAAACAAACTGAGGGTTGCTGGAGAGGAAAGGGGTGGAGGGTTGGGGTAACTGGGTGATGGGCATTAAGGAGGGCACTTGATGTAATGGGCACTGGGTGTTACATACAACTGATAAATCACTGAACTCTACCTTTGAAACTAATAATACACTATATATTAATTAACTGAATCTAAATACTTTTTTAAAAGACATTTTATAGATGGTTTTTATGAATTGAGGAATGTTCCCTCTATCCCTATACTCTGAAGAGTTTTAATCAGGAACGGATATTGTATGCCCACAGTGAATATCATTATCAATGGAGAGCTTTTCCTTAAGATCAGGAACACGACAGGGATGCCCACTCTCACCACTATTGTTCAACATAGTACTAGAAGTCCTAGCCTCAGCAATCAGACAGCAAAAAGAAATAAAAGGCATCCAAATTGGCAAAGAAGAAGTCAAACTCTCCCTCTTCACAGATGACATGATACTTTATATGGAAAACCCAAAAGACTCCACCCCCAAATTACTAGAACTCATACAGCAATTCAGCAATGTGGCAGGATACAAAATCAATGCACAGAAATCAGTTGCTTTTCTACATACTAACTATGTAACTATAGAAAGAGAAATTAAGGAATCAATTCTATTCACAATAGCAACAAAAACCATAAGATACCTGGGAATAAACCTAACTAAAGAGGTAAAGGATCTATACTCTAGAAACTATAGAACACTTATGAAAGAAATTGAGGAAAGCACAAAAAGATGAAAAAATATTCCATGCTCATGGATTGGAAGAATAAACACTGTTAAAATGTCTATCCTCCCCAGAGCAATTTACGCTTTCAATGCCATCCCTATTAAAATACCATTGATTCTTCAAAGAGCTGGAACAAAAAAATCCTAAAATTTGTATGGAACTAGAAAAGACCCCGAATCACCAAGGGAAGGATGAAAAAGAAAAACAAAGCTGGGGGGCATCACGTTCCCTGACTTCAAGCTATATTACAATCTGTGATCACCAAGACAGCATGGTATTGGCACAAAAACAGACA
The DNA here is from genome assembly GCF_004348235.1 of Phoca vitulina. Taxonomy (NCBI): domain Eukaryota; kingdom Metazoa; phylum Chordata; class Mammalia; order Carnivora; family Phocidae; genus Phoca; species Phoca vitulina. The sequence goes on along the minus strand of NW_022589750.1, from coordinate 10,528,470 downwards.
CATAGACCAATGCAACAGAATAGAGACTCCAGAAATGAACCCTCAACTCTATGGTCAACTAATCTTTGACAAATCAGGAAAAAATATCCAATGGAGAAAAGACAGTCTCTTCAATAAGTGGTGCTGGGAAAATTGGACAGCTACATATAGAAGAATGAAACTGGACCATTCCCTTACACCATACACAAAGATAAACTCAAAATGGATGAAAGACCTTAATATAAGACAGGAATCCATCAAAATCCTAGAGGAGAAAATAGGCAGTAACCTTTTCGACATCGGCCACAGTAACTTCTTTCAAGACACGTCTCCAAAGGCAAGTGAAACAAAAGCAAAAATGAACTTTTGGGACTTCATCAAGATAAAAAGCTTCTGCACAGCAAAGGAAACAGTCAACAAAACTAAGAGGCAGCCCACGGAATGGGAGGAAATATTTGCAAATGACCTTACAGATAAAGGGCTGATACCCAAGATCTATAAAGAACTTCTCAAACTCAATACTCAAAAAACTAATAACCCAGTCAAAAAATGGGCAGAAGACATGAACAGACACTTCTCCAAAAAAGACATACAAATGGCTAACAGACACATGAAAAAATGCTCAACATCACTAGCCATCAGGGAAATACAAATCAAAACCACAATGAGATACCACCTTACACCAGTTAGAATGGCAAAAATTAACAAAACAGGAAACAACAAATGTTGGTGAGGATGTGGAGAAAGGGGAACCCTCTTACACTGTTGGTGGAAATGCAAGTTGGTACAGCCACTTTGGAAAACAGTATGGAAGTTCCTCAAGATGTTAAGAATAGAGCTACCAGGGTGCCTGGGTGGCTCAGTCGTTAAGCGTCTGCCTTTGGCTCAGGTCATGATCCCAGGGTCCTGGGATCGAGCCCCACATTGGGCTCTCTGCTCAGTGGGAAGCCTGCTTCTCCCTCTCCCCTCCCCCTGCTTGTGTTCCCTCTCTCGCTATGTCTCTCTCTGTCAAATAAATAAAATCTTAAAAAAAAAAGAAAAAAAGAATGGAGCTACCCTACAACCCAGCAATTGCACTACTAGGTATTTACCCCAAAGATACAGACGTAGTGAAAAGAAGGGGCATCTGCACCCCAATGTTCATAGCAATGTCCACGATAGCCAAACTGTGGAAGGAGCTGAGATGCCCTTCAACAGCTGAATGGATAAAGAAGATGTTGTCTATATACACAATGGAATATTATTCAGCCATCAGAAACGATGAATACCCACCATTTGCATCGACATGGATGGGGATCCATCCATCCCCTTGGAGGGGATTATGTTAAATGAAGTAAGTCAAGCAGAAAGACAATTATCATATGGTTTCACTCATATGTGGAACATAAGCAATAGCACGGAGGACCATAGGGGAAAGGGGGGGAAATCCAAAGGGGGAGAAATCAGAGAGGGAGATGAACCATGAGAGATTATGGACCCTGAGAAACAATCTGGGGGTTTCAGAGGGGAGGAGGGTGGGGGGAGGGGGTAACAGGGTGATGGGTATTGAGGAGGGCACGTGCTGTGATGAGCACTGGGTGTTATACTTAACTAATGAATCACTGAACACTACATCAAAAACTAATTATGTACTATACAGTGGCTAACTGAACATAATAAAAATAAAATAAAAAGACATTTTACTATATGTTATTGGTTGAATTGTGTCCCTCTTAAAATTCATATGTTGGAGTCCTAACCAACTGTATTTGGAGATAGGGCCTTTAAAGAGGTAATTAAGTTAAAGTGAATCATATGGGTGGACTTGAATCCAATATGACTGGTGTTCTTATAAGAAGAGATTAAGTAGCATATGCAGAGGATGTAAAGACACAGGAGAAGGTGGCCCTCTACCAGCCAAGGAGAGAGGTCCCCCAAGAAACCAATCCTGCTGACACCTTGACCTTGGAGTTTTACCCTCCAGAATGGCAAGGAAATGCATTTCTGTTGTTCAAGCCACCCAGTCTGTGGTACTTTGTTATGGCAGCCCTAGAAAATTGATACACCATATATATTCAACTATCACCTACTGATAGGGCTTTTGTGAGGGAAAATTAAGTAAATTAAATGAGATGCTTCAAATCAAGCACCTATACTGTACCTAACATTTGATAATTCAATAAAAATATTAATGCACATCATGCAAATGCTCATATTTCACAAGGTCAGCAGCCATCCTTCCACCATAGAACTCATTGTTAGAAAAACCAGAATTGTATCAAAATTGGTGGGAAATAAAATCTTTAAAAAAAAAAAAAAAAGGAAATAAGCAAGAATCACAGACATACAAAAATGACTGGAGTAGATCTTGAGAATATGAATAGATTTTCTAACTCGTGTGGTAAGGCGAATAATGGCCATCCAAATATATCCACATCTAATCCTTAGGACCTGTGAATATGTCACCCTACATGGCAAAAGGAATTTTGTAGGTGTGGTTAAGTTAAGGATCTTGAGGAGATTATTGGGGATTATCTGGGTGGAGACACACCATCTGGGAGATACCACCCCAAAGCAAGAAGAATGGAGTGATGTGAGGAAGGAGCCACAAACCAAGGAAAGCAGAGGCCTCTAGAATCTGGAAATGATCAGGACACCGATTGTCCCCTGGAAGCTCCAAAAGGAATGCAGCAGGTAAGTAAGGAAATAGAGAACATAACACAATAAACCAAGCAGATCTCAAAGACACTACAGCAGCATACAATCTTTTCAAGTGCTCATGTGACTTTCTCCAGGATAGACCATATGTTAAGCCACAGATTAAGTCCCAATAGGCTTTAAAATATATCAAACAATGGGTCTTCTCTGAACACAACAGGATGAAGTTAAGAATCAAACATAAGGAAAACTGTGAATCACAATTCACAAATTTGTGGAAATTAAACAACATGCTCTTAAACAACCAATGGATCAAACAAGAAATCATAAGGGAAATTAGAAAAAACTCAGATAAAATGAAAACACATCATATAAAACTTATAGGATGCAGTGAAAAACTGCTAAGGGGTAAACTTAGAGCTATAAATGTTTATCTCACAAGAGAAGAAAAATCTCCGATTAACAACCTAACTTTAAAACTTAAGAAACTAGAAAAAAAGGGGCGCCTGGGTGGCTCAGTTGGTTAAGTGGCTACCTTCAGCTCAGGTCATGATCCTGGGGTCCTGGGATCAAGCCCTGCATCAGGCTCTCTGCTTGGTGGGAAGCCTGCTTCTCCCTCTGCCTTTGCTGCTTCCCTGCTGTGCTCTCTCTCAAATAAATAACAAAATCTTAAAAAAAAAAAAACTGAAAAAACTAAACATAAACCTGTCAGATGGAAGGAAATAATGAAGATTTGGACAGAGATAGAGAACAGAAAATAGAGAAATAAATGAAATCAAAAGTTGATTCTTTGAAAAGATTGACAAAATTGACAAACTGCTAGCTATATTTACTTAAAAAACGAAATTCAGAGATGAATGTGGGGACATGACTACCAATTCTACAGAAATAAAACGTATAATACGAGTAGTATGAATAACTGTATGCCAACAAATTGGATAGCCTACATGAGATGGAAAAATTGCTAGTTAGCAAAATCTACCAACACTGAATCAGGAAAAAAATAGATAATCTGAATAGATTATAGCTAGTAAGGAGATTAAATCAAATTAAAAATCTTCCAACAAAGAAAAGCCCAGGACCTGATGGCTTCACTGGTGAATTCTACCAAACATTTAAAGAACTTACACCAAACCTTCTCAAACTCTTAAAAAACTGAAGAGGGAACACAGCCTAATTCATTCTATGAGGCCAGCATTGTCCTGATACCAAAGCCAAAGATACTATAAGAAAACAACAGACCAGTATCTCTTATGAACATTGATGTAAAAATCCTCAATGAAATACTTGCAAACTGAATTCAGCAGTGTATCTAAAATATTATGCAACATGTCCAAATGGAGTTTATTCCTGGAATGCAGGAATGGTTCAACATACAAAAATCATTCAATGTAATATGCCACATTAACAGAATAAAGGAGTAAAAACCCATGATCATCTCAATTGAGGCAGAATAAGATCTGACGAATTCAATACTCTTTCAACATAATAAAAGCCATATATAAAAACCCACAGTGGACATACTCAATGATGAAAGACTGAAAGCATTTCATCTAAGATCAGGAACAAGGCAAGGACACCCACACACTCCACTTCTATTCAACATAATACTAGCCAAAGCAGTTGGGCAAGAAAAAGAAATAAGGGCCTTCAAATTGGAAAGGAAGAAGTAAAACTATCTCTATTTACAGGTGACATGATCTTATATGTTGAAAATCCAAAAGAGGGGTGCCTGGGTGGCTCAATCGTTAAGCATCTGCTTTCGGCTCAGGTCATGATCCCAGGGTCCTGGGATCGAGTCCTGCATCAGGCTCCCTCCTCAGGGAGCTGCTTCTCCCTTTCCCACTCCCCCTGCTTGTGTTCCCTTTCTCGCTGTGTCTCTCTCTGTTAAATAAAATCTTAAAATTCAAAAGAAACCACACAAACTTAGGATAAATGAATTCAGCAAAGTAATAGCATACAAAATCAACACACAAAAATCAATTGCATTTCTATACCCTAACGATGAACACTCCCAAAAGTAAATTAAAACAATTCCATTTACAATAGCAGCAAAAAGAGGGCACTTCGTTGGCTCAGTCAGTTAAGCGTCTGCCTTCAGCTCAGGTCATGATCCCAGGGTCCTGGGATTGAGCCCCGCATCGGGCTCCCTGCTCTGCGGGAAGCCCGCTTCTCCCTCTCCCACTCCCCCTGCTTGTGTTCCCTCTCTCGCTGTGTCTCTCTCTGTCAAATAAATAAAATCTTTAAAAGAAAATAGCAGCAAAAAGAATACAACATTTACATATAAACTTAACCAAGAACGCAAAAGATTTGTACACTGAAAACTGTAAATCATTGTTGAAAGAAATGAAAGAAGACACACAAGGGGTACCTGGGTGGCTCAGTTGGTTAAGCGTCTGACTCTTGGTTTCAGCTCAGGTCATGAACTCAGGGTCCTGAGATGGAGCCCCAGGTCGGGCTGGCACTAAGATGGGAGTCTGCCTGTCCCTCTCCCTTCTGTTTTGCCCCTCCCCCCACTCTCTCTCAAATAAATAAAATCTTTTTTTTTAATAAAATCCTTTAAAAAAAAAGACACAAAAATGGAAAGACAACTCATGTTCATGGATTGAAAAACAATATTGTCAAGATGTCAATACTATTTATAACCACAATATAGATAGGACAGCATAGCTGTAATGTCAGATCTTTCTTTTTTTAATGAGAAGGAAAAAATCTCAGGCAAAGAAGCCCTTTCAAGAGAATTTACCTAATACAAAAGAATTATTTAAAAGAAATCAGCACAAGATCTACACAAAGAAACTATGAGTAAAAACAAAGTTTGTCTGGAACACTCACGAAAACAATGGGTCAGAGTGAATGAAAACTCTGATCAAAACTTGGCATCAAAATATTTAACTTAATGAAGCCATCGCCTCTCTGAACAGGACATAAATACACAGATCCCAGGGCTCAGGCAGAAGGCAAGACAACAGGTGAAATAAACGTGAGCTGCCAACCAATGGAAATGGTTTCCCATGAGAGTAGGAAATGGCCTGAGGGGTATGGGGATGCTGATTTCTTAAATTCTAGAACTATTTAGCCTTTTAAACTCTGTGGATGTAGAAAACAAGAGTCTATCTGCTCCTCCCTACTCCCCAGCACGCACTGCTTACTTGTCCACACTGCTCATACTCCTAGCCTGGAGATCCCCTCCTATGCACCTGCCTGCTCCTTTCTAGGAAAACACTACAAGGTCTTGCTTGAACGAGCCCCTCTTGCTCCTGGTGTCTTCCCCCAGCTCTGCTACCCGGAGGCACGTCACATCTGCCTTCACATGCACGTCTGCTCCCTCAATCCTTCCAGCTCAATCCCTGGTTCCCTAGTTGCTGCTGCCCTTTGAGGGTTGCAGGCCCTCGCACCACAGCTCACGCGTCTTGGACCCCCAGGCTGCCCCTCCCAGGGCCTGGCCCCACTTGGGCCCCCATTTCTCCGTGTTTCAGTTCATTGCTGATCACCTTATTTGCAGGAGCGAGGGCTGGGGGAGCAGGGCTGTGGGGACCATCTCCGCGCTGAGGTTTGTGTACTGTCTCCATGGAAACCTCCCAGCAAGCTCTGGGCGGGGCCTGGGAAGGGGCGTGGTCAGAGCCCCGCGAGGCTGTCGCGGAGGTCCCCCACTCCGCACCGGGACTCGCGGATTCGGGTCAGCGCCCGGGCTCCTGTTCAACCTGCGCCCTGGGCCTCGTGGAAGCAGCAGGCCCGTGGCAGGCAGCTGGGCGCCGGTAAACCGGGCTCGAGGAGCTTTCCTCCCTGCGGTGGCCTAACGACCGGCCGGTGACCGACATCGGATTCTGAACGGATGAAGGACGGGAGGGACAGGGTGAGAGGGAGGCGGCAGCTGAAAGGGGAAAGACGGGGAGGCTGTGTCCCGACCGGGAGTCAGGCGGAGGAATTTCGTGTGGGGCTTCCGGGGGTGGAGTCACGTGACGAGGCGGCCGCTCGACGTCACAGACGCCACTGTGACGTCAGGGCAACCTCAGCCGCGATTGGCTCGGCGGCGGGATAAAAGTCCAGGCGTCGAGCTGAGCGACCCCCAGGAGGTGTGGGGGGGGGGGGGTCTCGGGGTCTCGGCTCCTTCCGCCAGGCCCTCCCTCCCTCCCTCCCCGGGCCCTCCGCGCGCGCCCTGCTGAGCAGGCAGCGCTCGTCTGTCCCGCCTCCGGGGGCTCAGACCCAACCTCAGTCCCCGGGTTTCGGCCATCGCCCATCCGGACCCAGGGCTGGGGCTGCTGCGTACAGCACTCGAGTCTCCCAGACCCACCGATGCCTCCGCTCCAAGCTCCCAGCCTCGCTAGTGCACCTGCGGCTTCCCTCCCTCGTGGCCATGGCCAGCGGGCTAGAGAGCACGGCCGCAGGGAGCAGAACTGCCAGGGGAAGGATAGATGCTCAGCGAAGACACCAACGGGCAAAGGCACCAAAGGCCTCAGTGGAGGCCACTGGCCAGCTGGACAACTCTAGAGAGCCTCTAGAACAAATTTAGTCTGCAACCCATTTCAACCTTTGGAAACATCGATCAAAGAAACTGAGTTGACAGTGTAGGAACTAAAATAAGGGTCATGCCCTGTAGAGGAAAATCAAAATAGGGAATGAAGAACTAGATCTTAAGAGTGTCTAAAAGTTTTGACAGATGCAGACAGGCTGCCTTTTTGATTTCATGCTGGCTGAGAAACATCAGAACCTCAAAACAGGGCTAAGAAGAATCCCGCCAGATGCCAGACGTGTGGACGGGTAGAGTTCTTTCTCTTAAGGAACCCCTGGATTGGTTATCCTGAGGGAGATGAGGGGCCTAAGTCCTGGCCCAGAATTTCTTGAAATGTTTTGCGAGTCTCTATTACTATTTTATTCTTAGGAACATTTCCCTTCAACAAGAGATGTCAATTGACCGAACCACGGATTAAACGGTCAAAAAAAACATCTCCATAAAAATTCAAGACGCTTTATAATACTGTCAAAATACAAATGGAAGCTCAAAGCAGAAAATCTCTTGGGGAGGGGCAGTAAAAGGCTCTTCAGAGGAAGTTATCATAGATATGAAAGAACAGGAAAAAACAAATACCATCAAAGAAGGTCAAGTTGTACAATGGAAGAATTCAAGAGCCGACTGGTTGCAAAGATCAAATGAAGTAAAATATCAAATACCTACTATGGCACCAGGGACAGAGTAGGTCCTCAGAAAAAGTAACTGATAAAATGACAAAGATGGGAGTTCCCAGGCCACTCAGAGTAGGTTTATGAAACATTTTGTGATGATTCCTCAATTTACATATCCATCCGATAACTGGCGGGAAGTTTACACTCTGGGTATCCCGGGCCTGTAATTAAAGTGATTTGGTTGGAGTCCATTACAGAAGAATCGGAGGAAAACAATATGTGGTAGAGAAAATCTGAGAATGTAAAGTGGGAAAAGGGGCCGGCCAGCACCATAGCAACCTTCTGGCTGATAGGACTCCCCTATAAGTATTCACAGCAAACTCAGTTACTATTCACATTTACAGACAGCCCGGAATTAGGGTAAATCACATCTCCTGCGGCCCTGGTCAGCTCTGTACCTGCCCAGAGCTTCAATTCTGACAAGGCCATGGAAACCTAGTAGTCACGCTACACGCTAAATACCAGGAAACAAGGCTGTTCTCTCTGGAATCCATTTTATTTATTTAAGAAGATTTTATTATTTATTTAGAAGACAGAGCACACAAGGAGGGGGAGGCCTGGGAGGGCAGAGGGAGAGGGACATGCAGGCTCCCCACTGAGCAGGGAGCCCGATGCGGGGCTTGATCCCAGGACCCTGAGATCATGACCTGAGCCAAAGGCAGATGCTTAACCCACTGAGCCACCCAGGCGCCCCTGGAATCCATTTGTAGAACATTACTTTGTTTAATCCTTACAATGACCCTTTGAGATAAGTTATACTGCACTCAGTTTCAAATTGAGGAATCTTTTTTTTTTTTTTAAAGATTTTATTTATTTGCGAGAGAGAGAATGAGAGACAGAGAGCAGGAGAGGGAGGAGGGTCAGAGGGAGAAGCAGACTCCCCGCCGAGCAGGGAGCCCGATGTGGGACTCGATCCAGGGACTCCAGGATCATGACCTGAGCCGAAGGCAGTCGCTTAACCGACTGAGCCACCCAGGCGCCCTCAAATTGAGGAATCTATGGCAGAGAAACGTTGGGTGAGCTGTGCAACGTCACAGAGCTGGTAGGTGGCGAGGACAGGACTGGAACCTCTGTCCTGACACCCAGCCCCCCTGGTATACTTGTTGCCTCCTCCTTGGCAGAGTGGATCTTCTCACTCGCAGTAACCCTTGTCTACGTCTATGCTGCTGAAGACATTTTAATCCCATAATTAAATTCTGGTACAAGATTCCCCCCTTTACAGTTAGAAACTCTACCCCATATTGGAAGACAGCTGTTTTAGTCCAAAAAAGACAGCATCTTTTCTTATTTTGTTATGTTATGTTACATCATCATTACATTACATGACATCATCAGTTTTTGATGTAGTGTTCCATGATTCTTTTTTGTGTGTGTGTGTGTGTTCCATGATTCATTGTTTGCCTATAACACCCAGTGCTCCATTCAATACGTGCCCATCACCAGGCTAACCCATCCCCCAGCCCCTCCCCTCTAGAACCCTCACTTTGTTTCTCAGAGTCCATAGTCTCTCCTGGTTCGTCTCCCCCTCCGATTTCCCCCCTTCATTTTTCCCTTCCTACTATCTTCTTCTTCTTTTTTTTTTTTTTTTTTTTAACATATAATGTATTATTTGTTTCAGAGGTACAGGTCTGTGATTCATCAGTCTTACACAATTCACAGCGCTCACCATAGCACATACCCTCCCCAGTGCCCATCACCCAGCCACCCCATCCCTCCCACCCCCCACCACTCCAGCAACCCTCAGTTCGTTTCCTGAGATTAAGAATTCCTCATATCAGTGAGGTCATATGATACATGTCTTTCTCTGATTGACTTATTTCACTTAGCATAATACCCTCTAGTTCCATCCACGTCGTTGCAAATGGCAAGATTTCTTTTTTTGATGGCTGCATAATATTCCATTATGTGTATATACCACATCTTCTTTATCCATTCATCTGTTGATGGACAAAAAGACAGCAGCATCTTCTTCGTCTTGCCTTTGCTGGAATTCCAAGGCCCTGTCTGCCATTGAGGCCAATCTCCACATATGATGTAGGAAACAGGCAGAAGAAAAAATTAAATTTCCTTTACTTAACAGCGCACTGACAAGTCCTTAAACAGGCAGAGTGGCATTCCTCTGGGAGCTCAGCTGCCTCGATATTGACACTTTGCTAAGGGCTATCTTAGCCCGACCCCCCAGGGTCCTGTAAGTCTTCTTTAACATATAGAAATTCTTCTGGAAATTTGCTTTATCTCTACCTGCCACCCCCAAGATACATGTTAGCAATCATCCCCCAAGCATATGACCCACTGATACACATCTGAAGAGTCTCATGACTGAGGATTTACTAAGCAGTAATAAATGACCTTTTCCTAACAGCTAGCCCCCTCAAGGTCCTGAAAATCTTGCTTCCAAAATTCCTTAGAGACTTACGCTATCCCTAATCCCCTCCCAACTTGAAAGTACATCATGGGCCACTTCTCGTGACCCCAGTGCGGCTCTTTCTGCCCATGGTCCTGTCCCCGTGCTTTAATAAAACCACCTTTCTGCATCAAAGACGTCTCAAGAATTCTTTATTGGCCATCAGTTGCGAACCCCAATATTCTTCTACATGACACGTAGCCCCTACTCACTAAGCCGCAGTTGCCTTCGAGTGCATTTGGTGAGCATTAGTAAGCATGGCCTTTGGGTTTAGGAAAACTAGGCTGAAAAAATCTCCAGAGACCAGTTCAGCGAACATTGTCATGCGAGGCAAAGACAAACTGAGAAAGTCACATTTATTGTCACGTAGAGACTAGCTAGACAGGACCCCTTGGCTCTTGCTAGCTGCACCCACAGCTGATACCCCAACAGACCTAAAACTTTCTGCTTCTGGAATTCCATTTCTCCAATGTAAAGGATATCCATGCTGCCCCAATCTCCTCTGGTCAAGAACAAACGTGGCAACCTAATTCAACCATTGAAAGATATTCAAGCCCAGGGACGCCCGGCTGGCTCAATCCACAGAGCACGCAACCCTTGATCTCAGGGTAGTGAGTTCAAGCCCCACGTTGGGCATAGAGCTTAAAAAAAAAAAATTCAAGTCCTGACTTGTCAGCCAAATCTCCCCGGTGTCAACAGAACCACCTCCTCAGCAAAACTAAAGCCTAATAGGTCGAAGATGATTTAAAAGGGGGAGGGGCAGAGAGGGAAGAAGCAGCAACTGTTTCCACTTGTAATCCCTTTGGATTTTCCCATTTTAAGGGAGGGTTTCTTTCCTAATCAAGGTTTTGAGGCACAAAGAATGAAAACCTAGCATCAAAGCAAATGATCATGAAAATCAAAATGCCTAAGGTTCACAAACTCCCCAAATCTGCAGTCTTTTTTTTTTTTGCCTCTGCAGCGTCCAGACTCAACTTCCATCTCCCCCTCACTGGTTTATGAGGGGCCTCCTTTAACGTCAGGTCATCAGGAGGCTACAGTTTGGAGACCTGTCCTTGGCCTAGGGCTCTGGATTGTGCCACACTGGTTCCCAGGGAGTATTTCTGATGAAATTCTAAATGCTTCATCAGTGCCAAGGGTGTTTGTCCTTCCAAAGAGGGGAGAAGGAAGCAGACAGCCTCCCACTGTGAGCCTTTGGCCACCGCAGCTTGCTGTCCCACAGGCTGTCTTTGTCCCAAGCTCTCTCCACGGGGTGGCAGAGCTTGCGTCACGCCCCGACAGCTCCCCCCACCCCCCCTCCAGTTCAGCTTCCCCCCCAAAGACACGATTCCTCCTTTCACCACTGTTCCTCCCAAAATACATTCTTGGCTCTCCTCAGAGTCTCCACCTATGCTTCCCAAGAAGCCGGCCTGCCATGAGGCTGTTTCCCCAGAGCTGCATGATAGAGAGAAAATGCACTCCACAGAGCACCACCCTTCTCGGGCCTCCGTCGTCAAGCCCCTGTTGGAATGTGCTGGAAAAGGAATGTGTCTATCAGAAAGATCTAGGACATCTTTGATGGGCTTTGGAGAGTTGGAACATTTTCAGCCCCTTAGGAAACAGAAGCCAAGTAAAAACTTTTTCTAAGAGAGCAATCGCCTGGGTCTGAGATGGTGCTAAACTAAGCAGAGACTGAAAAGCCAAAGTTAACATATTTTTCTCCGGGTGGGGGGGTGTGTGGCGGGGGTGGGCAGCCCTCAGCGTAATGTCTGCAGCCTTCCTTCTCCATCGCAGTTACTTCTGGACTTCTCCCTACCATATTCCTTGAATAAATGTATAGTCACTCATACACGCATGCACTCAACAAGGCCACCTTCCCTGCCTCGCTCCCTTGGAAATCCAGACTGAACTTGGACCACAGAACCATCAAGATGGCTCCCAGTGCTTCATTATTATAAACACAATATTGATGAGAACAATCATGAAGGTACATCTTTGCATTTGTCCTTAACTGTTTCTTTGGTACATCTCTACAAGAGGAAATGCCTGGACAATTTTAAAACAGTTGTCACATCACAATCCACACAGCTCGTACTGATCGACATTCTTTTCCAGTCTTGCATGAATTCTCATAGATCTTCGTTTTCCCCACACCCTCGCCAGTGTTGGTGATTACCTTTTTTTTTTTGGTATTTAATTGGACATTAACTGTTACACGTAATTTTGAAATTTTCTGTATTTTACAGGGTTTTTTTGTTTTGTTTTGTTTTTCTTTTCTGTTTTTGTTTTTAATAGAGTTTAGTTCTAAAATAAAGAAGCCGTCCTTTGTGATTTCTGGGCAGTCCCAGAATTTCAGTGAGCCACAGGCTGGGATGAGGGCGAGGCCAGTGAGACACTCTCCTGGGTGCCAAATGCAAGGAGTGTGGGTGGCGCCAAAAAACTCAGCAGTTAAGATAAATAATACAATATTTTTAAAAAATTAATGCCAAATCCAAGATGAACAAAGTGTCAAAATTATAAATAAGAGGCTTCAACTCTGCCCATGGGCATGACTGCCTCATCCCCTTCACTTTGATTGGCCCTGGCAAGCATGAGTCTTACTTTTATTTATTTTTCTTAAAGATTTTATTTATTTGAGAGAGAGAGAGAGCACGAGCTAGGGGGAGAATCAGACTCCCCAAGGAGCAAGGAGCCCGCTGTGGGACTCGATCCCAGGACCCTGGGATCATGACCTGAGCTGAAGGCAGATGCTTAACTGACTGAGCCACCCAGGTGCCCAAGTCTCTAAAAGGATCCTGTAACCCTATCTGCACAAATCTCTTTAATCCCTTCACCTGATGACATTACCACACTGTAGTTTAGAATAAAAACTGGCTTTTGGTTCCACATCTGGGCAGAAGGGCCGGGACATGACAAGTATATCCAAAAATCTGAGCAGGGATTTCAAGAGTGTCTCTAGTGTTTCCTTGGATGTGAAGCATCCCTTCCAGTAGACTCTGGACTCATGACCTCTGTGGGAAAGGCACTGGCTTTTCCTCACAGTGACTTAGCTATGTGGCCAATGCTGGAGGACCTCATGGGGGAGCAGGGAAGGAAGTTTGTGATCAGCCTGACCGAGAATCCAAACCTCAGAGCTCTAGCATTTCAGTCACTTCTTAGATCTCTGAGAAGCATTTGTCACTCCCTTGCTCCCCACACCTTCCCCTAATCAGGGTCCAATTCACCTCTGGGCCATCAAAAGCGATAAGGATACCCGTAGATGGAATCAGTAATCTTGGGCTAGCTGACTCTTCCCCCCTGAGGACAGTGATAGAACCTTCTGGTCTCTGCTTCTCTGACAGCCTTGGGGCAGCTGCCGCAGGACTCACAGTTAATCCCAAATGCCTGCTATTTTCACACCTGGCCACAAACACAAAAATTGCCAAGATTCCTATCCAAGATTCATAGAAGCTCTGGTGGCCTTAGCTGTCCCCGAGTAACCAGGATAGTGAGAGAGCCCTTCACCACCCCCCCACCCCACCCCCCACTGGCTTTACTGAGAGCCCCAGACACAGTTCCTCTTTCCCTCCTACAAAGAGTGAGGCCCAGGGCGCCTGGGTGGCTCAGTCGTTAAGCGTCTGCCTTTGTCTGCCTTTGGCTCAGGTCATGATCCCAGGGTCCCCAGGTCATGATCCCAGAGTCCTGGGATCGAGCCCCGCATAGGGCTCCCTCCTCAGCGGGAAGCCTGCTTCTCCCTCTCGCGCTCTTCCTGCTTGTGTTCCCTCTCTGTCTCTCTGTCTGTCAAATAAGTAAATATTAAAAAAAAAAAAAAAAGAGTGAGGCCCATTCCGGATCGTTCCTTCTCAGAACATCAGGCCCTCGTGGGGGTTGTACTTATTCAATTAATTGATGCCTGATGTTCTTAGACCAGGATAGTGCTCTCTATTATTAATGGCCTTTTTTTTTTTTTAAATTCAAGAGCTTATTTACTCACTTATTTAATAATTTTATCTTTCTTATTTAATAAAAAAAAGGAAAAAGTGCTCTCCAAAAGCAGGGACTTAAGACTCCCATGAGGTGGACAATGAGCCGCTTAAAATCATGCTAGGAAAAAATATTAACTAAAATATGTGCGCAATATAATGACAAGCGAGGACACTGACAAAAGGTTATGTACAGTATAATCCCATCTCGAAAATGAATTTGTAAGTGACCAGAGGGGGGGGGTGCTAATGTTCTCTTTCTTGATCTGGGTGCCGGACACACATATATTTTACACTTCGTGAAAGTGTAGGGCTATTTCCCCTATGGGTGCTATCCCTCAATTCAAAGATCAAGCCTCTATTTGGGATTATACCCAGCCAGTAAAACTCTGCAAAAAGAAATACCGCGTACGATCATAAGAGCAGGCGACCTCCGGCGACCTCTTGGGGATTCCAAGGACTCGAAATGTCCTCCCGATATTGGTGTGACCCTCGTCAAAGAAAATGTTTCCTTTCACACTTTGCAAAGAATAAAACCGTGGCGTGTTCCCAGCCTGGGGGTCAAGGCCACCGTGTGCCGGCTTGGTGGGGCGGGGGGGGGGGGTCGCCGCCACCCCGCGCAGTGTCCTCGGACCCGCGGCGACGGGCGGAGGGCCGGGCGAGTCGGCCCCCACGGAAGGCGGGCCCCGCTGCCGGCCGCCGCCGCCCGCTTCCCCGGGTCACCGAGGCTCCGCCGGGGCGGGCGGGGCGGCGGCGCGGCGCTCGGGCTCTGCGGCCCCGGCGCGCGGGTTTCCCGGAAGCCGAGGAGCTGGGCGGCTCGCGCTCCTCCCCTTCAGTGTGCGCGGGGGGGGGGGGGGGGGGGGGGGGGGGGGGGGGGGGGGGGGGGGGGGGATCGGGCGCCTCTCGGCCTAGGTGTTCAGAGCCGCGGGACGGTGCCGCCGCGCCGAGGTCTTTAGCGACGCAGAGTCGTCCGCTCGCTGTGACCTCGTGGCGCAATGGTAGCGCGTCTGACTCCAGATCAGAAGGTTGCGTGTTCAAGTCACGTCGGGGTCAGGGTTACCTTTTTTCTTTTTTTTCCCTCCCCACCCCGCACCCCCCAAGTACAGGGGTTGGGAGGAGCGCTGCAGAAGCCCGAATGGGAGAAATCTGGCCTCAGGCGACCCTTGTTCTACTCCCAGCAGGCAGAAAACCCCGCTCTTTTGTCCCCGCATCGCGAATGCAGGGTTTCCGCATGCGACTGCGAGAGGCAGAGGTTGCTTCTGGCGACCGATAGGAGGCGCCGCGGCCAGCGCAGAGTGACCCCCGTCCGCGCGCTGGAGGCCGCCCTGCGCTGCGCACCCCCTGCCCATTCAACGCTGGCCCCTGGGGTTACCAGCGCCCATCCTCCTCCCCGCGCCTCCCTCCTCCCCTCCCCCAACGCACTTGGGCCCTTCGAACACCGCCTGCGGGAAGATTGAATTCGCCCCTGGGGGAGGGTTCTCTCGTCCAGGAAGTGGCCCCTCCGTCCCAAGAAGGACTGAGTGCCTTCTGCAGGTGTCTTCTTGCTCGCCCCGACCGTCTCTTTTTCCCCCTCCGCCCCAAATGTTCCCTCTCATCTGGATTGTTACACCACTTGCAGAAAGCTCTGTGGATTTAGCCATAGCCATAGGCCTGGATATTCACCTCACTATTGTTTGCTAATAGTTATAAACAAAAAAACAAAACCAAAAAAGCGCTACCTATCCACCAGTAGAGAGATGTATAGGGAGAAAAGCAAGTTGCATAAAAATTTCAACACCTACTGTATGTGTTAATGATACATACTTGCTATAAATCCATATTAAAATATGGATGAGGATTTTTCACACCAATTCTAGGATAGTGGTTACCTCTGGGTAATGAGGAAGAAGGGATGGTGGCAGAGTCTCACTTTTTCTTTTTCTTTTTTTTAAATAAGCACCACCAGGGGCGCCTGGGTGGCTCAGTAGTTAAAAGCCTTCCGCTCAGGTCATGATCCCAGGGTCGCGGGATCGAGCCCCGCATCCGGCTCCCTGCTCGGCGGGAAGCCTGCTTCTCCCTCTCCCACTCCCCCTGCTTGTGTTCCCTCTCTCGCTGTGTCTCTGTCAAATAAATAAATAAAATCTTTAAATAAATAAATAAGCACCCCCAAAATGTTAACGTTAATTAAATCTGGTTAGAGGGTACATAGAATCTAATATGAAACATGGGTCTCAGGTCAGAATTCACTCTACCAAAACCTCCACCTCAAGAAAGTATTTTTATAATTTCCCAGGTTAGTAGGTTAGTAGGACCCACAGCATGCTGGTGGGAGTAGGGGTACATTCTCCCTAAAAGAAATACACCCTCAAAACAGGCCTTCTAGTTTTAAAGTTCCAGTCAAAATACACTCATATTTTAAAATAAAATCAATTAAGAGAGAAGACCTTTTGTGTAAGAACCAGCAAAATCAGATCCACAGACTTCGGATATGGGGATTCTCAAATACAGAGGGCACAATGGATATGTTTAATCCTTTAAAAATAAAAGAGAGGACTAAAAAATTAACAGAACAAGAGACAATAGGAACGACTCGGTATGTTTTAAAATAACTAGAAAGAAAATTCTAGAAATGAAAGATTTAATATTTGATATTAGAAACACACGGGTGTATTATCCAACAGATTAGACAGAGCCGAAAAAAAATAATTAATGAAATAAAATATCTTGGTGGTTCAAAATATGTTTGTAAATCTTGGCATTCCCTCCAAAAGGTGATGCCTAATTCTCTTTCCCTTGAGTGTGGGTTGAACTTAATGCCTTTCATCTAACAAATAGAAAAAGTAGAAGTTATGGTGTGTGACTTTGGACACTTAGTCATAAAAGAACTGTGGTTTTCTGCCTCTCTCTAGATCACTTGCTCCAGGAAAGCCAGCTACCATGTTGCAAGAGCATTTCTGAAATCCTGCAGAGAGGGTCACTTGATGACGAATTGAAGCCTCCAGGCAACAACCTCATGAGGATTCCCCAGTCAGGCTTCTGGATGACTGCAGCCGCAGCCAATATTTTGACTCCAACTTCATATGAGACCCCAGATCAGAACCAACCAGCTAAGACACACCTGAATTTCTGACCCTCAAAAACTGTGTGAAATAATAAATGTTAAGATGCTAAGGTTTGGGGTTAATTTCCCATGTAGCAACAGATAACTAATACAGAGGTAGAATTAAAGATATTACACTGAAGGCAAATAAAGAGGCAAAGAGATACAAAATATGGGGGGAAATGAAGCGATACTGTAGATAGAATGAAAATGTCTAATCTTAGCCTAAATGGAGTTCCCTGAGGGAGACAGACCGTAGGGGAGAGGTAGTATTTGGAGAAATGGTAGCTACTAACTTTTCAGAATTGATGGAAGACATGAGTTCTCACTCACAAGAAGCACTCTGTCTCCCAAGTATGATAAGGAAAAAGACAGCCATACCTGTATATAACGTAAGGAAACTGCCCAATATGGGAGGAAAGATTTTTTTTTTTTTTAAAGATTTTATTTATTTATTTGAGAGAGAGAGAATGAGAGACAGAGAGCATGAGAGGGAGGAGGGTCAGAGGACGAAGCAGACTCCCTGCTGAGCAGGGAGCCCGATGCGGGACTCGATCCAGGGACTCCAGGATCATGACCTGAGCCGAAGGCAGTCGCTTAACCAACTGAGCCACCCAGGCGCCTGGGAGTAAAGATTTTTAAAACAACCAGGGGATAAAAATTTTTTTAAAAAGCCAATTCTCTACAAAAAAAAAATAAATAAGAGTTGGACTGAAGCCGAATTCTGAGCAGCAACAGTGAAATCCAGAAGTGCACTATTAATTCTAAAGCACTGGGATGCCTGGGCGGCAGAGTCGGTTAAGCATGGGACTTTTGGTTTCAGCACAGGTTGTGATCTCAGGGTGGTGAGATTGCATCCCATGTCCGGCTCGCACTGAGCGTGGGGTCTGCTTGGGTCTCTCTCCCTCTGCCCCTCCCGCCCCAGAATAAATAAATAAATAAATCTATAATTCCAAAGCATTGAAAGAAAACAATTGCCAACCTAGAATTATGTACTTGGGAAGTTATCTTTCAAGAATAGATATATTTTGGGCGCCTGGGTGGCTCAGTCGGTTGAGCGTCTGCCTTCAGCTCAGGTCATGATCCTGGGGCCCTAGGATGGAGACTCACGTCTGTTCCCCGCTCAGTGGGGAGTCTGCTTCTCCCTCTGCCCCTCCCCCTGCTCATGCTCCCTCTCCCTCTCACTCAAATTAATAAGTGAAATCTTAAAAAAATAAAAAAAAAAGAATAGAGATATTTTCAGGTACCTGGCTGGCTCAGTTGGTAGAGAATGCAACTCTTGACCTTGGGGTTGTTAAGTTCGAGCCCCACATCGGGTGTTGAGATGACTTAAAAAATAAAATAAAATAAAATCTTAAAAAAAAAATAGAGATATTTTCAAACAAATGGAACGCCCAGCAGCTCTCCCTGAAGAACTCTCTGAGGGGTATATTTCAGGGAGAAGGAAAACAATCCCAGACGGAAGGTCTGAGAGGCAAGAAGGACCCGGTGAGTAAAGGAAATGGTAAACATGGGGGTTAGCTAATAAACCTTGACCATACAGAAACAAACAAAAAAATAACACAAATGTGTAGATTTGCAAAATAGAACTACAATACTGGACAAGAATAACATGGAAGCCAGAGTCAGCATGATCTGGGAGTACAGCCTCTTAAAGTGGTTAAAGTATTTTTTGAAAGGAAAGATATTTATTAACCAAAAACCACGTTAAGTATATTAAAATGTAGGATAATCACTAACCCCAGAGTAGAGATAATTGATTGAGTATGCCGACAAAAAAATCAGCTAAAGACATCAAGGTTTAAATAATAAATAGGGCGCCTGGGTGGCTCAGTTGGTTAAGCGACTGCCTTCGGCTCAGTTCATGATCCTGGAGTCCCGGGATCGAGTGCCGCATCGGGCTCCCTGCTCAGTGGGGAGTCTGCTTCTCCCTCTGACCCTCCCCCCTCTCATGCTCTCTCTCATTCTCTCTCTCAAATAAAAAAAATAATAATAATAAATTAATAAAGTTGGTCCAATGGACGTAGATAGAACTCTGCATACAACAAATAGATAACACTGTTCTTGAGTTCACACAGAGCATTTTATATAAACGCGACCACCTTCTAGACCGTGAAGGAAATCTCAAGAAACTCCAAAGCATTGGTATCATTCAGGTCACTTTCTCTGACCCATTTACCACTAATTTAGAAACCAACAAGGAAAAGCATACTAAAATTAGGATGTTTAAAAATACTTGTAAATTACTTCATAGACCAAAGACAGAACCCAGACACTTAGACAATAGAAGAAAATTGGAGTTATGGACAGTGCAAAGAAGGAGCTAAAATGATCACCATTTGCAGATGATACTATCCCTTAACTGAAAAACCTAAAGGAGTCAGCTGAAAAATTACTAGAAACAAAAAGAGAAGTAAGTAAGATAATGAGGTACAAAATTAATGTACAGAAACCAATAGTTTTTGGGTCACCTGGGTGGCTCAGTCGTTAAGCGTCTGCCTTTGGCTCAGGTCATGATCTCAGGGTCCTGGGATCGAGCCCCGGATCGGGCTCCCTGCTCAGCAGAGAGCCTGCTTTTCTCCCTCTCCCACTCCTCCTGCTTGAGTTCCTTCTCTTGCTTTGTCTTTCTCTGTCAAATAAATATAAAAAATCTTAAAAAAAAATAAAAGAAACCAATCGTTTTTATAAAATCAACCAACAACCAGTTAGGAATAAGGTGAAAGGGGGCAAACGTAGGAACGAAACATTTCACATTCATTTTATATGTTGTTTAGATTTTTGAATATATGAATATATATGAATATGTTATGAATATATTACCTAGTCAAAGAAAAAAAGTTATGAACATCAGTGAGTGTTGTCCTCCTTGAGGATACAGACAGACCTTCCAAGGAACATTGGCACATGGATAGTTTTTAAGGGCAGGGAGTCAGGCATGCACACTGAGGGACCCGGGACAGCTAAAAGGTCAGGCAGAGAGCAGGTTTCTAGAACAAAATCTCTGACCTCAACATCTAAGAGCTCTGGGATGGGATGCCCCTGGCGGTGGCTGGTGTGGGGATGGGTGGAGTAAACAGGGGCTCACTTGGAAGCCCAATACGACCGCATGTGTGAATTCTGTATGTCACCTGCATGACCCACTGTCTCTGACCTTGTCCTAATGTGACTTCTCTCATGGGTGCCCCATTCATTATGTCACCATTCATAGCCCACCTGTGCATCTGACCCAGTATGTGACCTTCCCATGTGACTCCTCTGTGGCCCCCATCCATGTGACCCTCACCCTCTGGCTTCCAACTGAGTTTGGCTGATGTGGAGGACCAACTGGAGGAGGAAAGGAAGAAGTGTGGACATGAATGAAGACCCACCAAATGCGAAAAACAAGGGCCATTTACTCTGAGCTTGCTGTAGGAGGGACTCAGCCACCAGCACCTGTGTTTCGGCCGAGACCCAGAGGCGGGCAGGGGGCAGTGGGAGAGATTTACAGCGGCCTGGGGAAGCTGGAAGCAGGCTAACTAGAACTGGGGTGTCCTATGTGATTGGTCACAGGTGCAGCTTTGCTTTTGTCTGGCTGATCCTAAGTCGGAGGCAGGGACAAAACTCAGGGAAGCTGTTAGTGGTTAATCAAGTCCTGGCCATTTGGGGCTGATTGTTCTAGAGGTCATGTTTGGCTTCCTGGATTATTACCAGAGATGGCAGTCTGACTTCCTACAAGTCCCACTTACAGCCTTCCTGGGCTGGTTACTGTCATGAGAGGTAGATTGTGAGTTGAGAGTTATTATTCCAACATTATTACTATTTTCAAAGCCAGAAACTCCTCGTTAGATCAGCTAGGAAAGGAAGGTCACGTGAGCTCAGCACTTGGACGGGAGAGCATTCTGCTGCCTACCTGCCCGCGTGATTCTGTGCCCTGTGGGCTGTGAAGGGATCATGCTAATCCAAACGGGTTTACCCACAGTGGCAACCACAGGCACCCCGGCTCTGGTCAGGGCCCCCCACCTGCAGGATTTTGACCATGGCTGGAAATGCAGAGACCAGGAAGACAGCGCGGCCGCCTTAGAGATGCAGCTCACCAGCAGAGGGCGCAAGTGGCAAACCCAGGAAAAATTGGGCCGTGAACTTGGAACATCTTTTTCCTCTGACTCAGTGAGTACTTTCGAGCTTTTCTGTTTGAGTACCCCTAAAAGACTTCCCGGAAAACGATGTAACCTGTGCACATTTTCTAGTTGGCACCTAACACTTTTATTATAATTTAAAATCGTTGCAAGAGCCAGCATGTTATAAATAGTAACATGTTAAAATCAGCAGTTACATCATTTTCTAAATATAGCCCATGAAGTATAAACACCACCACGATTTGATACTATGATGCATTTAAAATAGACAAGAACAAACTCCTATGTACTGGTTAGAAATTTTGCATGTTTCCTTTTTCTCTTTGTATTTCCGTTCCTCCCTCCACAAATTTAGGACAATATATACTTTGATGCTGGATGTCTTTTATTTTACCACCCTGTCATACTTCTCTCCACAAAAACGCAAATATAAATTGAAAATTAAAATGCTTATTTCCTGAGACCTTAGAGGTCTAAGCGTTAACAATTTTTCTTTGGGATTAAATTATCACTATGATTCATATTAGCACAGCGCCCATACAAACAACACAAATGTATTACAAGTTTTGATAACAGAGCTTGAAATTGTCAGATTGCCTCTTTACTTGGCACTTCCGAAGTTTTTACACCCTGGGGCAATGCACCCGAGGGAGAAGGTGGCTTTTCTGGTGACAAAGACTGAACATAGAAAGGGCAAAGACAACCAAAAGGAACACTCAACCCACAGCGCTTTTCTCAGGCAGGGAGGTTGTAACAAGGAAATTGAGTCTGGAAAATCAGTTCCTTAAAACTGACCTTGTCACAGATTCCCTGGGAAAGTCTTCCTGCGTCCTGGGGTGTGCTGTCAAAACCTATTATTCAGAGAATAGAAAAGCCAAATAAGCGCGCTGGTCACTGGACTGGGGGGTCCGGGTGGTGGCCGGCTGAGTGAATGAAGTAGGGGGCAGAGTGCATTGCAAGGTGCTGTCATGATAACGAAATGTCCTTGGCCCAGGGGGGAGCTGGGTCAGAAATCACTTAGCAGGGGCACCTGGGTGGCTCAGTCGGTTAAGCGTCTGTCTTCAGCTCAGGTCATGGTCCCAGGGTCCTCGGATCGAGCCCCACGTTGGGCTCCCTGCTCAGTGTGTGGGGGTGGTCTGCTTCTCCCTCTCCCTCTGCCACTCCCCCCTGCTTCTGCTCTGTCAAATAAATAAATAAAATCTTAAAAAAAAAAGAAATCATGGATCAAAGTCAACCCAGAGGAAGCCTCAGGACAGACTCACAGACAGGATCTGTGCAAAGGGATGAAAAGTAATTTTCCCAGATGACGTCATTACTTTACAACTAGGAATAGCACAGCAAGCAGGTGCTGTATCTGTTTTAAATGTTTTATATTATTTTTAAGAGTTTATATTACAGGGGCGCCTGGGTGGCTCAGTCGGTTGAGCGGCTGCCTTCGGCTCAGGTCATGATCCCAGGGTCCTGGGATCGAGTCCCGCATCGGGCTCCCTGCTCTGCGGGGAGCCTGCTTCTCCCTCTCTCTCTGCCTACTTGTGTTCTCTATCTCTCTGTCAAATAAATAAATAAAATTAAAAAATAAATAAATAAATAAAATAGTAAAAAAAAAAAAAGAGTTTATATTACATATTATAAGCATCACAGGCATCTATATTCTATCTAACGGCCTTACTTTGCTCACTGAAATAGTTTACAACTCTTCAAATTCCATTTTTAGCAAGTCCTATAAACAGAATTTTAAGGTGAGAAAATGAAAATATTTGAAACTCACTTGTTGATTTTTTGTTTTTTTTTTACTTTGGAAAAATAGGGATAGTTCGTGATTGAATGGAGCTTGAATCTCTTGCTTTTTTTTATCATACATGATGTCTGGTCTCTGATATTTTAAAATAGATGAAATGCGTGTTTCTTAGTGGAAAGGCTAAACTTTGAAGTTAAACATATTTACATTCGAATCCTAGTTTGGCCAGTTGCTTTTTTATGAGCCTTAGTTTCTTTCTTCTTTTTTTTAAAGATTTTATTTATTTATTTGAGAGAAAGAGAGAGCACAAGCAGGGGGAGCAGCAGAAGGAGAGGGAGAAGCAGGTTCCCCGCTGAGTGGGGAGCCCGATGTGGGGCTCGATCCCAGGACCCTGGGATCATGACCTGAGCTGAAGGCAGACACTTAACCAACTGAGCCACCCAGGCGCCCCCGTCCAATGGGCTGAATGCAAGGATTTTACTGGCTACTTGTTACAACTCTTCTAGCTCTCTCCAACTTTGCTGCTCCCATGTTTTCCTCTGACCTAAATTAAATAGATTTGAGGCACTTTAGAGAACAAAACTCCTGGAATCACTATTAATGTAGAAATTTCATAGACTCTTGGGTTGAGGCTGCTCCTGACAAGAGGGAGATGAAGGGTACCTTTTCTGAATCCCCACATCTGAAAATATGGGGTTTGTTTTTGTTGCTTTGTGCCTGGGGACAGCCGGCTTACACAGTGCATTTGCTGGGTATTCCTGTCTCTCAATTATCTGATATTAAATTATGACCTTCTATTTTTCCGCTGTCTCTGGAATCAGGCAGAAGTCATTTCCAGTCCCCTTTCTGCCGCTTAGTAACCGCTTACCCTCAGGCAAGTTACTTAGCCATTCAAACCCTAAAGGAGCCCCTCTGAAGAAGCTAAAAACCCCTCTGGGATTGCTGTGAAGATTAGGAGATTATGGATGAAAGCACTTAGCATAGCCCTGGAATATGGCAGTGGCTAATTCTATTATAAAAAAAAAAAATGTCATTATGTCAAATTATGAGTAATGACATGACATTTTTATGATTGTTGTATTAGTCAGCTTGGGCTGCCGTAACAAAATACCATAGACTGGGAGCCTTAAACAACAGAAATTTATTTTCTCACAGTTCTGGATGCCGGAAGTCCCAGATCAAGGTGCCGGGTGGCTCAGTTCCTGCTGAGGACCCTCTTTGAGGCTCTTAGATGGCTGCCATCTTGCTCTGTCTTTTCACATGGACTTTTCTCTAATGCAGGCGGTCTCCTTATTAGGGCACCAGTCTCATCGGATTAGGACCCCACCTTTATGACCTCAATTACATCCTAAAAGCCCTACCTCCAAATACAGTCACATTGGGGGTTAGAGCTTCAACATGGGAGTTTTGGTGGGGACACAATTCAGTTGTCATTGTTATTAATATTCTTGGGGGCAGGGGCACCTGGGTGGCTCAGTGGGTTAAGCATGGTTAACCTTCGGCTCAGGTCATGATCTCAGGGTCCTGGGATCGAGCCCCACATCTGGCTTCATGCTCAGCCTGCTTCTCCCTCTGCCTGCCCCTCCCCCTGCTTGTGTGCTCTCTCTGACGAGTAAATAAATAAAATCTTTAAAAAAATAAAAAAAGAGGGTGCCTGGGTGGCTCAGTCATTAAGTGTCTGCCTTCGACTCAGGTCATGATGCCAGGGTCCTGGGATCGAGCCCCACATCGGGCTCCCTGCTCAGCGGGAAGCATGCTTCTCCCTCTCCCACTCCCCCCTGCTTGTGTTCCCTCTCTCGCTGTGTCTCCCTCTGTCAAATAAATTTAAAAAATCTTTAAAAAAAAAAAGAATTTGAGGGTCTTTGTGATTCTTACAAACATGGTCCCTTAGATGAATGACTCCAAGTTGCTATTTGTAGCTGCATAGAACTTTCTGGACTGGAGGGATGAAGGGCAGGATAGTCATCTATCTTTGATGTTGTGTTTTAACCCTCTTTTAAACTTCTTCCAAGCCAGTGCAAATGCCTGCTGCCCTTCGCTTTCTTTAACCAAGTGCTAAAAATCCAAAGGGTGTGGCGTTGTATGCTATATGGGAAAGTATCATCTTCCCTTCTTTTGTAGAATTTTAGTTCCCTTAAGACCTAAATTCTTGACCTTTAAAGTCCTCAAATTCATCAGAAGAAATTAAAAGAGGAAGAAGCAACTCAGAGAATAGTGGTACATACTTGTTATATATATATATATATATATATATAGTCCACAAAGGATTTATATTTAAAATATATGAGGAACTCTTATAATCTGTAAGAAAAATAGGCAACGTTTAGCAGACCCAGTAGAAAGATACAGAAAAGATGATGAAAAAGAAGATGCTTGGGCCGCCTGGGTGGTTCAGTTGGTTAAGCGTCTGCCTTTGGCTCAGGTCATCCCAGGGTCCTGGGATCGAGCCCCGCATCGGGCTCCAGGGATCCTGCTTCTCCCTCTGCTTGCCGTTCCCCCTGCTTTTGCCGTCTCTCTCTGACAAATAAATAAAATCTTTAAAAAAAAAAAAAAAAAAGATGACAAATCTCAATCCTTAGGGGAATGGAAATTAAAAGCAAAATATACTACCACTACACACACACACCGAGATGGCCAAAATGAGAAATTCCACACGTTGGTGAGGAAGTGCAGCAAATGGAAATGTCCTGCCCTGCCCGGGGGCATTTTCCAACAGTGGATTAGTATATAGTCGTGAGAATGAGCCAACTACCGCTACACACCTGAGCACGGATGAAGCTCACCGCTGAGATAATGGTGGATGAAAGAAGTCGGACACAAAATATGCGTGCTATCTAAATTCTTTTTACATCGGTAGAAAAGAGTGCATCTGTGCTTGTATTCATTTTCCAGGGTTTTCATGACTTATCTCTGCACATTCGATGACTTATTTATTTATTTATTTGCTAGAGAGAGAGCGAGAGCACAAGCAGGGGGCACAGCAGGCTGAGGGAGAAGTAGGCTCCCCGCTGAGCAAGAAGCCCAGTGTGGGGCTCGATCCCAGGATCCTGGGATCATGACCTGAGCCGAAGGCAGACATTTAACAACTGAGCCACCCAGGCGCCCCCCTTGATGACTTTTTTTTTTTAAGATTTTTTATTTATTTATTCATGAGAGACAGAGAGAGAGAGAGTGAGTGAAGCAGAGGGAGAAGCAGGCTCCCCGCTGAGCAGGGAGCCCGATGCGGGACTCGATCCCAGGACCCTGGGAAAATGACCTGAGCCGAAGGCAGACGCTTAACCATCTGAGCCACCCAGGCGCTGCCCCCCCTTGATAACTTTCAGCAGACGGAATTCATTCTCTCACAGTTGGGAAGCCAGAAGTCCAAAGTCAAGATGTCGGCTTTGTTCCCTCCAAAGCCTCTAGGGGAGAATCCATCGTTACCCCTTCCGGCTTCTGGTGGCTCTAGGTGTTTCTTGCCCATGCCCATCTCACTTCAGTCCCCACCTCTGTCTCCCCATGCCCTTCTCCATGTGTGTCTTTTCCTCTTCTGTCTCCTGTAAGGACACTTGTCATTAGACCTAGGGCCCATCCGGGTAATCCAGGATGAGCTCTTCTCCAGATGGTTAATTTAATGACATCTGCGAAGAGCTTTCCAAATAAGGTCACATTCGTGGGTTCTAGGGATTAGGACATGGATTCACCTTTTGCGGAGTGTGGGGGAGACACAGTTCAACCCACTAACATGCAGCTAAAAGCCGAGATAGTGGATTTATTTGGGGAGATTAGTGACTAGAAGGCCACAAGGGGGCTTTGAGGGGCTTGGTAATGTTCTGTCTTTAATCTGGCTATGGGTTACGTAGGTGTGTTCACTCTGCAAAAATTCACCAGGCTGGACAACCATGATCTGTGCACTTTTATTTATGTATATTGAGCTACAGTGATTCTTTTTTTCAAAAGAATTCATCAAAGGGGTTGGTAAAGATTGTCCACTCTTCACCAATTTTCCCAGCCTCCTAATGAAGGGAGTTTGGGATTCTCTGAACAGACTATACCCAGCGATACATCACTGGTTCCAGACACCTCAACTTTTGTAGGATGTGGGGGCTTCAGTAGAAAGGGGGTCAATGACAGATCACACACCCCAGAAGAAACTACAGAATTTTTTTTTTTTTGGAACAGAAAAGATATGGGAGAAACAGTATCCTTGGCTCAGATCATTCCAGAACTATCATGTGGGAAGCAGAGAAGTCACACATAGTGTGAAAGCAGAAGTAGGACTGGCGGGTGGGGATTTTATATTATGTCTCAGCATAATGAAGAGCCTCCTTCTTCTGGGGTACGCTAAGCAGAACAGTGGCCCCCAAAGAAGTCCACGTCTTAATCCCCAGAATCTGTGAATAGGTTATATCACATGGCCAAGGGGAATTAAGGATGCAGGTGGAGAGTGATGTGATTTGACAAGGACTCAATCTGTGTTACTAGCTTTGGAAAATGGAGGAAAAAGCCTAGAGCCAGGGAACATGGACAGCTTCCTGAAGCTAAGAAGGGCGAGGAAATGGATTCTCTCCTGAGGCTTCCCAGGAGGAATGGAGCTGGGCCAACACCTTGATTGTAGTCCCGTGGGACGTACTTTGGACCTCTGACCTCCAGAACTGTGAGATAATACATTGGTGTTGTTTAAACCACTAAGTTTGTGGCAACTGGTTTCAGCAGCCCCAGGAAACTGATACAAATCATGAGGTCCATCACTGAAGGTGTCCAGAGGAAGACAGGACAGTTTGCCGTGATAGTCATAAAGGGTACACAGAGCCATCTAGAGAATCTCGAAGACTCCTTATATCTTGGAGAGGAGGAGGGTGGCTCGTATTTGCATCCTTCAGCAGAGTTCGTGGTGCGCTTTTATACACATTTTATCTTTTGATCCTCTCAATAAGTTTGTGGAAATAGAGGGGCACCTGGCTGGCTCAGTGGGTAGAGCATGCAACGCTTGATCTCGGGGGTCGTGAGTTCGAGCCCCACGTTGGGGGTGGAGATTACATTAAAAAAATCTAAAAAAAAAAAAAAGTTTATGGGAATAGACCGAGTAGGAATTATTCTTATCATTTAGTGGCAAGAATGTTAAAATTCAAGGTGAGGTGGCCACTCTGTGGTCACATAGCCAGGAAATGGCAGCAGCAAGGCTAGAACCCAGGTCTCCTGATTTACAGGTGGGTGGCTCTTTCCACTCAATGCTGCTGCTTCTTCCAGAATCCAGAGGTCTCCTTTGGTGGGGAACTGAATGGGCTTGGGTCACGCTGTCCCAGAGAAGGACCTAGGGTGTCCCCTTTTAGCCTCCAGATCCAGCCCCAGTCTGGCGCTGCCCTGCCCCCACCGCGGGCAGCCCTGAGTCAATGAGCTCCTGACCAGTTTGGGGGCTTGAGCTCCTTCGTGGTGGAGCAAGGCCTGGCCCTCCTAGTGACCAACATCCTGAGATCACTGTGGCAGCAACCAGCGCAGGTGTTGACCTCTGGCCTTGCCTGGAGTTCGCTTATCTTGATCGTAAGGAATTGCGGCCACACCTTTGTACGATGGCTAACTGGGTCTAAAATCCCCGGGTGCTACATCAGGTCACAGCAAGGTGTGAGCTGGTGGGGCTGGCAGGCATTCGCATCCAGGTGTATGTGGGCGTATCTGAGTACTCCAACCCCAAGGGGAGTGGAGTTCCATCCTCTTCTCTCTCGGGCAGGGACACGGGCTTCCGCTGAGCACGCATGTCAGACGCTCGCCTTCAGTAGCCCGCTCTGCACCCATTCCTCCCCTATTCTATGCTAGAGGAGCCACAGGGCTTTTAATGGATCATTTCCCACCCCTCTTTCTCGACCATGGCCTATACTCATCCTGTTTCAAGGGGTGGCCCCTGGTTAGCCTTAATCAATCACCAAGTCTTGTTCTCCCAACTTACCACAAAGGCCTTTCTGAAGATCGTATCGGGAAGGGTGCCGGCTTTCCCACTCTAGGCAAGATGAGGTTCTACCACTTAAGTTTTACTTTTAAGATGATAAGGTTGGAGAGTTTGGGGACATCCGGGTTGCTAGAGTTTTGTGTACATGTGGACTGGAATTATCTTATTTTTTTTAAAGATTTTATTTATTTATTCATGAGAGACAGAGAGAGAGAGATAGAGGGAGAAGCAGGCTCCCCGCTGAGCAGGGAGCCCGATGCGGGACTCAATCCCAGGACCCCTGGATCATGACCTGAGCTGAAGGCAGACGCCCAACCATCTGAGCCACCCAGGCGCCTAGACTGGAATTATCTTGATGTTGCCACTTTGCAGAGTTTATGCTTGCCCTGGGAGGCAACCACCTTCCCCTCTTCTTTAAGTGCCGAGCCATAGGAGTACCCCCGTGGTGTAAAATACATTCAAAGCTACTTCAATGCTTCATAGATGCTTACGACTCAAAGCTCAGATACACAAAATAGCACCCAAATTGGCTAAAGAGTGTGTTCGCCTTTACAAAACCCACCAGAAAACGGTGAGGGGACATCGTGAAAAGCACAGGAGACTTGGAATCAGAGGCCTCAGAGTTTGTGAGAATTTGGGGCACGTTACTCTATTGGTGGTGGTTTACTAGTCAGTGAAGGCCATTTTGCTGAGCTGAAGAAGCATATGAATAAAGGGTCCAACAAGGTCAGGAGAAGTTAAAGGAAGACCTGATCTCAGACAAATTCTAGTGAAATATCAAAATTCCAAGGATAGGGGTGCCTGGGTGGCTCAGTCGTTAAGTGTCTGCCTTCGGCTCAGGTCATGGTCCCAGGGTCCTGGGATTGAGCCCTGCATCGGGCTCCCTGCTCAGCGGGAAGCCTGCTTCTCCCTCTCCCACTCCCCCTGCTTGTGTTCCCTCTCTTGCTGTGTCTCTGTCAAATAAATAAAATCTTAAAAAAAAAAAAAAAATCCCAAGGATAAAGTCAAGATTGGCCATATAAGAAGGAAGAAGAAGAAAAAAGCTTTTTTTCTTTCTTTGAGAGAGAGAGAGAAAGAGTGGGGGTGGGGGAGGGGCAGAGGGGGAGAGAGAGAGAGGGAGAAGCAGACTCCCTGATGAGCAAGGAGAGCAATGTGGGACTCGATTCCAGGACCTGGAGATCATGACCGGAGCCGACGGCAGACGCCCAACCGACTGAGCCACCCAGGTGCCCCAGAAAAGAGCTTTCTGTATCAGTATCAGTTAGGCTGCTTTCCTCAGTGTGATAGGTACAGTCATCCAAACTGGACCAGAGTTAGACATGGAGGAGGAGCCCGACGGAGGGAGGGCTCAGGCATACCCGTCAGGGCTTCTAGATTTCACGTTCTTTGGGGAAGCAGCTTTAACTGCTGACAGACTGACTGCTAACGTGGTGAGTGAGTGCGTACGTGACATCTGGCAGGAAGGAGCAAATTCCAGACCAAACACTTTGGACCCTGAGCTAAGCCAAGCCAAACCCCAAACCCACTCTGTCAAGTTCTGGCTCCCCAAATTAATGAGACCTGAGTCCTATAAGTTGTTTCCTCCCTGACCTAAAGTCCCTCTCCTCAACTTCTGTAATGCCGACACCTGAAGGCATGTCACCAACTTTATGGATATGATTTTCATGTGAAAAAAAAATGTGTGTCATGGACAGACTTGGTAACCGTAGAGATCTTGACTTTTTCTCCTCTTCACATACCTGTAGTGTTTCCTTATTTGGCAATCTATTCTCTCAGATCTGATCTTGGAACAATTTTGCAGATAACATTCTTCTCTTGTCTAAAATGCATCTATTTCCAGGTCTCCCTGTCACCTCTGAAGGGTCCACTGAGAACCTGGAGGTGTTTACCCACCAGAGCTAAGAAAACTGCACTTCCGAGCGTGGGGCATCCTGATTGGGTGGGGGCTGGTGGTGTAGGCAGTGAAAGAATTTACTCAAGGCAGAGCAAGAGAGAGAGAAGTTTATTGAATACGCTGCAAGGGAGCAGCGGGAGGGGCAGCAAAGCAGAGACTATCTGCCACGAGGCGGTGGTGAGGGGCTATAGTTATAGGGTGGAGTGAGGGAGTATAGGAACCTAGGGAGTTTTTCCTTTTTTGGTAATCTTAAGAACTGTGCCTGGTTGTAACTGGTCAGCTAGGGTCTGTGGCCATTTTGAGGGGGGTCGCTTAGCGATCCTGTTTGCATTCAGCTCAGTGGTCACTGTGGCCCTTTGGCCTTGCTCAAGTTTCCTTTGCTCAAGCCTGTTGCCTGAACTCGGCCTCTACCTGACGGGCGGTTTGCCCTGGCCCAGCCCAGCCTGAATTTCACGAAGCAATAAAGCTTGGCTCTCACCAACCCTGTGTTTTCTGTGTGTATCCTGGCTCTGTTTCTGTCCCAGGTTATATCTGGTTCTTGGCCAAGTCTGGTTTTGGTCTGGTTCCGACCCTCCTACAGCGACTTACGTCCCCATGGCAGGGGGTGGGGGAGAGTTATGGTCGGACCATTTGGTGAGCATTGTCAGATGGCAGACAACAGGAATTCTGGTCATTAGTTTATTTCTTCCTTTATCACGGGGATTCTGATAGCTCCTGGGAAGCCGAGTTTTATTTTTTTGTTCATTTACCAGGATGAGCTCAAATCACTTAATAGGAAAAGTAGTTTTTTCCTCCCTGGGATGGAGAGAGGTTGTATGGTAGAGTGGCAGCAACACGAGCCAGTTAGTGTTAAGGTTCTGTGTTTTGCTTAGTGACCTGTGGGTGAAGTGAATAAAACAGGTGGTTTGTTCTCTTTCTGTGTGTGTACATTTATAAGAAGCCTTCTGCATCCAATTCCAGTGTGTGTGTGTGTGTGTGTGTGTCTCAAAGGGGTGGTTCCCCACACCACCAAACAGTTCTTAGACACTAGCAGGGCATTCTACAATTCAAGTGAATTCTGATACCATCTACCTGGAGATAGGATCAGATCCCACAGGTAAAGAACTCAGTCCTATAAAGCTGTCCCCTCACACCCCCCCCACACCACTTGCCACTTCAGATGCCAATCACAAGTCCAGATTGTCACCTGTGCTTTTGACCAACAGGCTATAGATTGGAGGTACCCATGACCCCCACCTTAGATTCAATTAATTTGCTAGAGCAGCTCACAGAACTCAGAGAAACAGTTTACTTACTAGATGACTGGTTCGTTACAAAAGGATGTAACTCAGGAACAGCCTCATGGGAGAGATGCACAGGGCAAGGTATGTGGGAAGGGTGGGGAGCTTCCATGTTCTCCAAGGGCCTCTGTCCCCAAATATCCACTGGTTCACCAACCCAGCAGCTCTCTAAACTCCATCCTTTTGCCATTTTACAGAGACTACATTAAGTAGGCATGATTAATTAAATCATTACCATTGGTGATTGAACTCAACCTGGATCCAACCCTTCTCCCCTTCCTGGAGGTTGCAGGTGAACCCAAAAGCTCCAACCCTCTAATCATAGTTGGCTCAACTAGCAAACAGCCCTCACCCTTAGGTGAGGTCCAGAAGTCACTATGAATGGAACAAAAGGCATCTTGATTGCTCTTATCACTTAGGAGATTCCAATGGTTTTGGGAGCTCTGTGCCAGAAATGGGATGAACAAATACAGGATCCGTATCTTATTATAAATCACAACATCACAAGCCTTTCCCCTTCTTGCAAATGAGAGTAACTTACCTTTCACAATGATCTGTTTATAATCTCTCTGGAGCTAGTGCTCTCTAGCTCTCTGAGTCTTTCGTATCTGTGACCCCCTTGGCTTTACCCTTCTCCAGTATTGGCTTCATCCTTGGGTTGCAGCATAATGGCTGGACTTGTAGGCATCACAACTAGATATAGCAACACCTGAAGGGGAAAATAAGGGCCTTTTCCTTCTAGGAAAGAAGGATATCTTTCCCAGAAACTTGCATCAGATTCTCTGTCATGTTTCATGGCCAGGATTGAGGCATGTGTGTCCGTTTCCAAGACAGAGCCCTGACAAGGAAGATGAGATTACCATGACTAGCGAAGGCAAATCTTTTGGAGTGAAAAGAATATTGGAAAATTAGCCACAGCGATCGCCATGGTTTCCTACAATAAAAAGAATCTGAGTGGCTTTGGACTTTTCGGCTGTAACACACAATGCTAGAAGCAATGGAGTAGCTCTAATTGTGAACAGAAGAAAACGAGGGTGGCGTGCAAGGGTTTATAAAGGATACATTGCATATCCTTTCTAAAACGTGGTGATTTAAGAAAATACCCCCTATATAATGAAGAGTTCATCAGAATAAAGAATACAGGAAAACCAAAGACATGTTGAGAACATGGTGAGTGTGGTATGCAGAATAATGTCCCCCAAAGATGTCCACACCCTAACCCCTGGAACCTCTGAGCATTACATTACAATTATACAATGCTTAAGAATACTATAAGAAAAAGCCTATCAATAAGGTCCATTTCTTGGCTGCCTACCATTCCCTGGATCGAATTGTTTAGTTTTTGCTGTGTATTGTTTTAAACTGATGATCAACTGACAGAATGACTTCTTTCCCCATTACTTTCCTTTTCCGGAAAAAAAAATATGTTTTTTCATATCTTTGCCTCTTTATACTCCTAAATGCTTTTTGAGTGACTTAAAAAATTTTTTAAGCATGAAATATATTGCAGTCGGGGCGCCTAGGTGGCTCAGTCGTTCAGTGTCTGCCTTTGGCTCAGGTCATGATCCCAGGGTCCTGGGATCGAGCCCCGCATCCAGCTCCCTGCTCAGAGGGGAGCCTGCTTCTCCTTCTCCCACTCCCCCTGCTTGTGTTCCCTCTCTCGTTATCTCTCTCTGTCAAATAAATGGATAAAATCTAAAAAAAAAAAAAAAAAAAAAAAAGAAATATATTGCAGTGTACTAAAACCTGATACTTGGAAAAGACCGGTCTTCTTCAAGAACATCACGTGTCTCTAACTGATTCAAGTCTTTTCTAAAATTCCCAAAGACACGTCCTGTCTATTTCATATTAAGACCATTCTTTTTTTTCTTTTTAAAGATTTTATTTATTTGGGGCACCTGGGTGGTTCAGTGGGTTAAGCGTCTGCCTTCGGCTCAGGTCATGATCCCAGGGTCCTGGAATCGAGGCCCGCATCGGGCTCCCTGCTCTGCAGGAAGTCTGCTTCTCCCTCTCCCACTCCCTCTGCTTGTGTTCCCTCTCTCTCTGTCCTCGAGAGAGGGAACACAATGCCAGGCAAAAGGACTTTGCGGACGGGATTAATTTAAGGATCCTGTATGCAAAGATCATCCTGGATTATAAAGTGGGCCCAGTGTAATCTCAAAGGTCCTATCAAGAGGAGAGCAAGAGGGTAAAAAATCAGAAAGAGGCAATGTGTTGGTGAAGCAGAGGTTGGAGCAATGAACTTCAAAGATGGAGGAAGGAGCCATGAGCCAAGAAGTGTGGGCAGCCAATAGATGCTGGAAAAGGCAAGAAAATGGATTTCCCCCTAGAGCCTCCAGCAGCATTGCAGCCCTGCTCACATCTTGATCTTATCCCCACAAAACCCATTTCAGACTTATGACCTCTGCAAAATAAAGTTTTTGAAAGAGGACTCCACCAATCTCCATTTTGACCTCAAACATTCTAACTGATTAAGTTCTTCTTTCCAGCTTATCTCTTACCTCCAGCAAAAGACCCTGTAGGCAAATCATCCTGTGCTGGGAACCGAACTAACTACCCTGTTAAGCAATCAGCAACTGCCCTGAGCCAGCAGGACCCCTCCCGCAGGTGACAATGATCTACCTGATCTTTATTGCCCACCTGCGGGGACCCACCGACCTTTGTCCTGCATTTTCCTTATGTAAACCTGGAAGTATTTTCAGCACTTCGGAGGCAGTCTGAGACTGTTCATGGTCTTCCCCGGTGTTGGTCTCACTGACATAAATTCCTGTCCTGTTTCACCACCACTGTCTCTCCGCCTTTGGATTTTGTCAGCAGTAAGTGGCCGAACCTGGTCTGTTTGGGAGCCCCGGAGCCAGGTGCTCTTGAACCCTCGGACCTCAGCTACATTCTCTTGTTTCAAGCCACTAAGTTTGTGGTCTTTTGCTACAGCCACAATCCACGAACATTTATCATTGGCTGAAATTGATTCAAGAAGAGGTAGAAAATCCGAATAGACCAGCGACCTCGTAAGAAATAGAAACTTGCCCCCTTTTTTCTTTTTTTTCTTATGTTCAGACAAAATATAGCTCCTAAAAGGCATCAGCCGGTCTTCTAGATGAATGCCTTCAAACCTTCAAAGAAAAGATAATTCTGTTTATTTATTTGACAAAAAGAGAGCGCGAGCACAAGCAGGGGGAGTGGGAGAGGGAGAAGCAGGCTTCCCACTGAGCAGGGAGCCCGACACGGGGCTCGATCCCAGGACCCTGGGATCATGACCTGAGCCGAAGGCAGACGCTTAATGACTGAGCCACCTAGGCGCCCCAAGAACAGATAATTCTTACGATATTTTAATACTTACAGAGCATTAAAAAGAGAAGGCTTCACAACTGATTCTACAAGGTTATAAATGGTGTTGATAGCCTAAGTTGGACAAAGACAGTGAACACAGATACAAAAGAGTCTAACCTATGCACACAGATCTAAAAAATCCCAAATAAAACACTCGTAATGAATTCAGCACCATACACCAAAGATACTACGTCATAATCAAAGGAAGTTTATTCTAGGAAACAGTGATGGTTAATCATTAGGGAACCTAGGAAGAACTTACATTAAAATCCTAAAAGAAGAGGGATGCCTGGGTGGCTCAGTCAGTTAAGCATCTGCCTTCGGCTCAGGTCATGATCCTGGGGACCTGGGATCAAGTCCCGAATTGGGCTCCTTGCTCAGCGGGGAGCCTGCTTCTCCCTCTGCCTTCCGCTTCTCCTGCTTGTGCGCTCTCTCTCTGGCAAATAAATAAATAAAATCTTAAAAAAAAGAAAAAAAATCCTAAAAGAAGAAAATGTGATTCCTTCAGTGAATACTGGGACAAAAAGCAGATAAAAGTAATTTCAATACATGATTTAAAAAAAAATCTCTTATCAAGAGACACGTATGATCATAATAATGACGATTTGTCATATGTCACCAGCAAACTCAATACATTACTCATCTAGGGGAATCAGAAATGAATCGAGGGGCGCCTGGGTGGCTCAGTCGTTAAGTGTCTGCCTTCGGCTCAGGTCATGATCCCAGGGTCCTGGGATCGAGCCCCGCATCGGGCTCCCTGCTCCGCGGGAAGCCTGCTTCTCCCTCTCCCACTCCCTCTGCTTGTGTTCCCTCTCTCACTGTGTCTCTCTCTGTCAAATAAATAAAATCTTAAAAAAAAAAAAAGAAATGAATCGAAGTAGGAATATGATTAACCTAGAAGACTCAGTATCTTAATGAGGTACATTCTTTCTGAATAAATCTGCAGATATAATGCAATGTCAGTCAAAATCCCAGCGCTGTCTAAGGTAAGTATGCTTTTCCACAACCGTTCATGAAGTAATCCTTTACTTCTTCATGGACTCCAGTGGCTCTTCATAAATATGACTTTTTAATATAAGAAAAAGCTCATCAATAAAGTCCATTTCTTGGCTGCCTACCATTCCCTGGATCAAGTTGTCTAATCTTTGCTGTGTATTATTTTAAACTGATGATCAACTGACAGAACGACTTCTCTCCCCATTACTTTCCTTTTCCAGAAAAAAATATATTTTTTCATAAAAAAAAAAAACAGGGAGGAAACTTATGTATGTAGGTTTCATATGTAGGCTTACGTCATGATTCCAGGGTCCTGGGATCGAGTCCCGCATCGGGCTCCTTGCTCAGCAGGGGGCCTGCTTCTCCCTCTGCCTGCCGCTCACCCTGCTTGTGCTCTCTCTCACCAATAAATAAAATGTTAAAAAAAAAAAAAAGAATGTGACCTTATTTGAAAAGAGGGTCTTTGCAGATGTGATGAAGTTAGGATGAGGTCATAGTTAGAATGAGTCCTGATCCCATGATTGGTGTCCTTATAATAAAAAAGAGACATAGAGGTATACACACAGGGAATGCCATGTGGTGGCAGAGACAGAGATTGGAATTATGTTGCCACAAAACAAGGAATGCCAAAGATTGCAGGCAACCAGCAGAAGCTAGGAGGGAAGCATGGAAGAGATTCTCCCTCTGAGCCCTCAACAGGGAACCAACCCTTCCAAGTCCTTGATTTTATTTTATTTTTAAAGGGCGCCTGGGTGGCTCAGATGGTTAAGCGTCTGCCTTCAGCTTCGGCTCACGTCATGATCCCAGGGTCCTGGGATCGAGTCCTGCATCAGGCTCCCTGCTCTTTAAAGAAAAATTTTTATTTATTTATTTGAGAGAGAGAGCAAGTGGGGAGAGGGGCAGAGGGAGAGAGAGAATCTCAAGCTGACTCCGTGCTCAGCATGGAGCCTGACATGGGACTTGATCCCAGGACCCTGAAATCAAGAGTAGGATGCTTACCCAAGTGAGCCACCCAGGCACCCCTAAGTCCTTGAGTTTAGACATCCTTCCTCCAGAACTATGAAAGAATAAACTTCTGTTGTTTTAAGCCTTTAAGTTTGTGATAACTTGTCACAGCAACCATAGGGAACTAAGACAGTTGCATCTATCGGTATGATTTTGATAGTGACCTTGATCATCTGGCTGAGGCAGTGTTTACCAGTTTTCTCCACTCTAAAGTTAGTATTTCCCCCTCTTTGCACACTGCGTTCTTTGGAAGGAAGTCATTGTACACAACCCCTTTAAGGAGGGAATTCTGTTCTACATCACAAGGAAGGTTTATTTGTTGCTACTGTGAGATTTCTTCTTCCAATATTTTCATATATGGTATTACCAATTTAAAAGACCGATATTATCTGTTGAAGAACTTGCGTGTAGCAACTTTGTCAAGCCCCGTTATTTATTCTATTAGCTTTCTTTCCCATTTGTTTTATTTGGATTGTGTGTAATTGTAATTGCAAGTAATGCTCTTACCTCTTCTTTTTATATCTTATATTTCTGTTATATGTTTTATTGCATTGGCCAGGACTGCAGAAGGCTGTTCAAGAATAGCAGTGATTGGCAATCTAGCGTCCAGCCTGGGACTTTTGTCTGTTGGGACTCAGGCCTCCTCCTCCACTCCCTACATGTAATTCTGGTGGTTAGTTACCAGTCACAGTGATGACATTTGGAAGTTTTTGGGTTTGTGAGCAAATGGCTAAGAGAGAATTCTTGAGATGTTTTTGGTGCAAAAAGGTGATTGTATTAGAGCACGGGGACACGACCCGTGGACAGAAAAGAGTGGCACTGGGATTGTGAGGAGTGACTGATTGTATACTTTTTAATTAGTGGGTTTTAGGGATAGCATAAGTCTCTTAAGGAATTTGAAAGCAAGGCTTTCAGGACCTTGAGGGGCTGGCTGCTGTTAAGCTAAGGTTATTTTTAGTCTTTAATAAAACAGAAACAGGCAGGAAGACAGCCATGAGTTTCTTGAGTAAGGTCAACCTCTGTATGTTTCAGGTATCTATCAGTGGGACATAAGCTCTCAGGAGGTTTAATTTAAGCTACATTTGTCTTGCCTTTGTTTCCCTTATCAACAGCACCCAGCCCTTTAGGGCAAGCCAAACATTAGACCCTATTTCCCTGCCCAGGATGATTGTTTCAAAGTGGGCAAGAAACCTGCATATGAAACCTACATACATAGGTTTCCTCCCTGTTTTTTTGTCTCTTTGTTTGGAGCTAGAAGAGGGCGGGTCTTATTATCTGGCTTAGGGGGTGGGAAAGAAAGGAGTGAGGGTTGCTGGAGGCCACCCTGCCCCCTCCAGGGAAAGAGAGCTTGCCTACAGAGAAAAAAAAAAAAAATCACACACACACACACACACACACACAAAACCAAGAAGAGAATCAAAAATGGTGGGAAGATGAGAGAGGAAGAGAGAGGGGGAGAGGGGGAGC
Organism: Phoca vitulina; assembly: GCF_004348235.1. Lineage (NCBI taxonomy): Eukaryota > Metazoa > Chordata > Mammalia > Carnivora > Phocidae > Phoca > Phoca vitulina. The sequence goes on along the minus strand of NW_022589750.1, from coordinate 10,489,498 downwards.
ACTAAAGACCTTGTTTTAAAATCCCTGAACCCAAACTTTCTGGTTATGTGAGCCCCCAAAGTTGGATCACTTCTACGACAGAAGGAATTTCGACTATTACGGAAATCATCCTGTCCTGGTGAGGAACGTTTGTTAGGCAATTATTGTGTAGCAGGTTGAAGGCCACGTGGTCCACCTACACAAGCTCATTGAATCCTCACCCAAACCAGTGATGGAGATGCTATTTCAATTTTACAGATGAGGGAACTGAGGCTCTAGGAGGCAAGCAAGTGGCTCTGCTCCCAGGGAGACCGTGGCAGGTGTCTCCTGAATCCGAGTTTGTTGACACTCACAACCTCTCCTTCCCCCATAGTTCTATTTGGAAATTGTGAACTTGTTGCTCTCTTTTGAAGATTCTAAGTTGATACAATTGGTGGGCGGAAAGGAGTACGCAGATTCCAAACGCAGCCGCAAAGCAGGTGCTGAGCGCACTCTGCAGAGCGCGTCCCGCCAGAGCAGAGGTGCTTGCGATGGAGGAGGGCGCCCGACCCGCGCCCCTGGCTGGCTGCCCGGGCCGCGTGAGAGCTCTAGGTTCTTCCTGGCCCGACGTTTCACAGCCTCAAAGCTCCGGGGGGAGGCGCAGGGCCTGGGCAAGCCCTGGCCTCCGAGGCTTGGAGGCCCCAGGCCCCCAGAACGTTTTCCGTCTGTTTCCAGACGTTCTGCAACCTGTTGCCTTCCCAGTCCAGGAGTCCGTGGGCCTCTGGGAGACCTGCGGGCGTCCACACTGCGGCAGAGGTGCAAGGGATGCACCCAAGGTCGCGGCTGGACAGGAGGCGCGCGCGGCTGGGCCCGGGGCTGCGGGCCGGCTCGCGATGCGGGCTGGGCGGCCCGGGGCGGGGATTGGAGCGGGGGCGGCCCTGCACCCTCCCAGATGCCGCCTCTGCGCTCCCCAAACACAGAGCGTCAGGCGCATGGAGACTGCAGAGAAGTCCGGACCGGAAGGCCAGGGGGCCATCCCCAAGCGCCCCGGGGCCACCCTTAAGCGCCCCACGGCCACCTACGAGCGCCCCTGGGCCATCCCCGAGCGCCCCCGGGCCATCCCCGAGCGCCCCCGGGCCACCCCCGAGCGCCCGGTGGCCACCCGCGAGCGCCCCGTGGCCACCCGTGAGCGCCCCGTGGTCATCCCCGAGCGCCCCGGAGCCACCCCCGAGCGCCCCGGGCCGCGCTGCCCGCTGCTGTCCGGCTTCCGAGAGGAGCTGCGGGCTCTCCTGGTTCTGGCGGGCCCCGCGGTAAGTAAAGTGGCCTCGGTGGGAGGTGGGTCCCGCGGGTCGGGGGCCCGGTACGCGTGTCGCCGCGGGTGACCCGGGGGTACGGGGCAGAGCGAGCTGGCGGCGGGCGGGCGGGCGCCGGGGGACGCGGTGCCCGGAGAGAGCCCGACGGGCGCGCGTCCCTGTGCCTCCGCGTGCGTCCCGGGCCGCGCTCTGCACCCTCTCGGGGGCGGCTCCTCCGGGCCCAAACCGCACAGGTCGCGCAGCCCGTCCCCGCCCGGGCGCTGGGAGTCCCCAGGGAGCCGGGACCTGCTCGCCTGCAGGCTCTCCCGGGCGCCTTCCCTGGGCGAGGATTCTGGCGAAGCGAGCAAGTTTCCGCAGGCGTTTGAAACTTGGTTGAATGCTGGCTGTCCAGTCGGGACTTCAGCTAAGTTACCTTGAGGCAGGGAGGAAGGAGGTGAAATTGTCTCTCTTGGATCGCGATCTCCAAATCCTTCAGAATCTCAGTTAACCTCTGCAAGACGAGACCAGAGGCATCCTGTCCCACACACTCCTTCCCGTTACTGTTTTTTCTTAAGTCTTTAATGTGGTTCTCTTTGGGGTTGAGGTTTTTTTCTCATCATTAGGTTAGGGTTTTTTCTGCCTTATCTATTTAAAAGTTATGTGGGTTTTCAAAACCACAAGAAACAGAATCCCATCCCTGTTCTCCTGACAGCTTGGGTGGTTTTCAAGTCAACAGAGTGAGTCATTTCATTGGACAAGACGAATCCGTTGTGTTTTTAAGGCATACGTTTTGGGCCGCTGAGTAGACATTCCACGCCTGAAAAGGGTAGGGTGGGCGGGTGCGTCTTCCTGGCGCGGTGACAGCGCTGTTTGTGGGACCCTGTGATACTTGCTGTGGTGTGCATGGGGGCAAGATAATGCCACGGAACGAAAATTCATCCAGCAAAAAGGTGTTTGTGAAGCTCTCTTGAAAAACGGAAAGAGTGCATGGTTTGGAATCTCCATACCTGGCCCCCAGTTCCCTGCTTTGATCTCAGAAGGCAGGTTAGGAAACAGCTGTGTGAACTTGAGTAGTTCTAATTTCTTTTAGTTTCTGCTTATCCATCCATAAACTGAGGAGAATAATCCGTGCCCAAAATTCCCTCACAGGGTTGCTGTGAGAAAAGTCTGTATAAGGTTCTTACAGTACAACAAGCAAACACCACGAGGCAGCTTGCTGAGACCCAGCCTCTCCAAGGACAGGTCCTCTGTCTCTGCAGGTCCCCGAAGTAACCTGGCCCCCCTTGATGTAGGGGACCTTCCAGGTCTCTGGGATGAGCACTGGCCTAACTGCTGGGCCCTTTATGTTTGTGTGTGTATAGATAGATGTGTATAGACGTGTGCATAGATGTATATGACTGCGTTCATTACAAAATTTGTCCTCGTAGAAAAAAAACCTGGAATGCCAAGACAAAGAAGCAAAGGAAAACACCACCCAGAGATAATCTGGGTGTTTTCCTTCCAGTCTTCTGTGTCTGGGTTTGTATGTGACTGCTTTACCCAGTGAAGTCATAGAATTCTGGCGCCTGTTCAGTCTCTTAGGAATTGTATATGGAGCTCCTCTTGGTCTTTGTACAGCTCTATTCCCATCTGCTGTGAGTTTTCTATTTCCTGAGGGGCTTGGAGGAGGAGAAGATGCCTCCTCCTCCTCCTCTGTGCTCAGTGTCCCATACTCTGCTCTCCAAGGATCTACCGTCCATTAGGTGGGATGCCTGGTCTGAATCTCCTGTGATTTTGCCTCTCCCATTCCCTGTCTCCCTTCCAGGCCTCTTATATGAGCATTGACCCTTAAGGATCCGAGATAGGCTTCAGGCTCAGGTGTTCAGACTTCCCTTACCTCGCTCCCATCGAACTTTCAATGAGGCCTATAAAGAGAGAACACAAGGGAAAGAGGTGCATGTCGGAACGCGTGTCACCACACATTGTATTTATTCTGCAGAAAACATTTGCAAAGGAGGGGTAGCTGATAACTACTTAGTCTTGGGCATTTCAATCACGCTTTCTTTTCGTTAGGATTGTATTTCTTTTCTTTTCTTTTTTTTTTAAGTATTTTATCTTTATTGCCAGGCTCAGTCGGAGTCCTGAAAAATAATCCCAGAGAGGGATTGCTCGCTCTCTGGGAGCATGGGCTGTGCACACCATTGCCGAGGCTGGAAATGGAGTAGAATAGCCTGGGTCCACACCGAGGGAGCTGGTTTCCGGCTGTGTGCACAAAGGACCATCTGAGAGGGAGCTGGAGAACCTTCTAGGGCTCCAGGGCGGAAGGACCAGAGCAGGCCCCACAGGGTGAGGGGCCTCTGGACGGACGGGCCAGACTGCACACGAGGCATGCAGGCTAATGGTTTGATTTTTATCCTATAGGCAGTGGGGAAAGTTCTTGGTGACATGTAAGCTCAGTAGGAGGAAGCTGCCACAGGCATAGGATGGTCTAGGCTAAGGTGATAAAGGTCTGCAAGAATGGGAGGCATTTCAAAGGGGGCAGGTGGGCGGAGGAGGCCTGGGGGTGGTCTGGGACCCTCCCTGGCTCTTTCCCTTCCTTTCCCAGGCCTCCTAACTGTCTCTCAGCTGGATGCACATTTTCATCCCCCTTCCGCCTTGATCCCAGTCTGGACCACGGCAGCCTCCTTGTGTCCTCTCCCCTCTTCAGCTCACGCTGCCCCAAATGCTCCATGTGGAGCCAGACACCAAAGTCCTCTTTTAGAGGGGAATGGGCATGTGAGCTTGTCACCCCCTTTTGTTGGTCTTGTGAGGTCCTCTGGGGTAGGGCTCCTGTCAGGCGCCCGGGTCTTATCTTATTTCTCTGGCTCCCGGTGGTCCTTCCCCCAGCCTTGCCTCAGACCCCATACCCTCGGGCTGCTCTGTTTCCTCTGCCTGGAACGTTCTCCCCAGACGGACAGCCCACCTTCACCTGCTTCTTCACCATTCAGGTTTCAGTGGAGTTTCATTTCTTCCAGAACCTTCTCTGACTCCCAGGCTGTGCTCTTAGAGCTCCTCTGTCTTCTTTGTAGTGCCCATCAGCTGTGTAATTGGTGGTGTTATTTCACGTTGAACCTCTTTCCGGGCTCTATGGTGGGTTCCACGGGGGTAGAAATGGAGAGACAGTGTTCATCTTGCTTGGCATGTAGTTTGTGCTCCAAAGATGTTGACCCCAGTTGACCATCCGTAAGTCAAGTGACTTGGGTCCCAGTTGTGCCTCTGTGACTAACCAGCTGTGTGACTTGGGGCTGCCTGGGTTTTCTCATATGTCAACGAAGAGGCTGTACTCCGTGACCTCGAGGCTCCTTCCAGGGCTGACCTTTCGATGCCAGGGGTGAGCTTTCAGGCATCCACGGGAGGGGCGTGAGACCAGGGCTTCCAGAACGGTGCTCACTGGGCGAGCCTATACGTGTTGCCTCCGCAGCATCTGGCCCTGGAGAGCACCCTTCCAAAGCCTGCAGGTGGCAACAGTTGTGGTTATTGCTGCCTGGCTAAAAAAATGAGCCGGGCCTCCGTGATAGGAAGCAACAGAGGCACAGTCAGTCTGGCGATTTCTATCGTACATTTGTCTACAGCTAGTCACTGCCCATCAGGCTGTTGTTGAGACAGTCATCCTTGAGACACGTGGGGGAACAGAATTGGCTAATTGCTCAGGCATGGCAAGAGGCCCCGTGATGGATCTCGTCCTTGACCCCGCCGCGTCTTGACTGGGTGTGGATGGGATGGGTGTGGGGGTGTTGAAAGGCAGATCCCACAGCCCCAAAGACATCTGGGATGTCTCTTGAGCTAGGGCAGGGCATGGGCCTGCTGAGCAATGTCCCCAGGTGATCCTTATGTACGTGAACCACAGCGATGGCCAAGAGCTCACCCAAAGGGCTTAAAACCAGGATTTGAAAACAAGTATGCACGGCTAGCAAATATCAGCTCTGGAGCCAAGATCTCCCTGGGACTGATGGTCAGAAAACGTTTCTGTGTTGTGCAACCTGAACCCCATGTTACTGTCACCCCAGCAAGGCTTCAGTGGCCCCAACAAAGAAATGTTTTGAGCATTTCACATGGATGAGCTTAACTCAGCCAGACTCCCTGGCCTTTCGTCTAGGAAACATAACTCTTCCCAGCCTTGGACTGGGCACTTGCCCTAAGAAAACGCCCGTTTCCCCGCCCAAGTACGAGAGGTGTTCCGTGTAGTGCAATTAGTAATAGCAAAATCAGGGAAGTGGCCCAAAGGCCTGACCCTAGATGAGGCTGAGCACGTTCTTTATGCAAAGCCACGAAAACAGCTTGTGGGGGACCGGAGCATCGTGTAGCAGAAGTATGCCATTCTGTGGAAAGGGGGGAAACAGATTCCATGACGCAACTATTTGTAAGAGTTGACATGGCTGAGAGGATAATGACCTGGAAAGATTTGAAAGGGATGCTGAGTTTACAAAAAAAAAAAGAAAAGGATCCTGTGACCTTTATTTTTTTTTTTAAAGATTTTATTTATTTTATTTGAGAGAGAGAGATTGAGAGAATGAGCGGGAGGAGGGGCAGAGGGAGAAGCAGACTCCCCCGCAGAGCAGGGAGCCCAGCACGGGACTTGATCCCAGGACCCCGGGATCACCACCTGAGCCGAAGGCAGATGCTTCATCCTGAATCAAGCCACCCAGGCGCCCTGTGACCTTTAAAGTTATAAAAACTCACAGTCAAACAGACATCAAGCTCTGCTGGATGAAACCACAAAGCCCATCTGTAGGGTGGTGACATGGCCTAGATCGTGGCCATCCCCTGGAATAGGCCTACTGGGGGTGGGGGGACGAGGGTCTCTTGGCTCTCGCTTTAGGTTCTCTAGAATTGGGTTTTTCATACCAGCTTTTTATTTTTCACCCCTGCCCCCAGCTTTTCATTGTCCCTTGCCTGTTGTCTCGTCTTTGGCTTACTTTTGCAGTGCGTTCTAAAAGCGTTCCTTCTGCTCTTCTCGGTAGCAGAAGGTCCTATTGGACTAGAAGCTGTGCCGCTGGGGGCCCAAGAAGGAGGGCACCTTGTCCACAGTTGTGACTCTTTAGGCACCTGTTCTGTCTTCGGGGGAGTGGGAGTGAGACCTCAGTGCCTCTCGGACCACGTAAGCCTCCCTGGGAGAGGGGCTTTCCCGAGAGGTACTGCATGCCCAGGGTCTGGCAGGTGGCGATGGTGGGGTGCAAGGTGGTTGGGAATTACCCTAAGGAAATAAGGTCAGTGTCCAGACAGGCAACTCTAGGATTGTGGAGCAACTCATGGTAGTTCCTGGAATGGTGAGGAAGAATGGCTCAAGGTTCCGGGAGCAGATTTTGCCCTCCCACCTGAGTCTTCTCAGGATTCAAGAATTAAAGGTGCTTGGCAGATTGGGGGATGTCTCACCGCAAGATTCCAGAGCCCACTGACCTTCCGGTTGGAGAACCCCATTCTTAGCTCAGGGGTTCCTGTTTGTGGCATCTCGTGCTGGCTTTTGAAGGCTGTATTCCCTCCAGTCCTCCCTGGGAATGTGAGATGACAAGGGGGTTATCCCAGAAGGCGGCCTCTGAGAATTTCAGAGAAAATAGACCTGTGATCTATGGCTTGAGAATCTTAACATGAAAAATCAACTCAAAAAGCCGGGAAGTTCTCAAAAATGGGATGCTGATCGCGGTTGCAAATGAACTCTTGAATATCCTTCAAGAAGCGTACCAGAAGTCACACGTTTGTCTGTGAAAGTGGGCAGAGGCTCACTAACGGCCGGATTTCTTCACCTTTTTTTTTTAAGGTTGATTTATTTATTTGAGAACAAGAGAGCACGATCGGGAGGGGCAGAGAGGGGGAGGGAGAATCTCAAGCAGACTCTGCACTGAGTGTGGAGCGCAGCTCGGGACTCCCATCTCACGACCCTGAGATCACGACCTGAGCTGAAACCCAAGAGTCGGACCCTTAACCGACCGCCCTACCCAGGCGCCCCTTGGTTTCTTTACTTGTGACTGGAGTCGATTTGGAGAGGGTGGGGGGCGCCCCCGTGCCCCAGGACCTCGCGCCCTCCTCCCCCTGTGATGGTTGGCACTCACCTATAGCTTCTTTTGTGTCTCTTCCAAGTTCTTGGCGCAGTTGATGGTGTTTCTGATCAGTTTCATAAGCTCTGTGTTCTGTGGCCACCTGGGGAAGCTGGAGCTGGATGCTGTCACCCTTGCCATCGCGGTACGTACGGGACTTGCTAACACACCTTTCTGAAAGCCGTCCGTATGAGTTTTCTCTCTCAGGAAGTCCCACTCGTTAAGGGCTTAAACCAGCACAATTCATTATCTCGGTGCTGGAGGTCAGAAGTCTCAAATGGGTTTTGCTGGACTGAAAAAAGGTGTTGGCCGGGCTGTCACCTTACTTCCGTTTGCAACTATAATTCTCCTTTGCCCTGTAAGTTCACATTTTCCCAGGCTCCGGGGGTTAAGATGGGACATCTTTGGAGGGTTGTTATTCTGTCTGCCACATCAGTAAATCTGTAATCCGTGGAGCTCTTGACTCCTGCCCCCCACTTCCATCTCCATGATATAGAACTGGAAGATGACATCCTGGATCCTAGTGTCTAAACCTAAAATTGGGAGGAACCCCAAATCCTCTCTGTATCTTAGATGTGAATCCCCCAAACCAAAGAGAGATGTCATCGACCTCTGTCAGGGGCTAACTGGCTATGTGTGGCCAAATGGTCCTGCCGACTTGTTTCGTTGGCCAGCTAGGTGTTTCTAGAAAGGTGGAGTCCGTGGCTTTCAGCAGATGTGTGTCCCGCTGCTTCTCTGCCTCCCCGGCTCCGCCTCGCTGCTGCCCTGCTCAGGCACACGTTTGCCGTATCTGCCTGGTCCCCCTAGCCATTGGCGTTTGCTGCCTCTGAACTGTGCAGGACTATTCTGAGTTGGCCCCAGGTATATATATGGATTGTCTTGCTTTCAGGGAGCAACATGGGCAACCCCGGCTTAATTATCCTTTTGGGGTTTTAATGTTTGGAAGTCCGGGGCAAGAAATGCATTCAGCGAGCCTCTAGCAGGTGCCCTTTAGCCAAGGAAGTGTAAGAAGGCTGGTGCTTCTAGGCTGAGCCCAGTTGGGGCTGTTGTCCTTGGTTAGTGCCCTGCAGACTCAGCTGCAGATGGCAGGTTCCGGACATCCCGTGATGCCACGCCCATGAGGTGTTGGGGGTGCTTCCCTGGGCTCCCCAGAGCTCCAGGGACCCGGGGATTTAGTTGGTGTCCCTGGTCAAGACAAGTACACCCAGGAGCTCTCTGACCTTGACTTCAGAGGCTTGATTCTGAGCCCTTTAGAGTCCTTTGGGATACTGTCCCAGGCCGTGCTTGGTCTGGGGCAAGTGGACTTATCCAGAACTGCTAATGTGCGACATGGCATTCCCCTTAAGGACGATTCCCGTTCCTCTGAAATTGGGGACCAAAATGCCCAGCACTTGGGAAAGAAAAGGGTTTGATAATAACCTCTGGCTGAGATTTTTCTTCTCTCTCCCAAGTTTGTGCCCGTCTTTTAATTAAGCGGGCCCAGCGGATTTGTGCAAGCCCTCCAGGGGGAGGACAGAGCTGGGTAGGGTGACTTGGGAGGGTTGCTGGAGGCACGTGGCGGCCTCTGATCAGTGGGGACAGAGAATGCGCCTTTCTGTCTCCCTTATACTGCGTGGCCGTCTTGGGTTTCTTTCTAGGTCATCAATGTCGCTGGTGTCTCTGTAGGCTTTGGCTTATCTTCTGCTTGCGACACGCTCATGTCCCAGGTAAGCGGAAGCCGCAGGTGACTCTGACTGTGGACACGGGAGCTGGGAGGGCCCCACCGGCAGGAAGCGGGGAGGGTCTTGTGCACAGAGGGAGGGACTCCCCGACAGCAACCCCTCAATTCCACTTTCCAGTGCTTGCTTTTTTGGAAATGTGGCCAGGTGCCTTGCAGGCTTGGGAAGTCGTGTTTGCGCGTCTGGCTTACACTACCTTTTGACCAAATAGGGGACATTTTGTGCAAGCCCGTCCTAGCACTTTCCACATCACTGAGTTTGGCACCGTCCCGTGCTTCTCGACCTTGAGTGCCCACCCGAGCTCTCTGGGGGGCTTGTTAAAACAGGCCGGGGGCCTCCCGCCAGTGGCATGCTGGTAAATGTTGAATGTCCGTGTCTTGGGCGGGAGGAGGGCAAATGTTCTGACCTGCATAGTTTGCTCATTCTGGTGGCAGAAGGAACTCCTTTATAGCTGGTCTCAGGCTGCCACACAGATGTCACTGAACATGGCCCAGGGAGAGAAGTGCGCAGTTCGGCTTTTGGAAGCCCGTGGGAGCGGGCTTCGGCCCCCCCCATTGGCCATACCCCAGAGTTTCTGCTTCACAGGTTGGGGGGTGGGGTGGGAGCAAGATACCGCATCTCTAAGAGGTTACCAGCTGATGCCACCCTGACTGGCCATCAGAATCTCATGGGGAGCTTTTAAAAACGACCGCTCTCTGGGGCCCCACCCTGGACCTGTTAAATCTAGACTGTCTTTGGTGGGATCGTGGCATTGGTGTTTTAAAAATGTTCTCCAGGTGATTCTAATGGGCAGCCAAGTGTGAGAACCAAGAATACCTAAAGAGTGTGGCAAAGTCCTAGGACCATGTGATTGAAGGCTTTTGGGGGGTTGGGGGGGGGTGTGCCGTTCCTCTGCTAATGGCTTTGTTTGCATTGTGCGCACCCAGACATATGGGAGCCAGAACTTGAAGCACGTGGGGGTCATCCTGCAGAGGGGGACCCTGGTGCTGCTGCTCTGCTGCTTCCCCTGCTGGGCGCTCTTCCTCAACACCCAGCAGATGCTGCTGCTCTTCCGGCAGGACCCGGCCGTGTCCAGGTAAGATGGGCCCACGCCGTGGCGGGGTTGGGTCCATCTTGGCAGAAAGATGGTCCCATCCAAGTTTAGCAAAGGCCACACACCAGGAGGGGGGTCAGCGTTCCCTAGCTGACTTCTGCCAGGCCATAGTGCTGTCCACGCCTGATACCTAAGATCTAGACCCCTCCTTATTTGAATGACTTCAGGGTAAAAAGTTTGGAGCGAGACAAGACTTGCAAACGTCCTCCACTTGACTGAGATAGTTCATGGCGTTTGTTCATGGTTTTGTGGTTCTTGACCCTGGTTGATACTCAAATCACCTGGGTGTTTTAAAAACCCACCCATACCTGGTCCTCCTCCCCTCTCAGGGTTCTGTTCTAATTGGCCTTGGGGGCAGCATGGGCATCAGTGTCTTTCAAAGTTCCCCTAGATGATTCTAATGTGCTGCCAAGTTTTGAGGCCTGCTGGCTTAGTTCATAAGAACCTTTAAAACAAGTTCTCGTCCTAGATCAGTGGCTGTGAACCTAGGGGACCTTTGGCAACGTCGGGAGGCATTTCTGGTAATCTGTCAGAACTAGTATGGGGAGAAGCCAGAGATAACTACAAAACATCCTCCTATGCACAGCAGAGAATTATCTGGCCGTCGTGCTGAGTTTGAAAAACCCTTTCCTAGACCTAAAGATTTGGAATAACCAAGAGAAGTAACCTGGGTATAAGATGATGAGGTCTGTGGGTCCATTTTCACATTTGCTCCAGCACGTGAAGCTCCTTGATTCGGAAAGAGCCAAGAATGGGAAAGGGGGTGTTAGGTAGCTTATCCTCCCTGCCCTTCCCTTGAAACGGAGACCCCTGCCACCTTTTTTTTCTTTTCGTTATGTAGGCTGACCCAGGACTATGTCATGGTCTTCATTCCAGCTCTTCCTGTAAGTTTTCAAGGGGTTACGAGGCCCCCTTCTTGAGGTTCACTGGTAGAAGGCAGCAGCTGGGAGCTGTGTGTTGGGTCAGTCTTCCAGGATTCATACATGTGATGTTGGCTCCTTCAAGAACCGTGGCTTTCATTATGCTCATGAAAGACACACGTGTCTGTCCCTCAAGGAACACCTGGGTCAAGGCAAGTCCAGGAGGCCCCTGTCCCGAACTCCTACGAACTTCCGGAATCATCCACCAAAAGAAGTTCAGACTTTTTTTTTTTGGGTGGTGGTAATTTCTTCCCCGTGTCAGAACCCCCTGAGGGCCTCACTCTGAACTTTTAGATTTGTTTTCCTTGCTGAGCGTGATCGCATAGCTCCCTCCGTGTGTGTGCGTGTTGGACACAGTAGTCCGTGGTCAGTGAACAATCAAAGCTCATTTTACTCAGTTGGGCGGTATGGCTGTCTTGGTTTGCATGGGCTGCCGTAACAAAACACAGACTGGGTGCTCAAACAACAGAAATCAATTTTTCTCACACTGGTGGAAACGGGAAAGTCCAAAATCAAGGCGTGGCAGGGTTGGTGTCCTCGAAGGCCTCTCTCCGTGGCTTGTAGATGGCCTCCTCCTTGCTGTCTCTTCTCCTGGTGGTCCCCCTGAACAGGTGCAGCCCTAGGGTCTCTCATCTTATAATGACACCAGTCCTATTGGGCTAGGGCCACTCTAATGGCCTCATTTTAACTTAATCAGCTCTTTAAAGACTATCGCCAAATAAAGGTCCCATTGGGGGTTAGGGCTTTGACTTGGAAATTTGGATGGATACAATTCAGCTCTTAAGAGTAGCTATCTGCTCTCCTGATTGGCCTTGTGGTCTTCAATTTATACTGAAATCTTTAACGCTTAATATTCTTTTAATTGTTCCACCAAATAGGACTGTTGCCTAGTCTATACCATAAGAGGGGTGCCTCCCTTAGAGTTTGCCCAGGGGCCTCCTTGATAGCCCACCACCCCTGGAAGAATCCTTGCCATGCACTCAAGGGAACCGCTCTCCCAGACCCTAGGGTCTCTTGGATCATGTTGGAACACCCTGGCCTCAGACACCCTGGCTGCCGCCCCCCGCCCCCGGTCCCCCTCTTGACATGGGGTGCTTCTGTGGCTCCATGTGGAAGCAGAGGGCAGCCAAGCCGAGGCCAAAATGTTAACCTTCGTCTCTTATTCTCTTGTAGGCAACGTTTCTTTATACTTTACAAGTTAAATATTTGCTCAACCAGGTAATGCAGACTCTCCTTTCTCTTTGTGGGGGGAGGGGGGCTCGTGGGAGTTTATGCCTTTCAGTGATTGGGGGGGGCCCTGAAAATACTCAGGAGCCACTGAAGTACATTTCCCCGTGTTGTAGGCGCAGGACTTTGGTGTGGAGAGGCTTATGAGGTGAAATCAAGGAAAGGATACGTTATTGTTGGCTTTGGAAAATTCTTACCTGGTTCCCCCTCGGAAATAATTGCCATTGGCCGGTTAGGGTTAGCACTGGAGTGGTCTCTGGCTCTGTGCTCTTACCTGGCTCCCTGGCAGTAAGGGTGTGTGCCCATGGGCCCTGCAGAGGGCACCTGTCGGGCTCCAGGGAGCCAACCTCTCAGCCTGACTCTCCTCAGTGGGGCGTGAAGGCCCACGTTGTAATGATACCTCATGTCGGTTAGACCTCCACACGTGACTGACAGCCCCGGGACGGTAGGTATGGATTTATGATGCTAGCGGATGTGGGACCATGGACTTGCTTCCAAGTGAATCCAGGTAAATGAGGGTACCGGGCAGTGGGTCATAGCCCCGGGGGCTGGCTCTCCAGGACACATGGAGGGGCCAAGGGAGGGAAGAGAGAAGGGAGGAGGTTTTCCATCTATTTAGTATTCTTAAGTGTAAGATCTTACCCTGTGAATGAAACATTTCAAAACTTCATCGGTGTCTGTAAAGAGGCAGAAATCTCCATCTGCTGTCAGCCCATAACCTTGCTTGAAGCCATGTAGAGGCTGTAGTCTGCTCAGGACCTTCTCCCTGACAGTCAGTCTCCCAGCAAACGCAGGGGCTCCTGACCGCAGGCTCCAGCTTGGTTCAGTGAGGAGAGTGGAAGTGAAAACTCCTCTCTCTGATCCTTGGAGGGACAAGGAAAGATCTAGAAGTAGGAGCCCGGAGCTGAGAGGGGCCAGGAGGCGTGAACTGGGTTTTGGAGAACACGTGGGGTTCTCAAGGCATCCGGGGTCACCGAAGGGTGGAAATGCAGAGGCCACGACTCGGGTGGAGGGACACAACCAGAGAGGTGTGTTGGCCCTGGCTCAGCGTATGGGGCCTTGTGTTTGTTCTCTGTTGCGGATATTTCAATTGGTGGGAAACCAATCAATTGCCGGGGGAAGAGAGAATTACAGACGTGGTCCAAACAAGAGATGCCGTGGGTCTCTGACAAGAAAGGATGTCCTGTGGGAGGAACGGGAGACATATGCCGGGGTGGATCCTAGAGAATGAAATGATCCTTGGGTGCAGGGATGGGCGGGAGAGCCAAGCGTTGCATGTAACCCAGCTTCCATCTTGGGGTGAAGCAGCTGGTCTGGGGGCAGAGTTAACACGGTGGAGAGCCCCAGATGAAACCGGGGGGCTGCTGAGACTTTTAGTGGGGAGAGTTAGAGAAGGCGGCTGGACTGGCTTCTGCTGACCTTCCTCTGTGGGAAGCTTTCTCTGGCATGTTTTTGGTTTCCATCTGTGTGCACGTGGCTCCCACATTTCCAGCTCTAACTGCCAGTCTTGCCCGCTGCCCGTGGGAGGCCTGTGCACGTTGTGCCCTTGACCTTCTCATCCCCCAGGCCTGCCTCCACTTGCCCGCCTTCCCTCCCAGTCAGTGACCTCCAAAATCTTCTCTTTGGGTAACCTGTCCTCACATGGGACTCCCATCTTTTCTTTCACTCCCACGGCCCATCAGTGATGGTCCTGTAGGTCCTGCCTGTCCCCCCCCCCTTTACCCCCCTATGCTTCAGTTCCTCTCTTGTTCTTCCTCTTCCTTCTGTGATAACTTCAGGAGCCTCTTACTGAGTCTCCCTGCTCCCGGTCTTTCCCTGGGCCAACCCCACGCCATGCTGCTGCTTTTACCTTCTACCTGAAAGGCAGGTGTGGTCACCTGCCTCCTTTGCTAAAAAACTAAGCAGGTCACCTGATAAATTAGTGACCCATAGTAGTGGTTGGCCACGATCGTTGTTCTGGCCCCCGAGCCCAGGACTACTGAGACCACTAGAGACAAACCCGCAGCACGGCAGAGTCGGGTTTACCAGCCATGGTGGAGATCAGGGGAGTGTGGTTCTCACCCAACAAAGGGGGAAGAGTGCTATGATTCTGAAGGTTGGAGCTCAGGTGCAGTCCAGGGGAGGCCATGTTTTGGTCAGCTCAGAGCAAAGCAGGAAAAGGTCTGCCCTGCCAAGTGGACCCAAGGCCTCCCTCCTCGGGGAGCTCAGAGAGATGCAGATTGCCATGTCCAGAAATCCATGAGAAGCTCTCCCCCACCCCCTGCAAGATGGAAATTGCGGCTACTTTTTTGTGTGTGTGTGTGAGTGACGTCAATCCCCCAGGGAAGTGAGGGATCTTTTAGGTTTAGCGATAGGACTTCAGCAAAATGTCCTGTGGTCTGGGATTTTAGAGAGCCAGGTTTCTCAGAAAAAACATTCAGAGAAGGGGCCAGGGTGACAGTTGGCACCTGGGAGAAGCAGCACCTCCTGTGAACGTCACCGGTGGCTTCGTCGTGTCCGTGATTCTGTCCCGATGCTCGGCGGGGTGGCTTTGTACATCCCCAGCCGGTGTGCGTCGTTCTCTTCTGCCGGAAGTCTTCATTGAGATGCCAGACAGCCTGGACTTTTCTGCCTTGTACTTGTGAGTGGAGCCAGGTGTGATGGAATCCTTCCCACACTCTAGCTTTGTGAGCTCATCTTAGATTTTCTCAGCTCACTGAACTTCCATTTGGTCAAGAAAGTGCTGAGCTTTCACCCGCTGTCCAGTGCAGAGGGTGACTTGTTTATCCCCAATCCCCGTTAGTCCTTGCGGTCTGGGAGGCAAACAGATTTGTCTTCCCGCCTCTCTGCTACCTTCTCCTCTGTTGCCTGCATCCCTGTGGCCAGAGCTCCATGCTTCACGCCTCTGGGAGGAGGGAGTGGGAGGCAGGAAGGTAGGAGTAGCAAGGATGGGCATCCAGTGAGGTCCTTGTGGCAGCCCACCGTCTCGCCTGTGTGTTTGGGGACCAAGTGGCAGTCCCGCTCCTTGGTCTCCAGCACGGGGTGTGGTCTCTCCTCGTTCCAGGGAATCGTACTGCCCCAGATCCTAACCGGAGCAGTGGCCAACCTTATCAATGCCCTCATCAACTATCTGTTTCTTCATCAGCTGCAGCTTGGGGTGATGTGAGTCCAACTGATTTCTTGGGACAGGGGAAGGAATGATCTTGGGACGGGGGAAGGAATGACCGACTGTGTGGCTTTTCCAGGGCAGGATGGTGGGAGGGGGGTGCCTAGACCTGGTCACGTGTCCGTGTGTGGTCTCCTCCCTGGGCCGCCCTGGAATACACTGTCTGGGATGGACAGCGAGGCTGAGAAAGAAGATGAGTTCAGGGCTTACGCAGGCGGAGGACGGGCACCTTCCCTCACTGGGACTGTTCTTCACAGCGGGTCAGCACTGGCAAATACGATTTCCCAGTTCATCTTGGCACTGCTCCTCTTCTTCTACATCCTTGGGAGGAAACTGCATCAGGCTACCTGGGGAGGTAAAGACCACCGTTTGTCTTCCATGTCGGACACAGGTTTTAGCTTCAGTTGAGGTCCAGCCCAGCCACCCACGTGTTGTTAATATGTCTGTGTCCCCACTACAGGGTGGTCCCGTGAGTGTCTGCAGGACTGGGCCTCCTTTTTCAGCCTGGCCATCCCCGGCATGCTCATGCTGTGCATGGAGTGGTGGGCCTACGAGATCGGGAGCTTACTGAGCGGTCAGTGTGGGGACAGGTGACGACGGCTGGTGTAAATGTGGGGGCCCCGTCCGGAAGCAGGGTGTCAGCTGCCTTTCTCCACCAGGCATCCTCGGCATGGTGGAGCTGGGAGCCCAGTCTGTCGTGTATGAACTGACCGTCATTTTGTACATGGTGAGTGTCTGGGAGCCAGTCTAACCTAGGAGAGGCTAGACCCCAAAGACATGAAAGCTGGGTCTTCAGCGGATACCCATGCCAAAGTCCCCAGCAGCATTATTCACGATAGCCAAAAGGTGGAAACGACCCAAGAGTCCATCAACAGGTGGATGGAGAAACAGAATGTGGTCTGTCCATACAATGGAATATTACTCAGCCTTGGAAAGGGAACAGATTTTGATGTGCTAGAGAAGAATCCCAGTTGTCAGAGGCTTTCCTGTGACTTTTATTGAAAAGAGAGGTGCTGGATGTTTCCCTTGAAAAAACAGTCCTAAGAACGAGCATAGGCATTCATCACATAAGTAGTTTTTAAACTGGTTGATGAAAGGAAAATTTCATCCTAGAGCCAGGGAGGGTCCATTTGGAACAATGGGATCTTCCCTGTGAGCCCTGGGAAGTTTGGAAGAATGAGTTGCTCAGTGCTGGTCATGCATGTCCTTGATTGCCACACTTGCCAAACATGAAGTATCTTTTCCAGTTGTTACAACACAAATGTCTTTGGGGGCGGGGGGGACAGGTGAGGGGGCCTGAAGGGTGATGGCACTAGGTACATGGCAAGAAGAGCCTAGCTCATTGTGTCTCCCCGAACTCCACTCCTGCCTGGGTCTGCTGCTTCTTAAGCCTCTCCTAGGTTAGACCCCAAAGACATGAAAGCTGGGTCTTCAGCGGATACCCATGCCAAAGTCCCCAGCAGCATTATTCACGATAGCCAAAAGGTGGAAACGACCCAAGAGTCCATCAACAGGTGGATGGAGAAGCAGAATGTGGTCTGTCTGTACAATGGAATATTACTCAGCCTTGGAAAGGGAACAGATTTTGATGTGCTAGAGAAGAATCCCAGTTGTCAGAGGCTTTCCTGTGACTTTTATTGAAAACGGCAACTGGAAATTCCGAAGGGCTTTCATCTCTAGCAAGTGCCGCTTTAGAAAAGGAGAATTGTAATGTGAAAGGGACTAAAGCCAGCACACTAATGCTTAGTCCCCCCTGCCACCACCTTGAGGCTGGTTATATTTAAAAGTTACATAAAATGGAAGACAAACGGTGGTCTTTACCTCCCCAGGTAGCCTGATGCAGAACAGCCACCACCTTGAGGCTGGTTATATTTAAAAGTTACATAAAATATGTAATTCCTATTTTTTTTAAAAGATGTATCTATCTATTTTAGAGAGTGAGCACTGTGTGGGGGGTGGGAGTGGGCAGAAGTGAGAGGGGCAGAGGGGGAGAGAATCTCAGACAGACTCCATGCTGGGTGTGGAGCCTGATACGGGGCTTGATCTCACGACCTCGAGATCAGACCTGAGCCGAAACCGAGAGTTGGATGCTTAACCGACTGTGCCACTCAGATGCCCCCGTATTTCCTTTTTTTTTTTTTTTTTTTTAAAGAATCATTCTCTTGAGGATCTGTGCTCTTTGTTTTTCCTTTTATTCTCTTCTCCTGGGATTTTTTAAATCTGTATTCATCACTTCAACACTTGATGTTTTATACATATTTTTAATTTCGGTATGTTCAGTAACTATATCCAAATCAAAACTCTTACCAGCGTCTCCTTGAACATATAATTTTTATTTTTATTTTTATTTATTTTTTTTTTTTAAAGATTTTATTTATTTGAGAGAGAGAGAATGAGAGAGAGAAAGCACATGAGACGGGGGAGGGTCAGAGGGAGAAGCAGACCCCCCGCCGAGCAGGGAGCCCGATGTGGGACTCGATCCCAGGACTCCAGGATCATGACCTGAGCCGAAGGCAGTCGCTTAACCAACTGAGCCACCCAGGCGCCCTTGAACATATAATTTTTAAATCAGTCTCCTACTGCAGAATATTTAATTTTTAATGTTTTAATATTATAAATAACACTGCAGAGACACTTTAGGACAAATATCTTTATATACTTGATTATTTCTTTTAAGATAAATTCCTATTAGTGAAAATTAATTACAGTTTTAAGTCTTTTGCATATATTGCCATGTGCTTTCCAACAGGCTTGTAAGAGTTTACACTTGTGTTTCTCTATCGAAAGAAGGATTTGTACCCTTTACTCGTATTCCCCAACTGTTTATATTTTGCCCCATTTCCTCACTTTATCAATCAATCTATGTATCTAAACATCTATCGCCTCCACAATCCGTATTCAAATACCATCCATTGTTCTGATAATGTCCTTTATAACTATTTTTATTCTGGAACTAAAGTGTTACGCTTTTTAAAAAATTAATTAATTTAATTTTTTTTAAACATTTTATTTATTTATCTGACAGAGAGAGAGACAGGAGAGAGGGAACACAAGTAAGGGGAAGTGGGAGAGGGAGAAGCAGGCTTCCCGCCGAGCAGGGAGCCCGATGCGGGGCTCGATCCCAGGACCCTGGGATCATGACCTGAGCCGAAGGCAGCCGCTTAACTGACTGAGCCACCCAGGCGCCCCTAATTTATTTATTTGAGAGGGAGAGTACGAGCAGGGAGGGAGGGGTAGAGGGAGAAGCAGACTCCCAGCTGAGCAGGGAGCCCGATGCGGGGCTCGATCCCAGGACCCGGGGATCATGACCTGAGCCGAAGGCAGACGCTTAACTGACTGAGCCACCCAGGTGCCCTCCCTTTTTAAAAAGATTTATTTGAGAGTGTGCATGTGGGCGCAAGCGTGAGTGGGGGTGGGAGGTAGGTACAGAGGGGGAGAACACCCAGCCGACTCCTTGCTGAGTGTAGAGCCCAAAGCGCGATCCCATGACCCACGACCATGACCCTGAGACCATGACCCCGAGACTACGATCCCAGCCGAAACCAAGAGTCGGAGCCTCGACCAGCTGAGCCACCCAGGTGCCCCTAAAGTGTTATGCTTTCTTAATCTTCTTTAATCTAGAACAGATCCTCAGCCTTTCTTTGTCTTTCTTGACCTTGATGTTTTTGAAGAACAGAGACCACTTTATACAGACTTTCCCTCAATTTGTCGTGCTGACGCTTCTTCGTGAAGAGTTTGGAAGTCTGCATTTTTGGCAGGAATACGAAAGAAGTATCACTGTGTTCTGCTCACACGTTCTGTCAGGAGGCCGGTGACGTGGATTTGTTCCACGACTGATGATATTAACTGATTTCCTGGTTAAGGTGGTGTCTGCTGGGTTTTCTCCATCACGAAGTCATTTTCTTTCCCTTGGTAATTAATAAATACTGGGTGGGAGAGCTGTATGTTTGCTCCCACTGGCGAGTTTCCTGGTGGGGACTCTGTCTTGGAAGTCTTCTGTGTTCCTCAGTCTGAGATTTCTGTCCAGTGGTAAATTTGTAGATACTAGTAATGACTAATTTTTATTGAACAGTTACCATACGTGAGGCCTTGTTCTAAGCAGCTAGCACATAATGGACTCATCCCATCCCCACGGTAACCCTACGAGCTAGGCTCTTATTACAGGATCCATTCACAGAAAACAACTGAGGGCAAGAGAGGGTGAGTAACTTGCTCAGGGTCACACAGCTGATAAATGGCTGCGCCGGGACATGAACCCAGGCAGTGTGGCTTCAGAAATTCCCATTCCTAACTACAATGCCATCCTGCCTTCCTGTATCTGTTTTAACACTGTTCCTCATCCTGCCCTTCCCCTCCCAAAAGGGTAGCCTGCTATCAGCTTGGTATGCATCTTTCTGTTAATTCTTAAGTTCCTTTTTACCCAACATTTTGGGGAAGGGGGAGGTCACCGTTTTAGGATTCTGTCTTCTAAACTTTTTTTTTTTAAAGATTTTATTTATTTATTTGAGAGAGAACGAGAGAGAGAGCACCTGAGAGGGGGGAGGGTCAGAGGGAGAAGCAGACTCCCTGCTGAGCAGGGAGCCTGATGCGGGACTCGATCCTGGGACTCCAGGATCATGACCTGAGCTGAAGGCAGTCATTTAACCAACTGAGCCACCCAGGTGCCCCTAAACTTTTTTTTTTTTTAAGATTTTATTTATTTATTAGAGTGAGCGAGATAGAGCACAAGCTGGGGGAGGTACGGGGGAGAGGGAGGAACAGACTCCCCGCTGAGCAAGGAGCCCAATGTGGGACACGATCCCAGGACCCTGGCATCATGACCTGAGCTGAAGGCAGATGCTTAACCGACTGAGCCACCCAGGCGCCCTTGTCTTCTAAACTTAATCCCTTGATGGTCTTTCAGACTTAGCTTGGGCTCCTGGCAGTGCATCCTCCCACAGGCAGGAGGAGGAATGCGATTGTGCAGGACCCTCCCATTGCATACCTTAGAAGCCCAGTGAGTGATGCCGATTCACCTTAGCCTGGGGGCACCCCTCTATACCAAGGGGATGTTGCAAATGAGCCTTCTCAGAACTTTCCCACTGAGTTTTACCAATGAGGTGTGCAGCATGATCTACCAGGTCCCTCTGCCCTGGAGAAGGTTCACGGTTGGGCTCAGAACTGAGCCCAGAGGCAGGGCTGCATCTCTGCTCCCCGCTCACTCTTTCCTTGTCATTATTACATGTTTCCTTTTGCATTTTAGATACCTGCAGGCTTCGGTGTGGCTGCCAGCGTCCGGGTAGGGACCGCGCTGGGCGCCGGAAACATCGAGCAGGCCAAGAAGTCCTCAGCTGTCGCCCTGCTGGTCACAGGTGCTTAGAGTCTCCGTCATTGATCACTGGAAAGGTCTTTGCGCGGGAAGCTCAGCCCCAGTTCCCTGCAGCCCTCCTTTCTCACTGTGCTGTCTCTCTGCCATTTTTACCTCCAGGACTCTTCGCTGTAACCTTTTGTGTCCTGATGTTAGGCTGTAAGGATCTTGTGGGGTACATTTTCACTACGGACCGGTGAGTGCGGAGATTTTATTTTTTTTATTTTTATTTTTTTTAGAGTTTCTTGAAATGTGAAATTTGCGGTGAAGAAGTGGTTGGGTAGATGCCTTCCTGGGAGTGCTGCATCTTTTGCGGGGGGGGTCCCTGAGCCATTTGCAAGATCAGAAACCCATCGCTGTTACCTGGGAAGAAAAGATTAACTCTAGGAGCTAATTTATCATCCAGAATACCAATGTATTGGGCCCGGGTGTGGATAGATGCTGCTGGAGGTCAGGATATGCATGTATTTCAAAGATTTTATTTATTTATTTGAGAGAGAGAGATCACATAGGCAGAGGTAGAGGGAGAAGCAGACTCCCCACTGAGCAGGGAGCCCGATGCAGGACTCGATCCCAGGACCCTGAGATCTTGACCTGAGCTGAAGGCAGATGCTTAACCGACTGAGCCACCCAGGCGCCCGAGCATATGCGTCTATTTTAAAGAAGGAAACCCCTTTCTGGTCCCATTGATTACACGTCCAGTTAATTATTTCGTTCCCAGTGACAAATGACTTTGGTATCCAGAATCTGGCCCAAGTGCCTGGTGTGTCCAATTTGCGTAATATACTCGTCAGTTCCAGTTGAAGTTAAAATCTCCCTAATGAGTTGTCTCAAATCACATTATCAGACTGATTACCGAGAAGAGTTCTTGTAAGGGATGGATCCGCTCTGAGGTTTTCGGGTTCTGTTGGGTTAGTTGCTTTCATCAGTGAGACTAACGGGTGCATTTTGACTATGTGTCTATCTTGTGAGGATCACTCTGATCTGGGATTCTTTTTTTTTTTTTTTTTTAAGATTTTATTTATTTACTTGAGAGAGTGGGAGAGAGCACAAGCAGGGGGGAGGGCCAAAGGGAGAGGGAGAAGCAGGCTTCCAGCGGAGCAGGGAGCCCGATTCGGGGCTTGATCCCAGGATTCTGGGATCATGACCTGAGCCGAAGGCAGACACTTAACTGACTGAGCCACCCAGGTGCCCCTGATTTGGGGTTCTTTTATCAGCAATTACAAAATGCAAAATTGACTTTTCCTTCATGGATTTGAAAAGCAGCTGGTGGATAGGACTGCCGTTCCCAGTTCATTCTGCAGGTATTTGTGTTTTGACTTTTTTTTTTTTTTAAAGGTTATTTGTTTGAGAGAACGAGCGGGAGAGGGAGAGAGAATCTTTTTTTTTTTTTTAAGATTTTATTTATTTATTTATTTACTTATTTATTTATTTTAAAGATTTTATTTATTTATTTGACAGAGAGAGACACAGCGAGAGAGGGAACACAGGCAGGGGGAGTGGGAGAGGGAGAAGCAGGCTTCCCGCTGAGCAGGGAGCCCGATGTGGGGCTTGATCCCAGAACCCCAGGATCATGACCTGAGCCGAAGGCAGCCGCTTAACGACTGAGCCGCCCAGGCGCCCTTTTTTTTTTTTTTTTAAAGATTTTATTTATTTATTTGAGAGAGAATGAGAGAGAGAGAGTACATGAGGGGGGGAGGGTCAGAGGGAGAAGCAGACTCCCTGCTGAGCAGGGAGCCCGACGCGGGACTTTATCCAGGGACTCCAGGATCATGACCTGAGCCGAAGGCAGTCGCTTAACCAGCTGAGCCACCCAGGTGCCCCGGGAGAGAGAATCTTAAGCAGACTCTGTGCTCAGCATGGAGCCCAACACGGGGCTCGATCTCACGACCCGGAGATAACAACCTGAGCCGAAACCAAGAGGCTGACGCTTAATTGACTGAGCCACCCAGGCGCCCCTGTCTTTTGCCTTCTGGTGTTGGGTTGTCCTCTTTCAGTTTCAGCCATTTCGCTGTGGGGAAATACGATGTTGAAGTGTCCCTCACTTCAGAGTGAATGGAAGAGCAACCAGAAATCATTCTCGTTTTCTTGCAAGGGAATCAGAATTAACGTTATCAGATGCGTATGTGTGCTGATGGTTTCAGTAGGCACAGGGCAGACGTTTGATCCTGAGTCTGTCCACTTCAGGAAATCAATGCAGGGCAGGCAAGAGCAAGGAAAACAAAAGGCCCACAAACCGTATCTTTGATGATACTATGAGACCGAGAAAACCCACAAAATCAAATTATTTATGAACTGGCTAGGATCAACGGAAACTGGTGAATTGGTGACATAGATTCTAACAACAACATGGACAGCTAACCTAATCGAAGAGGAAAAAGGGAGAGAGCTTCTCGACGCAAAGTAAGAAAGGGGGAAATTACTAAAAAAAAAATGATTTTTTTAAACCATGAGAGACTAGTTTGCATGACTTTTGCAAGTAAACTTAAAAAAATCTGGAAGGAATAAATAATTTTCTAGGAAAATGATTTACCAAAACTTACCTTGGAAAACATAGAAGGTCTAAGTAGACCGATTTCCTTAGAAGAAATAAGAAATGTTTATTTTAAAAATCTCAAAAAGCACTAATCCCTGGGGGTTCCAAAGGAGAATTTTATAAAACCTTTTAAAATGTGATTCCAATACTGTTGAACTGTTGCAGAGACCAGAAAAAGGAAAATTTCCACGTTCCGTTTAGGAAGCAAAAATAGAGCATTGGTTGGTACCAAAATCTGACAAAGTTTGTACAAGAAAAAAAGTTGCAGACCAATATCACTTATTAATACCTATCTTAAAATCCAAAATAAAATGTTAGTGGACAGAATTCGGCAGCATATAAAAAACAGTGCATTTTGATAGACTATAAAAGTGAATATAATCCTATCAGGTGGACAAATCAAGTTGTGGAACATTATGCAGAGAATGCTAGAACATGAAATGACGGAGACTAGAAGGGGAAGATAAGAGTATGCATTTGTATCTGGACAAGTACAAACAGTACCAAGGATTGTTGCCTCGTCTCGGGGGCGGTGGTGGTAATGGGTGGGCTGGGAACAGAATGGAAGTAAGATTTTTCTCAATACCCTTTTCACGTTGTTTGATTTCTTTTAACTGTTGCATATGTTACTTATTCAAAAAATAAAATTCCACCTGAAGAAAAGAACTGTGTTTCTGTCCTTTTTTTGGAGGGGGGGAGCGATTGTCTTGTTCCGTGCTGGATTTCTTTTTTGTTTGTTTTTGTTTTTTTAATTCATTCAACAAATATTTATTGCCGGACAATGTTCTAGGCTTATTTGTTAATCACTCAAGAGTATTATGGATTTTTTTTTGCCTCCCTGGGTCAGTGGCAGCATTTTCTAGTTTCTCCTCAAGTATAGGTGTTAAAGTCTGTAGCTGTAGAGGTTAAGGACTATTTTTAGGAACTACGGATAATTCTGTAAACTGTATCCATGGCATTTATAATTTGCTCACCTTGGTTCCACAGAGAGAACCTTAACCTCTCTGTTGTGCTTCATCCAGACACAGGAAGAGATATGCATGGAATCATGTTAAAAGAAAGATGGCATTATAATCCAAATTTTATGTTTTTGTGGGGGCAGTGGAGTAATAATTCATTTGCTTTAACTGTCTGCATCAGCTGATTGGACTATGTATTTCTTCTAAAAGTCATGCGATGCATTGTAGGGTTGGTTTCCCCTATGGGCCAAGAAACAGTAGGATTGTCCCCGAATTGGGTGTTGGCTGGAATGCACGAGCCTCTCCTGTTTATGTAGAAGCCAAGTGCCATCACCTGAATCACATAGTCTGCTTTTCCCCACATGTCTGTCTACTCCTGATCACCATGTGCTTTCTTCTCCTAACAGAGAAATCGTTGCCCTGGTGGCTCAGGTGATGCCCTTCTCTGCTGTTTCCTATCTGTTTGAAGCTCTTGCTGTAAGTATTATGCAATATTCCCTTTATTTTTTATTTTATTTTATTTATTTATATTTGAGAGAGCGCGCGCACAAGTGGGGGAGGGAGGGGTAGAGGGAGAAGCCAACTCCCCGTTGAGCAGGGCCCCTGATGAGGGACTCGATCCCAGAACCCTGGGATCATGCCCTGAGCTGAAGGCAGACGCCTAACCGACTGAGCCACCCAGCCACCCTGCAGTATTCCCTTTCAGCACCTTTATGATCTATGTGTTTCTTCTGATGGTGGTAAATTTAAACAGAAGAGAGCAGCTAGGGTGGGGCAGGTAGGTGATACTGAATATTTTTAGCGTATTCGCTTGACAAGAACACTGATAATGTGATTATGGATTTTTAAGTCCGAGTCCCCCCGGGATGGGACATGCTCGGGATGGGACGTGCTCGGGATGGGAGTCTTTCCGAAGCCTTGGCAACGTTCTCACAGGTGGATGTTTTCTGCCTACAGTGCACAAGTGGTGGTGTCCTGCGGGGGAGCGGCAACCAGAGGGTTGGGGCCATTGTCAATACCATTGGGTATTACATGATTGGTCTCCCCGTCGGGATTTCGCTGATGTTCGTAGCCAGAATGGGAGTGGTTGGTAAGCCTTTACCACGGGCCCCAAAAATGACTCTTGGAACATGTAGGCTTTTTTGGGAGACTTGGCTCTGGAAGTTCACGCCCCTCTTACTCCTCTTCCACACTGATGCATTTGAGCAAAGCAGGATGACTTTTCTTTTCTTTTTTTTTTAATATTTTATTTTATTTATTAGAGAGAACAAGAGAGAGAGAGAGAGAGCATGAGAGGGGGGAGGGTCAGAGGGAGAAGCAGACTCCCTGCAGAGCAGGGAGCCTGATATGGGACTCGATCCTGGGGCTCCCGGATCATGACATGAGCCGAAGGCAGTCGCTTAACCGACTGAGCCACCCAGGTGCCCCAGGATGACTTTTCTACTCCTCTCCCTGTCCTGTGTCATCAAGTTCTCACTTCTTCCACGTTGGTGACAGCAGGAGTGCTGAAGACACCTTCAGAAGTGTACCTTTGGTGGCCCCAGTTCTGTCCTTTGGTGACAGCCCTTTTATGGTGAGACCTTGAGGGCGAGTCTGTAGGACGAGTTGAGGCCATTATAAACTGGCCCTATTGGAGTGTTTGGGGTGAGGCGGGAGAGGCCAGGGGTCAGCCTTGCTGTGATTCTTCCAGAACTCTGACAACGTACATGGTGTGGGAATGTCTGTATACATTCATGCCCCCCTGTCGCACCTGGAGCTGTGCTCTGGAAGTCACCTTCATGGCCATTCTATACCTTCCACCTCCTGCCTGGTATGACCTTTTAAGCCATGTGTCTTGCAGGTCTCATCCCGAAGGGCATGGGTGTGATGTGTGTGAACATTACAGAAGGCAGGGGGGACTGTTTATCACCTTACCACCTGTGGAGGAAAGACCCTAATCCACAGCATCTGGAATTACCAGAGCTGATCTTTTAAAAGAGTAGGGAAACAAAAGACTGCCCAGCTTTGATTTCTAAAATAATTATTTGGAATACATTGGCAGTTAATAAATGATTCTATTAAAACCTGAACATGTTATCTTTGGGTGAAGTAGTGATGGACTTATTTATCCATCAGTACTTGGCAGGTCCGGAGCGGTAAGAAGTCATCTGATACCTCGAGTGAACTCCCCATCCCATTATGCTGCACGTTGTTCTCAAGGTCAATAATATTTTAATGAAAAATACGGGAGATGTTCGAAGAATGGAGTTGCCAATGCAAAGTTCACTGGACTTTCATCATGGTGCAGGAAATTATTTAGCTGAGTTTCTGGCATTATTCATATTTTGGATTCGCCAGTGGCGTAGCTAAGGGAAATTGTAGAGGAACCTACTTAAAAATATAGATCTAAAAAAATAAAAATAAAAAAATAAGTTAAAAAAATAAAAATATACACTTATCTTATGTTCCCAGTGCTGTACAAGGCCCACTTGTTCACTTGAGAAAAGCACACCTAGTATGTGCAAAGTAGAGGGAGTTAAGAATCCCTTAAAAGAAGTGCCGTGGGAGAAATTTTCAGTTATAAAGTACATTCTGGGGGTGGAATGGGCAGCATGGTGGCTATAGTTAACAATACTGTATT
Organism: Phoca vitulina; assembly: GCF_004348235.1. Classification (NCBI taxonomy): domain Eukaryota; kingdom Metazoa; phylum Chordata; class Mammalia; order Carnivora; family Phocidae; genus Phoca; species Phoca vitulina. Next base: position 10,462,633 of record NW_022589750.1, on the reverse strand, counting down.
GCATGTTTGGAGGTTACTAAGGGAGCAGATCTCGAAAGTTCTCATGGTCAGAAAAAGAACTTTGTAGCAATATGTGGCAAAAGGTTACCAAGATTTATTGTGATCATTCCGCAATATCCGCAAATACTGAATCGTGATGTTGCACGCTTGAAACTAATATGTCTGTTATATCTCAGTTTAAAAAACGCTGGGATCTCTGGGCAGGTGAGGGCTCCGTGAAAAGACTCTAGTCAATCCCTGCCACCCACCTCTTCCAGAAAAGAAGTATAATACGAACTGGTTTCGAATACTGTGTCACCATTGGTAGGGTCCAGAGTGTATCTACACAGAGTGTAGGACAAGCATCATAAGGCTACCCTTAATACTCTCTCGGGCAGCTCCAGCGAATTATGAAGTCCCCATCAGAATCCCCTGGGAGGCTTTTCAAATACACACTTTTCTTTTTTTTTTTTTTTTTTAAAGATTTTTTATTTATTTATTTGAGAGAGACAGAATGCGAGAGAGCAAGCACATGAGAGGGGGGAGAGTCAGAGGGAGAAGCAGACTCCCCGCCGAGCAGGGAGCCCGATGCGGGACTCGATCCAGGGACTCCAGGATCATGACCTGAGCCGAAGGCAGTCGCTTAACCAACTGAGCCACCCAGGCGCCCTCAAATACACACTTTTCTAGGGGATTCTGATACTCATCATGTTTTGGGATTTCTAGGTTGAGTCAAAAATCTTTTAAACGGTGTATAGTGAATTTCCTGGAAATGTAACTCATCACTTTCAAATTACAGCTAGAGATAGCTGGTTATTTTCTGTTTAGGGGGGTAGGGTAAGCTGGTAGTTTTTATGGATTGGAAACACTGGAACTGGTAGTTTTTATGGATTGGGAACACTGATATGTGTGTGTGTGTGTGTATTTCCTGTTATTAGTTCCTTATAGGAATGGCAGGTGGCCATCAACTTTACTCTTCTAAATATCGGGCTGATCACTCCTGAAACGTGATATGGGGGTGATTGGTATCAAGGAGCAGAAGCGTAAACTATGCACCAAATCTGCCTACCTGAACCTGTAAACCCAGTCTAGTCACCTTGCCCTTACCTAGATCTCGATGGCTGTGGAAATAAAGACCAGCCAAATGGGAAAAGCAAAGGCCATTTATCCTGAGCTTGCTCCAGCAAGGGACTTGGCCACCATCACTAGAGTTTTGGCAGAGACCCAAAGGCAGGCAGAGGAGTGAGAGCTTCGTGGTGGGGAACAGGGGAAAGCATCAGGTATACCCTGATATGGATGCTGGTGGCCTGGGAAAGAGGTGGGATGACTAGAGGTGGGGCATCCTGTGTGATTGGTCAGGCAGGGGTGCAGCTTTGGTTTTCTCTGCTTGGCCCTAAGTTGGAAGCAGGGACAAAAATTAAGGAAGCTGTCAATTACTGATCATGTTCTGGCCATTTGGGGTCAACTGTTAAGGAAGTTATTGTTGAGATCCCTGGAGTATCCCGAGAGATAGCAGTGGCCTCCCGCAAATCTGATGGGTAGCAGGCTGGCTTTGGGGGTGTTTGTCATAGATCGGGGTTTCCTGGGTATATTGCTGCATGCAGGTGGTGGATCATAGTTTTTTTATATATGGTGTGACCCTTGTCTGTGTATTCGGGACCTCAGTCTCTCTTTCAGGGAAAACTAGAGACTCAGGGTATTCAGGGAAAACTAGAGAGCCAGATCTTCATTGGGATTATTAATCATCTTCATAGTCAACTGTATTGCAAGGTCTTCTTGAGCTCCTTGATGTTGTCCATCATGGCAATCAACCCATGGGAGAGCGGCTGCACAGAAACATTCAGGACTTGGGAGAAAATGCAACCAACCAGCATCACAACCACTGATAGGGTCCCTTCCAACAAGGTTCAGGAGCAGTTTCTCTCTGCTGTCTTTTCCAGTAGATGAATTCTCCTGGGTAAAGATTATGAAGAAGCTGTTTAGGAAGACGTTGTGGAAGGCAGCCTTAAGCTGTTGGCGGTAGGACCCTGGTGATAGTTTGCATGAAGCCGGTCAGTCTGGTCGGTCTGGTATTGGGGGTGAAATCCCTAGACACAGGCCTTCCAGTTCCTAATTCATAGGGGATAACCGATGTGTCCGAGGGAGTTGACTGTATGTTGTATATAGGGTGCAAGACCATTGGGAATACCTTTGGCCAAGGGAGCTCAAGGGTTTCTGAAAGTTTTGCTAATTTCAATTTAAGGATGACATTGGTCCTTTCTACTTTTACCAGAAGATGGCGGGTGATGAAGACAGGATAGTTTTTTTTTTTTAAGATTTTATTTATTTATTTGACAGAGAGCACAAGCAGGGGGAGCGGCAGGCAGAGGGAGAGGGAGAAGCAGGCTCCCCGCTGAGCAAGGAGCCCAATGTGGGACTCAATCCCAGGACCCGGGATCATGACCTGAGCCAAAGGCAGACGCTTCACCGGCTGAGCCACCCAGGCGCCCCGTAACGTTGATGTTTTTTTTTTTTTTTTTTTTAATTTTTTTTAAAGATTTTATTTATTTATTTGAGAGAGAGAGAATGAGAGACAGAGAGCATGAGAGGGAGGAGGGTCAGAGGGAGAAGCAGACTCCCCGTTGATGTTTTATAATGGCCTCTTTGAACTCTCCAGAGATTGATCTTTTGAGGCCTCACATAGGACTAGAGCCTGGTTAAAGCAGCTTTACTGGCATAAATGATGTGTGAAGGTCTCCTTCAGCTTCCACATTTTCTTGTCCGACGTGGATCACAACCTTTAAAATAGCCGCCTGTCTGGGAAATAGAAGTGCATTTAAAAGCTCCTTGGGGCGCCTCGGCACAGCTGGTTAAGCATCCCAACTTTTGGTCTTGGTTCATGGTCTCGGGGTTGTGGATCGAGCCCCATTTCGGGCTCTGTGCTCAGCGCAGAGTCTGCTTGGGGTTTTCTCTCCCTCTGTCCCTCCCGCTCATGCTTCTCTCTCTCTCTCAAATAAATAAATCAATCTTAAAAAAAAAAAAAGTTCCTTAACTTGCTGTCCATCTATGATGGGGGTTCCAGCAGAAGAGAGAAACCCGCTGTGTTTCCCAAGCACCCCCAAATCAGGGGCTGCTTTTCCAAAAGCATCAATCTGCTGTCTGCACATATGTTTCTTCTCTGGTCTTTGCTGGCTGACGTGCTTTAGGAAGCACAGTAGGGTCTGCCGTCCGTGGTGCTTGCAGGTGGAGGGGACTGTATTCCAAAGGAGAGCTCCCACTAGGGGTAGACATCCTGCCTGATAACGTCCAGCTTCAGTGCTAAGGTGCGATTCACCAGCAAATACTACTAGGTCAGAGTTGTCAAGAAGGGTCTCGAATAAAGCTGAGTGAGGTACGGAGAGTTCCCTAGTGCAGGGAAGACAATCACCAGGCTGCCCTGCTTCTGGGAGTTTAGGGGAGTGGCAGGGCTCAGGGGGGTTGGGGGGGCGAATGGTAGTGTGAGAGGAAAGGATGTACCAACAGAATCTCCTAAGCGGTTAATCCGCTGGCTGAAAAATGCTGTGTGTTCTCAGCAGTGGTATCTGTGCTTCATGAGGAACTGTGAGGTCTGGGGGTGGGGGGGAGTCTAGAACTTGCTCATCAGAAGCATCCACAGGTTTTGAGGCATGGAAGCTATTGCCTGAAGACAAGAGGGAGAAGCCTTTGCATTGGGGTCAGGAGTAAGACTATGGTAAACACTGGGCTTTGGATGGTTTCCCTGAGCTTGAGTTAAAACCCCAAGGGTTTGTCCAGATGGCCCAGGTGCAAATAGACAAAATGGCTTTTTTTGTAGTTAGGGATGCCTGGGCTTTAAAGAGGATGTAGAGAAGCCTTCTTCAGATTCCAGAAGCCTGTTTATGTAGGGGCCTCCTGAGCAGAGGGCCCGTCACTCTGGACTTAGTCAATTCATAAAGAGGTATTGCAATCTCAGGGAAATTTGGCTCCTGCTGTCTGCAATATCCAGCTAAACCTAGAAATCCTACATAGGTCAGACCCTAAATGAACTGTGTTCTCGCAAAATTGTGATTTTGTTTTTGAAACTGTGTCCCTTTTGTGCCAAGGCTAAGAACAAGAAAACGGGATTTTTTAAGGCGGGCTTCCTCCTCTGCACAAAGTAGGAGCTCTGGTACCCACGTGTACCAGAACTGAATCACAAGGGAAATTTAGGTGTTTATGATTCTTGATTGAGGAACGGAGAAAAAAAGGGGGGGCTTGACTGTACGGATCCAGTGCTGTCCTTTGCAGTGAAAGCAAAGCGTTATTGGCTCGGTGAGCAAGGCAGACCCGAGACCCAGCACATTGTGGCAAGTGGCTTCCGGCGGAATTGATGTCAGGATGGTACTGGGTTAGGTATTAGTGGTGAGTGAGGGATCACCATCTTGGTGATGACCCCGAGGTCTGGCGTAAATCAATTGGCTTCATTCGTTTGATTTTCTTTTTTTTTTAGTGGCAGTTACAAGGGCCAGTCCAGGGAATGAGAAGACCTCTAGCTATGACTTTCAGCTCTAGGTTTGATTCCCTTCGTTTGCCTTGAAGGGATGCTGGAGGAGGTTAGGTAGCATTTGGTAGGAGCCATCTGAACTTTTACGCATCTTGCTGCAATTATTGGGCTATGTCAGTAGAATATTAAGGCCATGGAATGTCAGGTGCAGGGTCAAGATCCGTGTCTGGGGCCCGCGTCCAATGTAATAGAGGAGGCAAGGTCTATCCAGAACAGCCCTGACTTGACTATGAATAGAGGAGTCCTCTGGGACCTCAAGACATGGTTCCCTCCGGTGTGCCTTTGATACCACAGTTCCATCTGCAAAGTCAGTCTTTGCCTCTAAAATTCTGCAGGGGTGGTAATCACAGCAGGAGGGCGTGTTTCTTTTTTTTTAAAGATTTTATTTATTTATTTGACAGAGAGAGACACAGTGAGAGAGGGAACACAAGCAGGGGGAGTGGGAGAGGGAGAAGCAGGCTTCCCGCTGAGCAGGGAGCCCGATGTGGGGCTCGATCCCAGGACCCTGGGATCATGACCTGAGCCGAAGGCAGACGCTTAACGACTGAGCCACCCAGGCGCCCCGGAAGGCGTGTTTCTTAAGGGTTCAAGGGTTCCAGTTAAAGATTGGGAGATTGGGAAAATCTGTGGCTTATTTGAAATACCAATCACCCGTGTGGTATGTATAGCCTGAGGCCGAGGTTGGGCAGGGGTGACAGGGTTGTACATAGAAAGAGTGGCAGGCGTCCATCAGGCGTTGATGACGATGACCATCTATATTTACAGTTAATTCCCCTGGAGTGTTTAATGAGTGCTTTTTGCCTTCCGCAAGCACTCTCGCTGACCTGAAACAAGAGACTTTTCTTTGTCTTGGTTTATCTTTCCTAGTGTCCCTTCTGTTCACAGTATCTGCAAGTTGTCCTTGTAGTAGGTGGTTGGCTGGGGGCGGTTGGGGGATGGGCCCCCCAGCTGTCTCTCCGCAGGGCCCCACGTTTACTTTGGGTCTTGTCTCATTTTTGTCCCAAAGTCCTTTCCAAGTATTCTGCCAGGTGTTGTCGTTCAGCGCAAGGGCAATTTTTCATATCAGGTTCTGTTTTCATATGAGGGCTCCGATTTCAGTTTTAATTTTCTCACGGACCTAAGGAGACAAAAGGGTGGCTATTGTTGACATATCAGCACCTTCTCTGACTCCCAAACGACAGGTAGCATGGGCGGGCGGAAGACCAAAAAAGAGTGCTCTCTGGATCAAGGCCAAGGTCTCAGGACCCGAAACTGTAACAGGAGAACCTCCTCTGGTTTTCCTGGTAGCCCGCAGCAGAGTTGGTCCAAATGGATGCCTGTTGGGTGAGAACCACAAACTCATGGGTCTAGGAGATCGGCGCACGTGACGGGCTGTGTCCTGGACTCTAGTCTTGGCCTGTGACAACACTTAACCCAGCACCGCAAAAAAATAGCACAAGACACAGCAAAAAGGATGAAAAAGAATGACCTGACACCACCAAGGACACCAAACAAATGGGAACCAATGGTATCCAGGTACCAAACCAAAGAGGAAATGGCCAAGGAGCTCACTGTAAAGAGATTGGGGTGTGGACCTGGCCCCAATTTACCACGTCCTCTTGGACTGCACACACCACGAGCAGAAAGGCACAAGGAGCCTCTGTGGGTTCCACATCTGGTTGGATGCTGGGGTCCATGTTTGGTAGCATGGGCCAGGTCTTGGGGGGCCTCCATGATGGGTTGTGGAAGTAAAGACCAGCTCGATGCAAAAAGCAAAGGCCATTCATTCTGAGCTTGCGGCAAGCGAGTCAGCCACCAGCACTTGGATTTTGGCAGAGACCCAGAGGCAGGCAGAGGGGTGGGAGAGCTTTGCCGTGGGACAAAGGGGAGGGCTCAGGTGGACCCGATGGCCTGGGAAAGCTGGAGGCGAGCTGGGTAGAACTGAGGCGTCCGGTGGGATTGGTCAGGGGTGCACGTTTGCTTCTCTCTGGTTGGTCCTAAGTTGGAAGCAGGGACGAAAATTAGGGAAGGTGTCAATTACTAATCAAGTCGTGGCTATTTTGGGTCAGTTATTGCAGAAGTTATGATTTAGTTCCCTGGATTGTCCCTGGAGTCTGATGTGTCCCCGGCTGGCTTCGTGGGTTTTTTATTGTAGATCAGGGGTTGGTTTTCTGGACGGGTTGCTGTAGGCTGTGGATCAGAGTTCTGTTTTTACCTACGGTCTGACGATTGCCCGTTTGAATATTCAGTTCCTCACCATTGACCAAAGAAACCCTCCTGGCTTGGGGCGTCCCTCTGTGTCTTGTGTGGGTTTACTAGGTAGAGTGTGATGGTACCTTGGGATCCACAAGGCTCTTCCCGTCTTCCATTCCCACTCAGCCTCTCCTTTTGTGTGGTCATCTCTCTCTGCGGATGACCGTGTCCTGGGAGCTCTGGAAGTCTGTGCCCAAAGCCCGTAAGGGCCTGCAGGAAGCGCCAAGGGAGGGAACATACAAGGCTGCTGACCTCTGCATTTTGAACATGTCAGTCTAGGAAAATAGAACATAGCAGTTCGGAAGTACAGAACTCTTAGAAGTTAGAAATAGTTTGTCCTGGGAACTTCATTTCCTTATAACTGGCACTTCTCTTAATTGTTAGGCTCCCACAGGCCAAAAATAGCCTCTGAACGTCAGGTCTGAGATCCAGAACGCTGGGCAGGGACTTGCCCTGGGCCTCCCAGAACCTTCTGGAAACCAGAGGAGAGAGCACGTGCGAGGTCTCTGGCTCACTGTGGGCTCCACACCAGGCCATGAGAGCAGATTCTCAGAAGTGACATGGGACCAGCTTATTCCCCAGGGGCAGCCGGTTTCCCACGGAATTAACCTCTGTTAAATATTTCCACTTCTAGGTCTGTGGTCAGGGATCATCATCTGTGCGATCACGCAGTCTCTGTGTTTTCTCGGCTTTATTGCTCGGCTAAATTGGAAAAAAGCCTGTGAGGAGGTAACTATGCTCATTGCTGGCCGGGTAAAAATTCCTGTCCTAGAAAACAAACAATCAGCTCAGGCTCGCTCTCTCATTTTGGAAGGGTCTTTCCCCTTTTATCGCCAATCCTACTTTGTCTTTGTTGTTTTAGCTGCATTTAATTCAGACGCCAAGGGCCAGATGACCCTGGATTTTAATCCATTCCCCTTTGTTTTATGCATTGAATAAAAAAATAGGGGTTCCTTTCTTCCTTGCGTCTCATACTAAGCTACCACCCTTACGCCTGAAAAGCCAATTTTAGGACAAGAAATTTTGGAACAGGAGAGATAGGTGGGAATGCCAGCGAATTTATCCTGACACTTTTTTATGATCCCCAAATATTTCATGAAGATACCTGCGTCCATCTGTCTCTCCAACTTGCTAGGGTCAGTGTGGGTCTGAAAATAGATGGTAGATAAAAGAGGTAAAGGGAAGGGCAAGGAAGGGATTCTATGATCTTGGGCCCCGCCTTCCCCCTCATGTGCTTTTTCCATCCATCTTTCCCCCACCCACGGATGCCGTGTCAATCATTCGGAAAGACAATTCCATACTTACAGACTAGAGAAGCTCCAACCACATGTCAGCTAAAGAAAATGCCTTGGTTTTTCCTACACTGGGTAGTCAAGTCAAATGTTCTATTAACACTATGTTCTATTAACACTAAATAAAGCCTTGTGGATTTACTTCGAGTTTCATCTTCTAGGCTCAGATCCATGCCAATTTGAGATTCCTTGTGGCCCAGGATGGGACTTCTGCTGCCTGTCAGGACCCAGGTAGGGAGTAACTGCCTCAGCTCTTGGAACAGGCCTCTCCCGGGGGGTCCTGAAGGGGCCATCGGTGGGACACAACCAGATTTGCTGCCATGAGCTCCCACTGAACTCGGGCAATAAAGTTTCAGAAACAAATGATAAAGTCACACAAACCTGAGGTAAACAGACTTGGTAGTTTGCTTGCATTCCAGATATTAATACACTACTATAGATGATTAGAGGTTGCAGGTCATCCATTCCTTGGCTTACTCATAGAAGCATTTCACAGGCATTTCTAATGCTTGGTGATCCTGTGCTGTGACCTTATCTTGGAGAGACTGACATGTTTGTGTTCGTGGGGTTTCCCCATCCCCCAGGCCAACACACAGGTGGGCTTTAAACAGATTATTGTTTTTAACTGTTGCTTCTGGGGGGCAGCATGCAACTGTGGGTATTGTTTTCCTTCTGTCCAATTAGTAACCCCCCCCCCGCCCCCGCCGATTCCCAGTTCCTCGGGCAGTGAGTCATGGACTCACACTCTGTTCCTTGCTTCTTTCTAACCGAACCCCTTTGAGCTCACGGGCTGGCTGAATGACAGCTGGCCCCCATTCTGCCATTCCCATAGTTCTCGTTTACCTTGTCTGGTCCCCTGTGTGCCTGGTTATCTTTGATTGTGTTCCCGATCTTGTATTTGAACATTGTCTGTAGAAGTAATTGGAAGCCAGCGATGATACCGGTCTTCAGAGAGGATTTTCCTTTGCTTGCGTCAAACTCTTAGGGTTACTAGCTGTGTAGGGCAATTTCAACAACTGAGTTTCCTGGACCACCCAGCTGACTTGGGAGGCAACAGGGGTGAGGGCTGGTTGACTTCTGGTTCGTCCTTAATTCTTGGACACAGCCTTTGAGTTTCAGCCTGAAGTACAGAGGGGTTTTCCTCGGTAGGGACTGAACTCCCCAAAGCTTTGCTCAGTCCAGATGGAGAATTCTCAGGTCCAGAGCGGCCCCAAAGGCTGGCTCCCAACTCTGGGTCTCCAGCTTCCCCTAGATCTTGCCCTGGTGACTTTTTGTTGCCTTGGTAGCACTCTTGACACTTTCAAGATGATACTTTTATTTTGTCCAGCTTTCATAATTATCTTCAGAGGATGATTGGTCCAAATTTTCTACCATGTACCATTTATAAAAGCAGGGTAATAATACGTCATAGTACCTCATACTACTGTCGTGAGAGGCAAGTGAGCTTCGTACATGTTAAGTGCTGAGAACGATGCCCGATGTGGAAAAAGCATTTTTTTAAAAAGATTATTTATTTGAGAGAGAGGGGCCAAGGGAGAGGGAGAAGCTGACTCCCCCGTTGAGGAGAAAGCATTTTGTGAGTGAGAGCTGGTGTTATTCTGTTGGAAATTGTTTTCTCTCACAGCTGCGAGGGCATCGTCACATTCCTAATATCCACTATGCTTTACGAAGAAGTCCGATGCCCATCATCTTCTTGTTCTGTTAGGTTAACTGCCTTTATTTTTTCCTTCGGGAGGTGTGGGAAGACTGGATGTCCATCTGAGTCACCATCCTGCTGGATGCTCAGTAGGCCTTCTACGCGAAGATTCTCATCTCTCTTCAGTTCTGGGGATGGCCTTGAATTATTTCTTTGGTTATTCTTCTCCTCCGTTGGCCTTGTTGTCCTTCTGGACTGCTAATTAGATGAGTGTTGGCCCCCTGAAAACTTCCCCTATGAACCTTAACTTCGAGAGCCCCCATATTCCTCTAGCTCTTGTGGTGGGGCAGAGCTCCCTAGAAGACCCAAGCCGATAACAATAGGATTCAGTCAGAGTTTGTGAGTGAACAAACAGAGAGGTCCTCTGAGATGGAATTTCTTTTATTTATCCAAGGTAGCAACTACTTTCTGAATAAACTTTCCCCCGGCTAGGAACACATATATATGGCATCTTTTATACAAATGAAAAAAATATCCTTTTACACTGCTAACTAAGTTCCTTTTTCCCTTCAGTCGCTTCAGTGGGCCCTGAGAACCGTGGAGGAATTTTAATGCGAGTTGTTGGAAGAAGAGCTGAGACTCAGTTGGACCAGCAGATGAGCCAAGAAGAACGTCTTGAGGCCGATCCAAGGGACGAGACTATGTTGACTGGGACACAGTTGGTGGTGCGGCGTGGGCTTCTGCTCCTGGGGGTCATTTCCGTCTTGCTCGTAGGGATTTTAGTGAGAGTATATGTCAGAGTTGAGTGATAGGCAAAAGAGAGAGGGAGAGTCAGGTCAAGTGATACTTAGAAAAATTCATAGGCCCAATGGTGGGAATTTGTTCTCAGGTTAGTTTCAACTGTGCCCATGGGTTTCAAGAATTGAGAGTGCAAAGTTAACGTTTTCTAATGAAGAAAAGGAACTAAGGTACAAACTATGTTCTTGTCCAAGACAGTGTGAAAGTTTAGAGTGATGATCATTCAGTTCATGCACCATTGTCTCAGCCAAGGACCACTGTGTACTGTGACTGCATTCATCTCATAACTTTGATAGTTCTGTTTCTTTAGTTAAAACCCCTGTACGGAGTGCTTAAGGTTTCCTACTGTTTGAGTTATTTAAAATGTATTTTGCAATATATCTTCCCTTGTGCCTTCAGTGATTATTCAACGGGCGAATGGCATTCGTTAGTACTCAGTTGGGATCCACATCTCAGGCGCTATGGGCAATGGTGTCGCTTGAGGAAACCAAAAGGGGAGAAGACCTAGATTAAGCAGAAAGGAGTCAGGTGGCATTGATGAGCAAGCTTCCTGTTAAGGACCTGTTTTAAAATCTGTTTGGGCTGACATGGATTGGCAGAGACAAAGAGGAAGCTGTGGGCCTCACTGAGAACCAGCACTTCATTTTTCTAGAGTGGTAGGCCTCACACAGAGCGGAATAAAGGGTTTGAAGAGCTAATCCAGGCAAAGGAAGAAGTCAGACCCTTTCCTGTGTTGATAGAAGGGGGGATTGTAAAGTTGGAAGGCAGAAGAAATGAAAAGAGGGGTCCAGGAGAGGGGAGGCTAGGGGCGGGGGTCCTGTCTTTGTCTTTAAGAAGGCACCCCAGCGGGGCACCAGGGTGGCTCAGTTGGTTAAGCGTCTGCCTTTGGCTCAGGTCATGATCCCAGGGTCTTTGGATGGAGCCCCACATCGGTTCCCTGCTGAGCAGGGAGCCTGCTTCTCTCTCTCCCTCTGCTTGCCACTACCCTGCTTGTGCTCTTTGTCAAATAAAATCTTTAAAAAGGAAAAAAAAATGCACCAAAAAGGCACCCCAACTTTGGGTGGCAAACATGGTATATCCAGGAGGTTTTGTGTAGTTGTGTCTCAAAAGGATGGGGTTTCCATGAATGCTCCCTCCTCCCCGCCCCCCTCCCTTCACGTCTTTGGAGCTGTGAAAGTCCAAACTACCATTGCTAATTCGTCTCCGGGGTCAGAGCCCAAGACTTAAATAGTGGCCTTGGATTAAGCAGTAACCAAGTCCTACTTGGACTCAGCCTTCCCCGCAGCAAGCCTCAGTATTAAGTACACTGGGTGCTTAGATGGATACAAAGAGCTAGGCCTGGCCTTTACCTTGAAAGAACAGATAATGGACCAGATCAAAAAAAGTTTGCTACCACGAGTAAAAAGCACCCAGGGCCACCTTCAGGCATCTCCACCCTCAAATGCTTGCTTCTTGGAGGACCATTTTGCAGGGGCGAAGATAAAGGCCTGCCCTTAAGGTTGGGCCCCAGCAACGTCTCCTCTCTCAGTTCTTTGTTAGGAAGTTCATACACACCCTCCTCCTCCGGTCTCCGACAGATACTCCCTAGCCTTCTAGAGACTTCTCACAGTATCTGCCCCTCTTCGTCAGGTAGGAGCCCCGGGGATGGGGGATGGGGGATGGGGAGGCTTATCTCCCGATCCCAAACTGCCTGCGAGGAGCGCATCCCCGGGGGAATACTTTTAACACACCCGTAACCCGAGGCAGAAGGAGAGGTCACCCGAAAGGGCAGCAAAGCGCTCCGGAGGTGCGGAGCGGGGAATTACGAATTCGCCCTCTCCGAACCCCCCCCAGCGTCTTTCACTCTAACGGCCTACAGTCTCCTTTGTCCTCGCAGAGCGCCCCCCACGCGGCCTCCCACGCCCCCAGATCGCGGCCGACCCCTCAGGGTCTTCGCGCCCCGCCCCCAGCCCCCGGGGATCTGCGCACCGCGACGGTTGGCGGGGGCGCCCCGGGTGGCGCGGCCCGCCCACCTCCCCCGCCCCATCCCCATCCCCACCCCCAGCTGCGTCTGCAGGTGGGGAGGTCCGCGGGCGCGCTGGGCGGGGCGGGGCGGGGCGGGGCGGGGCCGCCCCCAGCCCACCGCCGCCTCCCGCGCGCCAGTGCCCGCGCCAGCATGGAGCCCCCCACCGCCGCCGCCGCCGCCGCAGCCCCCCCGGACAGCGCCCAGCGGCCCGACGCCCCGGGCTGGCGCGGCTGCCTGCGAGGCCTGCGGGGCGCGCTGCCGCCCGACGTGCGACACGAGGCGGCCGCGCTGGTGGCGCTCGCGGGCCCCGTGGTGAGTGCGCCCCCCCCCCCCCCCCGCCGGCGGCCCGGCCCCGGCCCCCCGGGGGCCCCCCCCCCCCCCCCCCGGGCCGGCGGGCGGGCGGGGTCGGTGTCAGCTCGTGCTGTCTTTCCTTTTCCCTCGGCAGTTCCTGGCGCAGCTGATGATCTTCCTCATCAGCGTCGTCAGTTCCATCTTCTGCGGGCATCTGGGCAAAGTGGAGCTGGACGCCGTTACGCTCGCGGTGTCGGTAGGTGTTCCGTTGCTTTCATCTTTTCTTTGGGGTCGACCCCGTGCTAAAGCCTCGGAATTTGCACTGTATTACACGGCTGCTGTCTTCCCTTGCAGAGTCGGACCTTGACCCAGGGGTACCTTGCTTTGCCTTATCTTTAGATTTGAAGGAAGATTGGGTCAGCTACTTAAGGAGGAGTTCTCGTCTTTGTAGCCATCCCGCCGTGGCCTAGCGGCCCGGGATTGCAAGGAATTGGTAGCAATGGTAGAAACTGTGCTGGTGAATCGAACAGCACCGCATTTTTTTTTTTTCCCGTTATAAAATCAAACCAAAGAACTTAGAGGTGATGTAGGTTGTCTGCCATGACTCCGAATTACACAATTCATCATGGGCGCAGTATTTCACACTCGTAATAACGTGTCTCCCTGTGGGCCGTGGATTGAAATTGCACCTCCTTTGAAGTCTTCTGTCCCTGGGTTTTGGTTAGTGATGTGGTGGAAAGGTGCCTCCCTCTTGCGTCTCATCCAGGCTTTCAGAGAAAGTGAAAAACACTTCCAAGGTGGTGATGGCAAAGGTGGTCTCTCTCAGTCTTAGAAGTTGTCCCCTCCGTCCCCACCGGAGGTGCTTATATGCCCTAAGATTGTGGCGGGACCACAGAAGTTTCTCGTTTCAGCTTTATGGTTGGGATGGCTTCAGTATGTGGAATCAGACATTTTATTTACAGGTCTGTTATTGAGTGAACTAATTCAGGTGAAGGAATATTTCTGGTTCCTTTCAAAGTTTAGATGGGGCCTCTAGAAAGAGTCAAGAAAGCAGAGAAGCTTTAAATACAGGCTGTTTACTGTGTCCCCTGGAGACGATGAACTTGACCCCTCTCCCCACATAGGTCCATTGTAGCCCGAGACACCTTGTACTCCTGGTCATTCTTTTGGCTGTGAACAGATAGTAACAGTGGGTTACTATTGGAAACTTGAAGGGACACTTTCTCTCTGTTTCTCTACAGGGCCCACATTTGGGGGTCTAACTTTTCCTATCACAGCTTCCAAACCTTTCTTTCCCCATGTCCTTTCTTAAAAATTTCTTTTAATTAATTTTTTTATGAGATATAATTGACATACAGGTATATAATGTAACAATTTGATATTTGTATATATTGTGAAAGAATCACCACAATAAATTTAGTTAACGTCTGTCACTCTACACGGATTTTTTTACATGTGATGAAATCTTTCTAATATTTACTCTTAGTAACTTTCAAATGTGCAATACAGTATTATTAATTATGGTCACTATGCTGTACATTGCATCCCCACATTTTACATATTTTGTAGGCCCCCCCCCAATCTCTGGTAATACCCAGTCTGCTCTCTGTCTCTATGAGTTCAGTTTTCCTTTGTTTAGATTCCACACGTGAGATTATATGGCATTTGCCTTTGACCGGCTTATTTCACTTAGCATAATGCCCTCAGTGTCCATCCATGTTGTTACAAATGGCAAGATTTCCTTCTTTTTTATGGCTGAATGATATTCCACTGTGCATGTGTACGCATGCACGTGCACATGGGTGTGGACCACATTTTTCTTTATCCATGCATCCATCAGTGGACACTTAGGTTGTTTCCAGATGTTGGCTTACGAATAATGCTGCAGCAAACATGGGGGTGCAGATATCTTTTTGAGTTAGTGTTTTCGTTTTCTTTGGTTAAATACCCAGGAGTGGGATTGTTGGATCATATGGTAGTTCTATTTTTAAGTTTTTGAGGAGCTTTCCTACTGTTTTCCCAAGTGGCTGCAACAGTTTGCATCCCCTCCAATAGCGCACAAGGTTCCCCATCTTCTCCAACACATGTTATTTCCTGTCACAGACCCTCACAGGTGTGCGGTGATAGTTCCTTGTGGTTTTAATTTGCATTTCCCTGAGGATGAGTGATGTTGAGCATCTTTTCTAGTATCCGTTGACTATCTGTGTGTTGTCTTTGGAAAGATTTCTATTCAGATCCTCTGCCCAGTTTCTAATCGGATTGTTTGGGCTTCTTTTGCTCTTGAGTTGGATGAGTTCTTCATCTATTTGGAGATGAACTCTTTATCAGATTCATGATTTGCAAATATTTTCTCCCATTCTGTAGGTTGGCTTTCCATTTCGTTGGTGGTTTCCTTTACCAGGCGCAAGCTTTTGCGTTTGGTGTAGTCCCGCTTGCTTGTTTTGGCTTCTGATTACCTTTGTTTTTGGTGTCAAATCCAAAGAATCATCGCCAAGACCAATGTCGAAGAGCTTACTGCCTGTGTTTTCTTCTAGGAGTTTAATCGCTTCAGGTCTTGTGTTCAGGCCTTTAATCCACTTTGAGATATTTTTTTGTATATAGTGTAAGAATGTGGCCCAGTCCCATTCTTTGCGCTGTGGCTGTCCAGTTTTCCCAACACCCTTTATTGAATAGTCTGTCTTTTTGCAGTGCCTGTGTTTGGACATTCCCTCCAGATGTATCATCCTGTACTTCTCCCTGTCAGTGCTATCCAGTGGCCGGAAAAGGCGGTGTTCATCAAACTGCGTGCTCATCTCTTTGGGTGTGTGGGCCCCACCTCCCTCCATCTCACTGGCTTCCGGGACCCCCCAAATCCACTTCAGGACTCACACACTGCACATTTTCGTCCCTCAGCATGGACCCACGGTAGATGTTTTAAACTTTACTTTCCCGCTAGCAACCTTTTATCCTGTCACTTCCCCACACCTCCTACCTGCCCTTTGACCTCGTGGGGTCTTCCCATGCCGTGGCCCCGCCATCTTCTCTCCTTCCCGGGATGGTGGGCCAGTCCATGCCTGACCTCCCCTCACCTGCCCTTCAACACCGGATCTCCATTACTCCCCTCTTCAAGACCAGCCTTCTGCCTGTGTTCCAGAACCATCCTTCCTCTTCCATTTCTTCTCTTTAATTGGTCCCTCTGCACTCTGATAAACATATCTAACTCTTTCCTTTTCTGTAAAAACCATCTCCAGCTGCCTGTCTCCCTGCCCAGCCCCCTGTCTGGCCTCTAGCCACTTATGCTCTTTGCCAGAAAGTCTGTCTTACGTCTCTATTTCCTTTTCTCCCCATTGCAGCCTGGCCTGTATTTCTCTACCACTCTATTTAACGTACCCTGACTAATGTTGTCAGTGACACCCCTGTTCTCCCTTCTCTAGAGGCCTCTCCCTAACCTGGCCTCAGCATCTCCTGGCCTCCTGGGGACTCTGCCTCCTCTTTGCTTCCACTGCTAGTTCTCCTCGGTTCTCCTGCGCCCCTCTGACAGGCGTACCTCTGTCTCTTCCCCTCCTCCTCCTGTTCATTGGTGCCTCTCAAATTTGTGTCTCCCTCCTTGACCAACGTGCCCCTGCCCGTGCCTAAGCGCCTCAGGATCTATCGGCTTGAATTCGCCAGGATCCTCTCACACTCAGAAAATGTGTGAAGCCCTAATGGCCATCCTCCCCGACAGTACCTAGACACTCCCCTCTGTTTTTACACCCCACCTCCCCATCGGCCAGCAAGCCCTGCTAACTTCATTTCCCGCCTTTCTTAAAATGACTCCTCTTCTTCTGTTTCCTGCTACCACCATCCTGGCCCAGCCTTCACCCTTCCTGCCAGCCCTGGGCCGCCCCTCCCCGGCCCTGATTCCCATCTCGTCCTCCTCCGGTCCCAGCCATAAAAAAAAAAAAAAAAAATCAAGCCACTCCCCGGCTTAACCCCCTTCATTGGTCCCGTCACCAGACAGTGAAATCCAGGCATGGGGCATCCTGCCTGTGGTTGCCCACTGCATTCTTTGACTTGCATGTGAGGCTGGGGCGGATCCTTCTAGACGCGGCTTAGGGGCATCTGCAGAACGCTTTCCCGGAAGGGAAGCTCAGGCAGGGCCTGTCCTTGGGGTGCTCTGCCACATTCTCTGTCTCTATATGCCCTCCTGCTGATCTACCAGCTCATGTTAAGTTTTGCCAAGCCTGGTTCCTGGCATAGATCTGGCCCAAGCGGGTATTTCAGAGAAGTACATAGTTCTGGGGAACTGTGAGCTGGGCCTCACCTGGGCACCTCCTGATCATCTTCCCAGTGCTGTTCCTTTATGCTTTTCCGTCCCAAGTCACCCGATGATAAGAGCATAAGAAGAGTTCCTACTATTTAAAGAAAAGGATTAATAGGTACAGAGGAACTAGAAACCTAAAATTCAGTCAATAGGCCTGAAAAGGGAATGTGGGAAGGTTGGTATATCCCAAAGAGAGGAATTTCTGTAGCTAAGGTCTGAGGTCAGGGGGTCTGTGCCTGTCCTTCCTTGGGCAGTGGGCGGTTAGACTGTGCCTTTAACCAGCTGTTAAACTGGAACTAATTGCTGAGACAACAGCAGGCCCAATATCAAGAAAACTATTCATGAAAGCCAGATACGTTTAAGAGTGTTTTGCCTTGTGAAAAATTCTGTACCTGGAATGAGAGGACTTACAAAAGTGTTTCTTTTTTATATGTATATTTTTTAATTTAAAAGATTTTATTTACTTATCTGTGAGAGAGAGAGAGAGAGAGAGAAAGAGAACATGAGCAGGGGGAAGGGCAAGGGAGAAGCAGGCTCCTCGCTGAGCAGGGAGCCTGATGTGGGACTCGATTCCAGGACCCCGGGATCATGACCTGAGCTGAAGGCCGATGCTTAACTGACTGAGCCACCCAGGCGCCCCAAAGTGTTTGTTTCTTAAATAAAAGAACTTTAAAAAAAAAAAAAAGATTTTATTTTTTAAAGTAACCTCTCCCCCGGACATGGGGCTCAAACTCATGACCCCGAGACCAAGAGTGACATGCTCCACCCACTGAGCTCACCAGGTGCCCCCCCCGCCCCGAGAACCGTGTTTCATGAAGAGTTTGAATTGGTTTATAAAAATACCTTCAAGACAGAAGGGTAAATAATTAGCGGTAGGATAGGGTCAAAGAAACATGGATAGAAAAAGACTCAGCTGGGAGGGGTTCGCACGGGAGAAGCTGCAGATGGCCCTCCGGACTCCCTGCCCTGGTAGTTTCCAGAAATTCCCAGCACGCCCCAGATGTTACTGAGCTATCTCTTCGGGGGAAGGATGGCCTTTCCTGATGTTGAGTCAGAGGAGTGTCTCTTGTAGCCTTGGGTGAAGTGGAGGACCAGCTGAGCATGCAGGCGGTCGTTTTTAGGGGGAAGGGATGATGTCTGAGCTCAGGGTTAGCAGCCCGTGACGGGAATCAAGGCAGGCTCTGACAACGGACTTGACCTGGGGAGACACTAGAAGCCGTCGAGGAAGAGGAATAGCCGTGCTTTCCTTTCTTTTCCTGGAAGGCGGAGGCGTGTTTGGAGCTTTAGCCCCGACGCTGCCCTGGACTGGCAGGCAGAGCACAGGGTGTCTTGGGTGTGGGCTCCTCCTACTGCTCCCTGGACCAGGGCCCAGGGGACTCACTCTGCATGTGGCCTGTCACTGACTCCCGGGGGGCTAGAGTCCGTGACCTTGGTCAGCCAAGAAGCTAACTCAGTGGGGGTTGACCTCCCTGCTAAATGTGAGACCGGGGATGAAAACGAGGGCCTCCAGCTCTCCCCAACCCCTGTCATTGCAAAACAGCACCTTGGGCTCTGACCCTTACCTGCAGGTTACTGTCTGTGCCCTTAATGGTCAGGGGCCCCGGGTGAGGCCGAGGCGAGAGGGTGACACAGAATGAGTCCCCGTTTCTCACTAGAGGATTGAAGCCTGGGGCCAGACTTCCCAGCCTCAGGCCACCAGCTGAATGAACGCAGCTTTCCGTGACTTGTTCAAGTGACCCGTAAGATGGGAGTAGTGCTCACGACACCTCGCGTGGTAGGGGCCTGGGATGGGGCCTTCTTGTCACATACGCTCAGTGCGGGTTTGTTGTCGTTATTATTAAATGCACGTCGCAGCCCAGGGGCATTGCTGTTAGGTATCAGTCACAACTTTTTCACGTAGACGCTGTAACGGGTGCTGGGTTGAGAAAAATTAGGTTGTGACCCACGCTGGTTGACTCGAAGTGATTGGGATCCGTTAGTCGGAGGCTTTAGTTGTGTTTACAGTCGACAGTGGAAGGCCTTCAGTGTGGGATCGCGGGGTGCTCCTTCGAGATAAGCTGCCTTACGTCACTCCTTGGTGTGGAGGGGCCTGCTGGCCTCGAGGCTGCCCCGGCCGGGCCCCGGAGTCCTGGCTGCAACTCTCTTGTTCCTTGCAGGTTGTGAACGTTACTGGGATTTCTGTGGGGACTGGCTTGGCCTCGGCTTGCGACACACTCATGTCTCAGGTGAGGCCCCTCCTGCCCTCCCCCACACGCCTGTTGTGGTCAGTTCCCTTTCCTGTGGGACACAACGTAGGGGACTGTCCCCTCCGTGGCTTTTGTTGCCTCTTCTTTGTCAAATACCATGCTGCTGACGGCTGCAGATACAAGGAGGGTCGGCTTTCCTAATTGTGTCTTCGGGGCCTGTGTGCTCAGGTGGGGCTGGGTTTTCCTTCTTCTCTCCCGTTGTGATCTCTCCCACCCTAAAACTGTCCTCCCTCACCCGATGTTGAAGACTCACAGCTCCCTCTCCCACCCCCATGTCTCTCTCCTGAGGGCCAGGCTTGAATGTCGGTCACGTCCCAGACACCTCAAACTCAGCTCGACCAGAACTAAACTCGTCAGGCTTTCCCACCCGAACTGTTTCTCTCACAAGAATACACCACCCTCTGCTCAAATCAGAATCCTTCTTTATCTCCCATCTCCATGTGTAGCAGAGAATCTGCTTCTTTCCATCCTCATTGGCTGTCATGGGATTGGGAACTCTGGGTTGGTGTGCTAGCATAATCAGAGGTCAGATTCTGGTCCAGGCCTTTTACTCCTGGCTCCGTCTTCCATCTCACCCATCCGCTTTACAACCATAGTGGTTTCCCTACTAGGATCCGAGGTGCTTGGGGAGAAAGGCTTTCTCCCATTCAGTCTTTGGATCCCTGTGGTTCAGCCTTGTGCTTGCTATGTAGTGGGTACCCTGGAAGTTTGTTGAATGAGTGAGAGGAAAGCAGAGAAGCAAGCAGAGATGGGTAGATGGGTGGACAGATGGTTGGTTGGATAGATGGATGATGGATGGCCAGGTGGGTGGGTGGAGGGACAGATGGATGGTTAGATAGATGGTTGTGTGGATGGTTGGGTAGATGGATGATGGATGGACAGGTGGATAGATGTTTAGGTGGATGGTGGATGGGTGCTTGGGTAGATGGATGATGGATGGTTAAGTAGATGGTTGGGTAGATGGATGATGCATGGATGGGTAGGTGGGTAGAGGGATGGATGGATGGATAGATGGTTGGGTGGGTGGTAGATGGATGAGTGAATAGATGGATGATGGATAGATGGGTGGGTGGATGTATCAGATGAGTCCTGTCTTCAAACCCCAATGCCTGGGAGAGTGAGGACAAGGTTATATCCCAAGGAAGGAGCAGCACTCAGCGTATGTGGTGTCTTCTGAGCTGTTGCACTCAGCTCCCCAGCAGTTTGTGCATGAAGGTGTCCTGAGATAGTTTTTATGGGCTAAGCTAAACATGGCTCTAAAGGATTTAATGTAATTTAGGCTAAAGTTAGCTCTGGATTGGCATGGCATAGGATATGAATTGTTATTTTTATTTTTATTATTTATTTTATAAAAATTTTTTTTAAAAGATTTTATTTATTTATTTGACAGAGAGAGACACAGTGAGAGAGGGAACACAAGCAGGGGGAGTGGGAGAGGGAGAAGCAGGGTTCCCGCCGAGCAGGGAGCCCGATGCGGGGTTCGATCCCAGGACCCTGGGATCATGACCTGAGCTGAAGGCAGACGCTTAACGACTGAGCCACCCAGGTGCCCCAGGATATGAATTTTTATTTTAAACTAGTTTTTTGTACCTTTTTGCACCATTTCTGTTATTTTTATTCATATGGTTTTAAAAAAAAAGAAAAGACTGTATGTTTAATTTATTGCCCCACCTATCAACATCTAATGGACATCTTTCTGTATTAGTAAATATATTCCATAATAGTACATTGTTACCTGGATTTTATTTAAGAATCATGCCCAGTTTTACTATTTCACAAGAATGAAGCAAAGGAGTTACCTGGATTTTAAATAGCGTTTTAAAAAGATTGTAAAAAAAATAATAAAAAATAAAATAAAATAAGAAGGTAGTTAAAAGTCAAGCACATATAGAAACTTTAGGTTATCTAGAAAAGTATTTGAAAAAGATGGGGGAAAAAATCACTAAAATTTAACCCTTCTGCATTAACTCTATTAACTTTTCAGTGAATGTCCTCCAAATATTTCCATCTGTGTACGCTTACACACCAACACCATTCTAAAATCTACGTGGTTTTATTACGTTTTCCTCCCATTAAACCATGTGTTTTGGAGAACACATGGAGTGAAGTAGGTACACACTGTCCCTTTAATATCTACATAATATCCTATGTCATTTATCTTGCCATGATTTTTATTTAATTTGTTTCCATTGCCTCTTTTTTTTTTTTTTAAAGATTTTATTTATTTGACAGAGAGACACAGTGAGAGGGAACACAAGCAGGGAGAGTGGGAGAGGGAGAAGCAGGCTCCCTGCTCAGCAGGGAGCCTGATGCGGGGCTCGATCCCAGGATCCCGGGATCATGACCTGAGCCGGAGGCAGACGCTTAACTGACTGAGCCACCCAGGCGCCCTGTTTCCATTGCCTCTTGTACTGTGCTTTAAGGTTGACCCCTTTTTGGGTGTGGAAAGAGATGGTCATTCGGGTTACTTGAAGGAAAGGGAGCGTGAGAAAAGCTCCGCGAGGCCCAGACTCGGCCAAGGCCACTGTGGGGACGCGGCCCCTCGGCCTCGGTCGGGTCTGCTTCTGTCTGGGGCCTGCTCCTCCCCGGACCCGCTCTCTGCTCCACACTCTGGCCGCCCGGTGGCTGCTCACCTCTGGCTTCTGGACCCTCGTCCCTCCTAGACTTCAGCAGGTTCTGTCGTTTCCCTGCTGGGACCTCCCGCTGACCCTGTCGCACTGTGGAGGCCGCTGGGCCTGCTGCCGGGCCCCTCCCCGGTCCCAGCCACGCGGGCCGCCCCGCCGGACCTCTCCCACATGGCTCTCAGCACACCTTAGCATTCTTTAACGTTGTTGTGTTTCTTCTCTCAAGTCCTTTGGAGGCAAGAACCTAAGACGCGTGGGGATCATCCTTCAAAGAGGAATCCTCATCTTGGTGCTGTGTTGCTTTCCTTGCTGGGCCCTCTTCATCAATACGGAGCGCATCCTCCTGCTCTTGAAACAAGACCCCGAAGTCTCCAGGTCAGCAGCGCCTCTTAATGTCAGAACCCCAGGTTCAGAGTAAGTCACTGTCTGGTCCTCTTACCCATGTTGACATGTTCAGCCGATTCCCTGGACTCGAACTCCGTGGCAAATGGAAGCTGTGATGTGCAGACCACAGGATAGAGGGCTGGTGGGGTCCACCTGACACGGGGTGACACGGTGACCTGGTGCCGTGCCCAAAGTGAAAAGCTACAAGACAAGAACGTAATACCCTTGGCCCGAGTCGACCTTTCCCAGAGTTCCTCCATCGTGGTGTTTTGCAAACGCACAGAGTATCTCTCTCCTCCCAGAGCAGAATAGGAACACAGTTGCCTTCACTTTTGTTTTTAGAGTTGGGGTTTTTTTAAACCTACAATTCCAGCAAGCTCTCTGGGATCGTCTTCAGGGTACGTGGGATCCAGGGAGGCATCTCTCCTTTCCTAGAAGACCGTTCCTCTGGCTTTAGTGTGAGACACACCTACAGTCCTGACTCAAAACGTTTCTAAATTTTGCCCAACTTTCAATTCATTTTGCTGTGTTCATTCTACCTTTCCTGCTAAGAAGGAGCTGAAAGATGTGAAGTCCGGCTTCCCTTTAGAAAGCAGACCCTCAGCAGGCCTGATGTAGTGTTAATTTGGGTTGTAGAAAAGGTCTCTTAAGAGTGTTACTAAATTTCCCCATCTAAATTATTTTTAGTTTTAATTTTTAGAAAATACTGTATGGATTCAATTTGAAGAAATGGGACCAGCAATTGTTTGAATATTAACTGAAGGCTGTTTGTTGTTTATTTCAGGATAGCCCAGATTTATGTGATGATTTTTATTCCGGCTCTTCCTGTAAGTGTCAAGGATATTCTTTTTTTTTTTTTTTTAGATATATTTATTTATTTATTAGAGAGAGAGAGAGCAGAGCAGGGGGGAGGGGCAGAGAGAGAAGCAGGCTCCCGGATGAGCAGGGAGCCCAATGTGGGGCTCGATCCCAGGACCCCGGGATCATGACCTGAGCAGAAGGCAGGCGCCCAACCGACTGAGCCAGCCAGGCGCCCTGCGTTGCAATGCACGAAGCAGCTCATGAATGTGGTCATGTGTGTGCCTCCCTCCTTTGTTTTATCATAGTGCTGTTCCTGTGTACATTCAACAAGTATGTCTTGGACCTGCCATCCCTCCCTTACTGATTCTCAGAGCTTGTACCACTTTGAGGTCCCACAGCTTACACTGATCAGGAGAAGAACTTTCCTTCCTTATGCCATGGTTACTTTCGATTGCAAATTAATCAGGGTGTTTCCGGGGCTCCCCTGGGATCTGGGGAAGGTACCCCCAGCTAGCACCCTGGGAGCCATTCAGATGTCAAAGGAGTGAGCGGTTCCTGCTTCAGCCAGTTAGAAGTCGACTTGTCCATTCGTCGGGGAGTCCTTTCTGGAAAATTCCAAACAGCATCCTAGCATTGGTTGGTGTGGCTCTGGTTCTCCAAATTTGAGGTCTCATCAAGAAGAAATACCTTTTTGAAAAACAGAATTGGCAGAAACTGTTGGAATTAGAATTATACTTTCATATTAACAAGAGGTTGTCTTTCTATTTCATCTTACAGGCAGCATTCCTGTTCCAGCTGCAGACGAGGTACTTACAAAGTCAGGTACAGATTCGTTTTCTATTTTTACTTCATGGTACTGGAAATGTATAATAAATATTCTTAGGGAGTTTTCCATGAAAGCAATTCACAATTTTTTTTCCCGGAATTCTACCCAGAGCTCCTTGTTGGGGAGACGTGACATCTCGTAGATGGATTTTGTCCAGCTCAGGAGACGCCCGTCTCCAGCTGTCAGATTCCTGCGCCCGCCCCTGGTGTTACTGTGCAGTCCGCACACGCCACCCCCTACCTCTTCCGTGAGCCACCTGCTTGCCTTCATGTGACTTCTGTCCACAGAAGCCGCTCTACTCTGATGGTGGCCAGCTCTGTTTAAACACATGGAGAATCCTAAAGAAAATGTTTATCCAAGGACCAGGGTAGAGTGGGCCACAGACCCAGAAGCAGCGAGGAGCTATGGCCCTGTAAAGCCCAGGGGGTTGGGTGGAACCTTCACCGCACGCCTGCTAGGGGCCCGGCCTGGGGGTGTTCTGTATGAGATGATTTCATGAACCCCCACCGCGGCCCTGTGGAGAAGTCACTTGGCCAAGAAGTGTCTCCCAAATGGTCTTCCCGTGACGCCGCATGCCAGGAACCGAGTTGCTGTGCATGCGATCCTTCCTTCTCTTCTCTCTCTGTGATACCACCTGGGGCCCAGCGGGTCATTCAGAAGCATTTACACACTGCTGGTTGGTTGGGTTTTACCAGTTTATTATCAAAGGATATGGCAAAGAATGCCGACGAACTCCCAGATGGCGAGGTCTGTGGGAAAGGGGTGCCATTTTCGCAGCACGCCCTCATGTTCACCAACCTGGAAGCTCTCTGAACCCTGTGCTTTTGGGATTTTTATGGAGGCTTCCTCACATAGGCAGGATTGACCATTTACTCTGTTCCCAGCCCCTCTCCCCTGTCTGGAAAATGAGAGATGGGCTGAAAAAGTCAAGCTTCTAATCATGGCTTGGTGTTTCTCGTGACCAGTTCCCATCCAGGAGCCCACTGAGAGTCCCCTCATTACGACAAAAGGCACCCTTGTCACCCAAGACATTCCAAAGGATTTAGGGACTCCGTGTCAAGAACCCGTGTTGAAAACCATGTATTAGAACAAAGGATTCCCCTAGTGCTCTTATCACTGGGGAAATTACCAGGGATTTAGGAGCTCTGTGCTGGGAACCGGGGGCGGGGCGGGGGCAGAGACCAATATGTATGTTTTCCGTTATTTCACACCACCTAACTGATTAGCTCTTGAAAATGCTATTTGTTTTCTTATTTGTCTGGGGATTTTAGGGCATCATCATGCCGCAAGTGATCACTGGGATTGCAGTGAACGTGATCAACGTGGGCATGAATGCCCTCCTGCTCTATGCCCTGGACCTCGGCGTGGTGTAAGTAGTGACCCTCTCATTCCCCAAATCCTGAGTGTCTGCTGTGTGCTGGCTCCAGTCCCAGGGGCTGGGATACAGGGGAGTGAGGCAGCCCCGGAGGGAGCACTGAGAGATGCTCCATATGATAGGGCGGGGGCCGGTGCTCAGGGCACCGGGAGGGGCAGCCAGCCTAGGCTGTTGGAAGGAGTGAGAGGCTTAGTTGGGGGAGATGAGGGAGAATGCTGTGGAAGAAGTGATGTGTGAGCTGACACCTGCATGTCGGAGTGGAGTTAGCCCGAGGAGCCTGTGCAGATGGAGATGGGTGCCCCGAGCGAAGGCAGGAGGGGGGCAGAGGACTGTAGGGATTCTCCTGCTCTCTCTGAGTTGTAAGAAACTGAGCCAGTTCCATCTTTATGAAGCTTGAGAATAGGAGGGTCCCCCGTAGAAGGCAGTGTCAGATTGGACCTCTCACGGAGGCGCCATGCTGTTGGTCCATCCCTCGGTCGAACCTTCTGGTGCACTGGCCCAGAGCCACTCTCCCTCACATGTGGCGGACGTGGTCCCACCAGCGCTTGGAGACCCAGCCCTGAGCCCTGGCAGTTTTTAGATGCTTTAGGGCAGCGTGGTTCTTTATAAATAAAAACTAGTTTAGTGGGTCATGATGGACACTTTAAAAAATGAGGTGTATTATGAATGAAATAAAATGAAATAGAATAGAATAGAAAATGAGAAGGTATGGGGGTATTTTCATGAGACGTTTGTTTCTGTGTGTGTGTGCTCCTGTGCGTACACATATTATTGTGGGTACCAGGTAGTGATAGGAAATTTATTTCTTACTGTTAGTTGCAGTAGGAAACATATATATAAAAGCCATTAAGTAAAGGACAGTGGAGAGGTGGAATAAAAGAATAATGAATGAAAAAATGTTGGTAACATCTTCCTTATGCCAGGAAACTGAAAGAGGCTTTGGCTGTAAGAGTCGGCAGGCAGGTTTGCGAGCTGGTGACATCAACCCACATAAACGCCTGAGTAGGGGGTCCGGGTTTCCCCTTCAGGTGCACATTACAGACCCTCTCTTCAAAGTTTCTTGAACAAAATAAATAAAAATCTTTAAAAAAAAAGTTTCTTGAACAGCTTTACGAAGGACAGTTTGTTGGGGGTAGTTGGGTAAGAGGAGAAGAATCCATGGGAATGGATTAATCAGTGATAAAATTCAAGGATTGGTCAGAAGAGTAAAGTGAAAAAATAGACAGCAAGCAGTCCCGGGCTCTCTGTGCATCGTTTTATTTGTGGGGTAAAATGTCATCTGTCAATGATGCTCTAAGGTTATCTTGTAATAGCAAACAAATTTATTATAATCCTGGGAAATAAAACAACTATGAACCTTAGACCAGTATTTTGAACACAGTAGCTGTGTTTTGATACTTTATGTAACTAATTATGTGTAAGAATTTATCCGATGGGTTATTTCAGGCTGTGAGGACAAAGAATGGTGACATGTTTATGTTCTTTCGTTTTTTGGGTTGACGAATAGTCACATTTGGCTCTTCCACAAAATTCAGTGTTGGTGGAAAGAAAACAAGTCCATCATAAGTGGGTGCTGTATCATTAAAAGATAGCCCATGGGTTCTAGGCTTTTCTAAAGACTGTGATTCTCTAATGAAGCCAAAGCTCTTCGGGGGTAGCCTGTTTCTTTGTACTTGGACGGAAGACACGCACAGGGAATGATCACGTTCTCTCCTTCAGAGGATCTGCCTGGGCAAACACCACTTCCCAGTTCCTCCTGTCTGCTCTTCTTTTCCTGTATGTGTGGTGGAAAAAAATCCACGTCGACACTTGGGGAGGTACGAGGACTTTGATTTCTTACATTTTGTTATTTATTATTCAGAAGGATGTAATTCTGGCTTGGGGAATTGTTTCCCCCCACAGAGAGTTGTTCTTTTTTTTTATTTTTAGATCTTTTGGGAAATTTAAAAATTACAGAAAATATTTAAGGTAGTGAAAAAAATTACAGGTCAATATGAGATTTTTTAAAGATTTTATATCTATGAAGGCAGCTTTTGGTCATAGAAAACTGTTGGCAGCTGTTGGGTTGTAAGAATTGATACTTAATGAATTAAAATTGTGGATACAAAAATCCTAACTGTTCTTTGCAATTTACCCTGCTATATTAAAGTGAAGTTGGATTAATGTCTTACCAACTCAAGTGAACAGATTGAACTCTCTTAAACAATCAGTACTACTTACAGGTTAGCTAAATTCCCTTAAATAGTTTAACATGCATTTGTAAATTTAGTAAAATGGGTTTCTTTTGTTTTGTTTTCTAATCTTTAAAATTGTGCTAAGGTATATCTCATGTAAAGCTTGCCGTCTTAACCATTTTAAGTGCTCTTCAGTACATTCATGATGTTGCGTAACCATCACCACCATCTATTTCAGAAACATTTCTATCACCCCAAACAGAAACCTTGTACCAGTTAAGCAATAATTCCCCGTTTTCCCTCCCTCCAGCCCCCGGTAATTCCAGTCTACTTTCTGTTGATCTTGTACCTTGAAACTTTGCTGGAGTCATTCATTAGCCCTAGCGGCTTTCTTGTAGATTCTTTGGGTGTTTCTACATACAGGATCATGCCATGTGTGAATAGAGATCGTTTTACTTCTTTCTTCGGAGTTTTGGTGCCTTTTATTTCTTTTCTTGATTCATCAGTCTGATAGAACTTCCAGCACAATGTTGAATAGAAGTAGTAAAAGCAAGCATCTTCGTCTTGTTTCTGATTTCAGGGGGAAAGTTTTCAGTCTTAGGCATTGATATGATACGTGTGGGATTTTTCATAGAAGCGCTTCATCAGGTTGAGAAAATTTCCTCTATTCCTAGTTTGTTGAGTGTTTCTGTTCATAAAAGGCTGTTGGATTTTTTTTCTGCATTAACTGAGATGAACACTATTTGTTTTTCCCCCTTCGTTTTATTAATGTGATGTATTGCATTGATTGGTGTTAGTCATTACTTGCATTTCTGGGATAAATCCCATTTGGTCACAGTGTACAATCTTTTGAATATGCTGCTGGGTGTAGTTTGCCAGTATTTTGTTGAGGATTTTTACATCCATATTCATAAGGGATATTGCTCTGTGGTTTTCTTTTCTTGGGTTGTCTTAATCTGGCCTTGGTAGCAGGGGATGCTGGCCTCATAGAACGAGGCCATGAGTTCAGTAGTGTTACTTACTCTTCTCTTTTTTGGACGAGGTGGAGAAAGATTGGTGTCAGTTCTTCAGATGTTTGCTTTAATTCACCAGTAAAGCCCTAGGTCATGGACTTTTCTCTGTTGGGAAATTTTCATCGCCTATTCAATCCCTTATTAAAGATTTGTTGAGATTTTCTATTTCTCTTGGGTCAGTTTAGGTGATTCCCGTGTTTCTAAGAATTTTGTCATGTCATCTAGTTATCTAACTTGTTTCCATACAGTTGTTCCTAGTACTCTCTTAAAATCCTTTTTATTAATGTGAAGTTGGTAGTAACGTCCCCACTGTTATATTTGATTTCAGTTATTTGAGTCTTTGCTCTTTTTCTCTTGGTCAGTTTAGCTAAAGTGTTGTCAATTTCGTTGATCTGTTTTGGTTTTTTTCCCCCAAAGAAACAATTTTTGGTTTCTTCTGTTATTTTTCTGTTCTGTATTTCATTTTTCTCTGCTTTAATATTCAGTATTTATGTTGTTCTAGCTTTGGGTTTCATTTGCTCTTTTTCTGTTTTGAAACTCAATGTGTAAGATTAGTTTTATCAATTTGAGAGCTTCTCTCTTTTTTGACGTTAGGCATTTACAGCTATAAATTTCTGTTGGAGTGCTCCTTTGCTGTATCTCATCTGGTGTGTTATGTATTTGTTTTCTTTTGTTTCAGAGTATTTGCTGATTTCCTGTGGGTTTTTTTTTTTAAAGATTATTTACTTATCTGACAGAGAGAGAGATAGCAAGAGAGAGAGCACAAGCAGGGGGAGTGGGAGAGGGAGAAGCAGGCTTCCCGCTGAGCAAGGAGCCTGATGTGGGGGCTTGATCCCAGGACCCTCTCTGGCCTCGTAAAAAGAGTTTGGAAGTTTTCTTTCCATTTCGATTTTTTGAAACAGCTTCAGAAGAATAGGTATTAATTCTTCTTTAAATGTTTGGTAGAATTCCCCTGGGAAGCCATCTGGCCCTGGGCTCTTGTGTGTTGGGAGATTTTTTATTACGGCTTCAATTTCCTTGCTGGTGATGCGTCTGTTCAGGTTTTCTCTTTCTTCCTGGTTCAGTTTTGGTAGTTTATACGTGTCTAGGAATGCATCCATTTCTTCCAGATTGTCTAATTTGTTGGCATATAGTTGCTCATAATATGTTCTTACAATTGTTTGTATTTCTTTGGTGTTGGTTGTGATCTCCCCTCTTTCATTCACGATTTTATTTATTTGGGTCCTTTCTCTTTTTGATAAGTCTCACCAGGGGGTTATCAATCTTATTAATTCTTTCAAAGAATCAGCTCCTAGTTTCGTTGATCTGTTGTGCTGTTGTTTTGGTTTCTATTTCATTGATTTCTGCTCTAATCTTTATTATTTCTCTTCTCCTGCTGGGTTTAGGCTTTATTTGCTGTTCTTTCTCCAGCTCCTTTAGGTGTAGGGTTAGGTTGTGTATGCGAGGCCTTTCTTATTTGTTAAGAAAGGCTTGTAGTGCTATATATTTTCCTCTTAGGACTGCCTTTGCTGCATCCCAAAGATTTTGAACAGTTGTGTTTTCATTTTCACTTGTTTCCATGAATTTTTAAAAATTCTTCTTTAATTTCCTGGTTGACCCTTTCATTCTTTAGTAGGATGCTCTTTAGCCTCCATGTATTTGAGTCCTTTCCAAATTTCCTCTTGTGATTGAGTTCCAGTTTCAAAGCATTGTGGTCCAAAAATATGCAGGGAATGATCCCAATCTTTGGGTACCGGTTGAGACCTGATTTGTGACCCAGGATGTGATCTATTCTGGAGAATGTTCCATGTGCACTCAAGAAGAATGTGTATTCTGTTGCTTTGGGATGGAATGTTCTGAATATATCTGTGAAGTCCATCTGGTCCAGTGTGTCATTCAAAGCCCTTATTTCCCTGTCGATCTTCTGCTTAGATGATCTGTCCCTTTCAGTGAGGGGGCTGTTAAAGTCCCCTACTATTATTGTATTATTATGGATGTGTTTCTTTGATTTTGTTATTAATTGGCTTGTATAATTGGCTGCTCCCATGTTAGGGGCATAAATATTTACAATTGTTAGATCTTGTTGGATAGACCCTTTAATTATGATATAGTGTCCTTCCTCATCACTTATTACAGTCTTTGGTTTAAAAACTAATCTGTCTGGGGCGCCTGGGTGGCTCAGTCGTTAAGCGTCTGCCTTCGGCTCAGGTCGTGATCCCGGGGTCCTGGGATCGAGCCCCGCATTGGGCTCCCTGCTCCGCGGGAAGCCTGCTTCTTCCTCTCCCACTCCCCCTGCTTGTGTTCCCTCTCTCACTGTGTCTCTCTCTGTCAAATAAATAAATAAAAATCTTAAAAAAAAAAAAAAACCTTTAAAAAAAAAAAAAAAAAGCTAATCTGTCTGATATAAGGATTGCCACCGCAGCTTTCTTTTGATGTCCATTAGCATGATAAAGAGTTTTCCACCCCCTCACTTTCAACCTGGAGGTGTCTTTGGGTCTAAAATGAGTCTCTTGCAGACAGCATATCGATAGGTCTTGCTTTTTTATCCAATCAGATACCCTGTGTCTTTTGATTGGGGGCATTTAGCCCATTTACATTCAAAGTAACTATTGAAAGATGTGAATTTAATGCCATTGTATTGCCTGTAAGGTGACTGTTACTGTGTATTGTCTCTGTTCCTTTCTGGTCTATGTTGCTTTTGTGCTCTTTGCTTAGAGGACCCCTTTCAATATTTCTTGTAGGGCTGGTTTGATGATCACAAATTCTTTTAGTTTCTGATTGTCCTGGATGTTTTTTTTTTTTTTTTAATCACTCCTTCTATTTGGAATGACATCCTAGCTGGATAAAGTATTCTTGGCTGCATATTTTTCTCATTTAGCACCCTGAATATATCATGCCAGTCCTTTCTGGCCTGCCAGGTCTCCGTGGTTAGGTCTGCTGCCAGTCTTATATATTTCTACCCTTGTAGGATACAGAGCTCTTGTCTTGAGCTGCTTTCAGGATTTTCTCTTTGTCTCTGAGATTCGCAAGTTTCACTATTATATGTTGGGGTGTTGACCTATTTGTATTTTGATTTTGAGGGGGGTTCTCTGTGCCTCCTGGATTTTGATGCCTGTTTCCTTCCCCAGATTAGGGAAGTTCTCTGCTATAATTTGCTCCAATATACCTTCTGCCCCTCTCTCTCTTTCCTCTTCTCCTGGGATCCCAGTTATTCTAATATTGTTTCGCTTTATGGTATCACTTATCTCTCGAATTCTCCCCTTGTAGTTGTTTATCTTTTTCTCAGCTTCTTTATTCTCTATCGTTTGGTCTTCTATATCACTAATTCTCTCTTCTGCCTCATTTATCCTAGCAGTTAGAGGCTCCCATTTTTGATTGCATCTTATTAATAGCCTTTTTGATTTCAACTTGGTTAGCTTTTAGTTCTTTGATTTCTCCAGAAAGGGATTCTCTAGTGTCTTCTATGCTTTTTTCAAGCCCAGCTAGTATCTTTATAATCATTATTCTGAACTCTAGTTCCGACATCTTACTAATGTCCATATTGATTAGGTCCCTGGCAGTCGGTACTGCCTCTTGTTCTCTTTTTTGAGGTGAGTTTTTCCGTCTTGTCATTCTGTTCAGAGAAGAATAAATGAACGAGAGAACAGAATACTAAAATGGCAACAACGACCCCAGAGAAATATACACTAAACAAATCAGAAGAGACCCGAAACCAGGGGGGAAAAAAAAAGAAAAAAGAGAATATAATCAGACAGGTGAGCAGAATAGAGCAATACACTGGATTCTGTGTATATTTTGGTCTGTTTTTTAGAAAACTAGATCCCAAAATTGTAAAGAAAGACAAACTTATACATAGAAAGATAAAATGAAATACATTGAAAAGATAGAATGTAACTGTAAAGATGAAAATTTAAAAAGCCTTTCACAGGGACGCTTGGGTGGCTCAGTCATTTAAATGTCTGCCTCCAGCTCGGGTCATGATCTCAGAGTCCTGGGATTGAGTCCCACGTCAGGCTCTTTGCTCAGTGGGGAAGCCTGCTTCTTCCTCTGCCCCTCTCCCTGCTGGTGCTCTCTCTCTCTGATAAATAAATAAAATCTTAAAAAAAAAATGTGTTTAAAAAAAAGCCTTTAAGAAAACAAAAAAAAAAGAAGAAAAAACAACAACAACATAAAAGAGAATATGATCAGACAAGTGAATAGAACAAAGCCAAACATTAGATTTGGGGTATATTTTGGTCTGTTAGAAGAAAGTGCATCCCAAATTTGTAAAGAAAGAAAAACAAACACACACACACACACACAAATAAATTAAATACAATGAAGTGTAAAAATGAAAATTAAAAAAGGTTTTAAAAAAGAGTTGATAAAGGGCGCCTGGGTGGCTCAGTTGGTTAAGCGACTGCCTTCGGCTCAGGTCATGATCCTGGAGTCCCGGGATCGAGTCCCACATCGGGCTCCCTGCTCAGCAGGGAGTCTGCTTCTCCCTCTGACCCTGCCCCTTCTCATGCTCTATCTCATTCTCTCTCTCAAATAAATAAATAAAATCTTTAAAAAAAAAAATAAATAAATAAAAATAAAAAAGGGTTGATAAAATAAGAAACTGGTTGAAAAAGGAAAGAAAAAAAAATTAGCTTTGAAAGACTAAAGAATCATGGTAAAAAAGCCACGGATTCTATGTGCAGTATTCCCCTAGTGCCGGAGTTCTGCCGTTCTCATTGATCGGTAAACTTGGTCTTGGCTGGCTGTTCTCGCTGATCTTCTGGGGGAGGGGCCTGTTGCCGTGGTTCCCAAATGTCTTTGCCGGAGGCGAAATTGCCCCGCCCTTGCTGGGGCCACGCTAAGTAATCTGCTCGGGTTTGCTCTCGGGAGCTTTTGTTCCCTGCAAGCTTTCCGTGCAGCTTTGGAGGCCGAGAGTGAAAATGGTGGCCTCCCAGTCTCTGCCCTGGAGGAGCCGAGAACTCAGGGCCCCGCTCCTCATGCGCCCCCAGAGAAAAGCCGTCAGTCACTCCCGTCTCCCCGGTCTCCGGCCGCACTCCATGCTCACCTGGCCTGTGACCGCGCGTTTCTATCTCTGGCACCCGACTCGGTGTGGAGTCTCCAAACCCAGCAGATCCCTGTGGTGTGCTCCCACGCCGCTCATCCCCGGGGGAAGAAGGGGAGTCTCCCCGGATCTGCCGCTTGTTGGGTCCCTGCTGGAGGAGCAGTGGCCCGACTGTGCCACGGATCACGGTTTATGGCAACCCCAAGCTGAGAGCCCGCGCCTCGGCTCCGTCTCTGCAGCCGGCTTCCCTGCTCTGATACCTGGGAGCTGTGCCGCACTCAGGTACCCCCGGTCTTTCTGTGACCCCGAGGGTCCTGAGACCACACTGTCCCGCGAGGGTTCCACCCCCCGCTTAGCCACTGGAGCGATGTCCCTCAGCGGAGCAGACTTCTAAAAGTTCTGATTTTGTGCTCCGCGGCTCTATCACTTGCCAGAAGTGGCCAACGGAGGCTCAGACCCCCGCGGTCTAGCTTCCCGAATATTGCCTTGGATTCCCTTCTCCGCACGTCCTACCTTCCAGAAAGTGGTCGCTTTTCTGTTCAGAGAGTTGCTGCTATTCTTTTCTTCGATCTCCTGTTGAGTTCGTAGGTGTTCAGAATGGTTTGATTCCTATCTAGCTCAATTCCTGGGACCAGATGAAATATAGGTCTCTTACTTCTCTGCCATGTTCCTCTTGTTGGTTGGTTCTTGATGTTGTTCTCCCATCAAGCCTTCACCTCCAAATTTGGGGGGATGGGGTGGGGCCCCAGACCCTCTCTTTTTCTCCTGGGACCCAATAAGGTGAGTGGCAAGATGGCTGTTGGTGTCTTTCTTTTTCCTTATGTACAAAAACTCCTCAGTGTTTTTCAGTGCCTTCTTCCCCTCCCCCTTCTCTCCCTCTCGTGTCCTGGACCTTAGATCCAAAGCATTGAGTTTCTCACATTCAAATTCATGGCACACATATGCCATTGTGTCTTACGGGGCCCTTCTCCCATTTTAGAGTGTTTTCTGCCTCCATTTCACAATTCCCACCCTCCTCTCTGAAGGCACCCTCTCTGTGCTTAATATATGTCTTTTGATTTGCATCTTTGAAAAATGCAAAGTGGTTTTTTTGGGCCTTCTGTATGTTTATATTTGCCTAATAGTATTATAGTTTAGATTTCTTTTCTCCCCCCATAAATTGTTTTCATTTGGCACGGAGATTGGCAAACGACCCCACCGACCCAATGCAGCCACAGCTTGTTTCTGTAACTAAAGTTTGGTTGGAACACGGCCGCCCCAAATCACTTGCACATTGCCTGTCGCTATTCCCTCATTGCTACAGTGGCAGAGACCATCTGGCCTGCAACGCTGAAAATATTTGCTATTTGGCCCTTTACGGAAGTTTATTGATCTCTCTGACTTAGCACAATATTCTGTTGTTTTAAGTCATAGTGAAATATACATAACATAAAATTTATGGTGTTCACCATTTTTAAGCATGTAGTTAAGTAGTGTGAGGGACATTCACACTGTAGGGCCACCATCACCAGCATTCATCTCACAGAACTTTTTCATACCGCAAAACTGGAATTCTGTCCCCATTAAAGAGAAACTCCCGTTCCCCCTCCTTCCGTCCCCTGGCAACCACCGTTCCATCATTCCGCTTTCTGTGTCCGACTTTGACTCCCCCAGATACCTCATATAAGTGGAATTATATACGGTATTTGTCTTTATGTGTCTTAGCATAGTGTCCTCAGGCTTCATCCTTGCTGTAGCACCTGTCAGACCCTCCTTCCTATTTTAAGGCTGAATCATACTCCATCGTATGTCTGTATCGCATTCTGCATATCCACTTATCTGTCGATGAACATCTGGGCTGCTTCCACCTCTTGGCTTTTATGAATAATACTGCTGTGAATGTGGGTGTGCAGATACCAGCAGACCTGGAGGTCATGCTTTCAAGTCTTTTTATGTATACTCAGAGGTGATATTCCAGATCATATGATACTTTAATTTTTAATTTTTTGAGGAACCACCACACTTTCTTTCTGTAGTGGCTGCACCACTTTAGATTACCCCCAATAGTGCACAAGGGTTACAGTTTATCCACATCCTCACCAAGACA
This sequence comes from Phoca vitulina, assembly GCF_004348235.1. NCBI lineage: Eukaryota > Metazoa > Chordata > Mammalia > Carnivora > Phocidae > Phoca > Phoca vitulina. The sequence continues at coordinate 10,427,050 of NW_022589750.1, read as the reverse complement.
TGTTATTTTTTGTTTCTTTTTTAAAGAAGTCATTCTAATGGGTGTGAGATATCATCTTATTATGATTTTGATCTGCATTTCCCTAATGATTAGTGATGTTGAGCATTCTTTCATGTGGTTGTTGGTTATTTGTGTATCTTCTTTGGAGAAATGTGTATTCAAGTCCTTTGCTCATTTTTTAATTGGATTGTTTGTTGTTGTTCTTTGTATATTCTGGTTATTATGATATCCAGATATCCTTATCAGATATATGATTTGCAAATATTTTTTCCCGTTCCGTGGGCTGCCAGATTCTGTTCTGTTGATTGTGTCCTTGGATGCACAGAAGTTTTAAATTTTGATGTAGTTGGAAGGATCTGTTTTTACATTAGTTGCCTGTGAGCAGTAGATTTTCAGATCTAACCATATTGCCATATATGCATCTGGTGTTCTGCTTTTAACTGTAATACGCATTGATCATAGTTTGCTTCTCTAGCTTCCCAGTGATGATCTCTTTGATGCCCCCAGTAGCCCACAACCACAACCTGCCTCAGTGAACAGCCTACATGTGTTCTTACAGAGCTCTCTGAAAGTCTCTCTGCCACTTACACCCAGGTGTGAAATGTGTGGGTGGGAGGGCATATACATACTTCAGTTTCACTACGTATTGCCAGCCCTATTCCCACCATCTCGAACTCTGGTCTTATTTGACCTCTTTAAATGTATTATTTTTCTGGACAACTGTGGTTACTCCCAGTCTCTGGCCATTTGGAGGAGGCAGGCATGTGAAATAGAATTGTTGGCATCAGAGACTGCTGCAAGGTAAAAGCTGTTTTCTTTCTTCCCTGTTCTCCAGGTTGGACTTGGGACTGTTTGCAGGAATGGGGCTCCTACATCCAGCTGGCTATTCCCAGTATGTTCATGGTGTGCATTGAGTGGTGGACCTTTGAGATCGGAACTTTCCTTGCAGGTTTGTCAACAATCCAGTAGAAATCCCAGAACAGCCTGGCCACTCTTGTCTCCAGAGCTTCTCAAGAGACATAGGCCTTACTTCTCCTTCCTTTCCATTGTGTCAAGCGCTCATGGAAGTTTCAACATAGGTTTAAATCCTTGTCTGACCGTAAGCGTATTCAAGTTGAGTGGGGCTTAGGTTGGCCTCACTGCCCTTCACTTTATAGGTACGGAAAGGGAGGCCGCAGTTAAAAGGTTTGGCAAGGTCATGGGGAGGGAGAACAGAAACCCGAATCTGGGTCTCCTGACTCACTCAGGCCCTCTGCTTCTGCTGACTTTTGCTAGGCATCGTGCAAGTGTTTAAACCATTTACAAACACAGAGTGACTGATTTGGTTCTATCAGCTATAATAATTTCGGTCATAGGTATTTACCTTACCCATCTTATTGCTAGTAAAGTAATAGAGGAAATAATAGAGACAGAGGATGATAATGATTGATGTTACAGTTTCTGGGGACAGTTGAATACTCCAGTAGTCCCACCACGTCTATACAGAGTTCCATACCCTCCGTTCTTCCCCTCCCACATTGTGACCCTACAGCTCCCCAAGCAATGACCTGCAACTCTAGGAGCCCCGTGGTTTTCTACTTTAAACCTGACGTTTTGTTCCTTGGTGGAACAGGGGCTTATGGGTTGAACCTGTATCAGGTCTTAGCTGCCCTAGTTTTTGGAAGCTTTCTGGAAGTGGACATCTGGGGCTCTCCTCAGCACAGTCTGGATAGTGAATTGTGCCATTGGGTTATGCTTCTGGGACCAATCCTGGCTTCTTTTTAAATTCTTTTTTTTTAAGATTTATTTATTTGAGAGAGTAAGAGAGAGCATGTGAGCGAGTCGGGGGGAGGGGCAGAGGGAGAGAGCCTTCAAGCAGACTCCTGCGGTGCTCAGTATCACGACCCTGAGATCATGACCTGAGCGGAAACCAAGAGGTGGACACCTAACCAACTGAGCTATCCAAACACCCTCTCGCTTCTTTTAAATTAAGATATATTCTAGTTTCCTAAGGAAAATGTTTGCTTTAGCCCACTTTCTAAGATGTGTTTTATGTGTGTCTGTGCCAACATTTCAGGACTGATTAGTGTGACAGAGCTTGGGGCCCAGGCCATCATTTACGAACTGGCCTCTGCAGCCTACATGGTAAGAACCTAAGGGGTGAGACCCAGCACCATCTCTGCATAAACTCTGCTGGGCCATTGTCACTCATCCATTCAGCCTGCCATCCCATGCCATGCGCTGAGGAGAGAGGAGAGGTAGACAGCAGGAGAGGGAGCACAGCATACTGGGGGGGGGGGGGGTGTGTGGATTTTAGAGCCAGATGCTGGGTTTGAGTCCTGCCGTGCTGCTTCCCAACTGCAACTATGGGCTCATTACTTAACCTTCCTGAGCTTCAGTTTTCTCATGTACAAAATGGGAAAAAAATAATACATGTGTAGGGAGTGAAGACTGAATAGGATAGATAATGTGTTAAAGCACTTAGCACAATGCCTGGCATGTTTATTCAACAAATATGGAGTTGGTGCTAGGGTACGATAGAGAGATGGAGACAGTCCCTGCCTTCTCGTGGCCTGTAGTCTGGTAGGGAGACAGAGACAAAGAAGTAAACAGATACATGAAGGCATTCCAAACATATATGGCACGTACCATAGAAGAAGCAAAAAAAAAAGTCTGAGATGCATAAAAATAGAGATGGATGCCTTTTTAGGGAAGGCAGTTGGAAACAGTCCTTCTGGAAAGGGGAGAGGGAGCCAGCCCGGGAAGCCGGAGGCTGAGAGCTGCTGGAAAAGGGCACATGGTGTGTTCAGGGACCCAAAATAGGAACTGGGCTGAAGGGATTCGTGAGGAAAGAAAGGTGTGACCTGTAGAAGCTGGCTTAGGGGAGAACAGGTGTTTGGGGGGGTTCTGATGGAGGCTACTGGAATCACCCAGGTGAGCACGAAGGAGGCTGCTGGTGGATGGGGAGAAAAGTGGGTGAGTTAGTTGTGTTGTAGGGCAGAATTGGTAGGACATGACCAGGGTTTGGATGTGGAAGGCAAGGCAATGAATAGGAAGAATCACAAACGGCCCCCGAGTTTCTGGCTTGAATAACCGCCTTGTACCTCTTGATTCTTTTGGAATATTCCAAACCTGTACAAATACTCCCCCCGCCTTTTTTTTTTAAAGCTCAACAGAGGCCATCTGGGCAGTGGGATTATGGGCCATTTTTGTTTCCATGTTTTTTTCTTTTATTCTCAAAAATGAAAACAGGGTTTTTTTTAGTGGGGATTGATGACATCATTAAAGAATCAAAAGGGTGAGTGTCGAGGAGCAAACCCCAAGATGTAGAAGTCAGGAATAGGACAACTCAGCCAAAAGGGAGGACAGGCCAGTGTGGAATGAAGAAAATCAAGAGAACGTGTCATGCAGGAAGCCAGCAATGAAGAACCATTCATGGAAGGAATGACAGTTGGGTGGAGGGTTACTGCGGGGTCCCATAAGGTGAGGATGGAAAGTGTTCCTTAGCTTTCGGGTCATCGGAGACCTTAGATGGGAAGTGAGAACCATGGCGAAGGAGCAGAAGCTCCTGAGGTAGACAGTTCTGCCTGGAGGTTTGGTAGTTGATGGTGAGAAAGAATCCCATCAAGGGAGGGTTTTGGTGTTGCTTTTAGATTTAAATGGAGCTACTAGAGCTTGTGTATAGGTACGTGGTCAACAGTAACCATCTTCTACATTTGTCATCTTCAGAGCTTCTGTTTTTCTACCTGCTCTATCATAGCCTTCCTTTTGTTTTATTTTTATTTTTAATTGTGCTAAAAACCACATAACATAAAATTTACCATTTTTTTCATTAATTTATTTGAGAGTGTGCGTGAGAGAGCACAATTTAGTCGTGTTAACATTGTTGTGCAGCCAAGCTCCAGAACCTTTTCATCCCATAAGACTCTAAACTCTACCCATTCCACAGTTACCCACTTCCCCTGCCCTCAGCTTCTGGCAACCACTATTCCACTTTCTGTTTCTTGTCACAGGCTTTACTTTGTTAGAGGCAGTAAGGCAATACTTCTTCATTATTCCTGTGGAAAAAAACAAGTTCCCACAGGGGTGAGATTACAATCAAAATTACAAAATACAAAGAAATAACCCACCATGAGCAAGAGTTTGAACAGATACAACAAACAGAAAAATTAAGAGTTCAGAGCTTGAGATGATGGAGTAATAATTGGGGAATAGAAAAGTATTATGTTTAAAGTCATTAAACAAAAGAAGGAGCTGAAACCAAAAGAACAATATTTGGAAAAGAACCAGGTAGGATTTTTAAAATTACAAATTACAGCCATAGAAATGTAACACTTGATAGCATAAACAGATTAGTTAAAGCTGGAAAATCAAATGATGAACTTGAAGACCAATCGATGGAAATTCCAGAATAAAACAAAGATATATAAATAGATGGAATTAGATACAAAGACCAATCCATGCATACGTGATCAGATGATTTTTAACAAAGATGCCAAGACCATTCAATGGGGAAAGGACAGTCTTTTCAGTAATGGGTACTGGAAAACTGAATATCCATCGACATGCAAAAGAATGAAGTTGTACTCTTACCTCACACCATATACAAAAATTAACTCAAAGTGGATCAAAGACCTAAATGTAAGCCCTAAACAATGAAACTTTTAGAAGAAGACGTAAGGCAGAAGCTTCACGACATTGGATTTGGTAATGATTTCTTACACATGACACCAAAGGCATGGGCAACAAAAGAAAAAACAGACAAGCTGGACTTCACGAAAACTGAAAAATTATGTGCATCCGAAGATAATATCCACAGAATAAAAAGGCAACCCATGGAATGGGAGAAAATATTCACAAATCTTCACCAGGAGACAATTAATATCCAGAACATAGAACTCCTCTAAAACTCAGTAGCAAACAAACAACCGGATTCAAAAGTGGGCAAAGGACTTGAATAGTTTCTCCAAGGAAGATACTCAGACGTACAATAAGGACATGAAAATATGCCCAACATCACTGATGATTAGGAAATATTTACGAAAAAACTATATTGGGATACCATCTCATACCCGTTAGGATGGCTACTATTAAAAAAAAACAAACAAAACTAACAGGTGTTGGTGAGGGTACAGAAAAATTGGGACCCTTGTGCACCATTGGTGGGAATGTGAAATGGCACACCCACTATGGACAGAAAGTGCAGTGGTTCCTCAAAAAATTAAAAGTATCATATGATCCGGCAATGTCACTTCGGGATATACATAAAAAGAACTGAAAACAAGATCTCCAAGAGCTATCTGCACACCCATGTTCATAGCAGCATTATTGACAAGAGCCAAAGGTGGAAGCAACCCAAATGTCCACCGACAAATGAGTGGAGAAGCAGAACGCGATATAGACAAACAATGGAGGATTACTCAGCCTTAAAAAGGAAGGAGGGTCTGACGGGTGCTACAACATGGATGAACCCTGAGGACACTATGCTAAATGAAATAAACCAGTCATACAGGCATACCTCAGAGATAGTGCAGGTTTGGTTCCAGACCCCACCACAAACTGAAGATCGCAATAAAGTGAATGAACAGGGTTTTTGTTTGTTTGTTGTACAGTACATATAAAAGTCATGTTTATACTGTAGTCTGTTAAGTGTGTAATGGCACATGTCTAAAAAAATGTACATGCCCTAATTAAAAAGAGTTCATCACTAAAGAGTACTAACCATCATCTGAGCTTTCAGCAAGTTGTAATCTTTTCGCTGGTGGAGGGTCCTGTCTTGATGTTGATGGCTGCTGACTGATGAAGGGTGGTGGCTGCCAGAGGTTGGGTGGCCGTGGCAATTTTTAAAAATGAGACAATGAAGTTTGCTGCATTGATTAACTCTTCCTTTCATGAGTGATTTCTCTGTGGCACCGGATGCTGTTTGATAGTGTTTCATCCACTTCTTTCCAAATTGGAGTCCATCCTCTCAGACCCTGCTGCTGCTTTATCTACTAAGTTCATGTAATATTCTAAATCCTTTGTAGTCATTTCAACAATCTTCACAGCATCTTCACCAGGAGTAGATTTTATCTCAAGAAACCACATTCTTTGCTCATCCATGAGAAGCAGCTATTCATTCAAGTTTTATCATGAGATTGCAGCCATTCAGTCCCATGTTCAGGCTCCACTTCTGCTTCTAGTTCTCTTGCTGTTTCCACCACATCTCCAGTGACTTCCTCCACTGAAGTCTTGAACCCCTCAAAGTCATCCATTAAGGTTGGAATCAACTTCTTCCAAACTCCTGTTCATGTTGATATTTTGACCTCTTCCCATGTTGATGAATGTTAATGGCATCTAGAATGGTGAATCCTTTCCAGAAGGTTTTCTTTTTTTTTCTTTTTTAAGATTTTTATTTTATTTTATTTTATTATTATTATTTTGAGAGAGAGAGAGGGCATGAGCAGGGAAGAGGGTCAGAGGGAGAAGCAGACTACCCGCTGAGCAGGGAGCCTGATGCGGGGCTCAATCCCAGGACCCCAAGATCATGACCTGAACCAAAGGCAGACGCTTAACCAACTGAGCCACCCAGGAGTCCCTTTCCAGAAGGTTTTCAATTTACTTTGCCCACATCCATCGGAAGAATAACTGTCTGTAGCAGCAATAGCCTAATGAAATGTATTTCTTAAATAGTAAGACCTGAAAGTTAAAATGACTCCTTGATCCATGGGTTGCAGAGTGGATGCTGTGTTAGCAGGCCTCAAAAGAACATTAATCTCACTGTCCATCTCCATCAGAACTCTTGAGTGACCAGATGCATTGTCAATGTGCAGTAATATTTTGAAAGGAACCTTTTTTTCTGAGTAGTAGGTCTCAACAGTGGGCTTAAAATATTCCGTAAACTATGTTGTAAACAGATGTGCTGTCATCCAGGCTTTGATATTCCACTGATAGAGCACAGGCAGAGTAGATTTAGCATCATTCTTAAGGGCCCTAGGAATTCCAAACTGGTAAATGAGCATTGGTTTCCGCTTTAGTCACCAGCTGTGTTAGCCCCTAGCAAGAGAGTCAGACCTTTGAAGCCAGACATTGACTTCTGTGTAGCTATGGAAGTTCTAGATGGTATCTTCTCATATAAGGCCGTTTCACGTACACTGAAAATCCATTGTTGAGTGTAGCCGCATTCATTAATGATCTTAGCTCATTCTTCGGGAGAACTTGCTGCAGCTTCCATATCAGCACTTGTTCCTTCACCTTGCACTTCGATGGTATGAAGATGGCTTCTTTCCTTAAGCCTCCTGAACCAACCTCTGCTAGCTTCAGACTTTCCTCCAGCGGCTTCCTCACCTCTCAGCCTTCACAGAATTGAAGAGCATTAGGGCCTTGCTCTGGGCCAGGCTTTGGCTTAAGGGAATGTTGGGGCTGGTTTGGCATTCTCTCCAGACCATTAAACCTTTCTCCACATCAGCAATAAGGCTGTTTTGCTTTCTTATCATTTGTGTGTTCAGTGTAGCACTTTTCCTTTCTTTCAAGAACTTTTCCTTTGCATTCACAACTTGGCTGACTGGGGCAAGAGGCCTCACCTTCAGCCCTGTCTCAGCTTCTGAGAGGTCTTCCTCACTAAGCTCAATCATTTCTAGCTTTTGATTTCAAGTGAGAGACAAGGGACTCTTCCTTTCTCTTGAACACTTACAGGCCATTATAGGGTTATTACTTGGCCTAATTTTAATTTTTTTTTTTAAGATTTTATTTATTTGTGAGAGAGAGAATGAGAGACAGAGAGCATGAGAGGGAGGAGGGTCAGAGGGAGAAGCAGACTCCCTGCTGAGCACGGAGCCTGATGTGGGACTCGATCCTGGCACTCCAGGATCATGACCTGAGCTGAAGGCAGTCGCTTAACCAACTGAGCCACCCAGGTGCCCTAATTTTAATATTTTTGTGTCTCAGGGAAGAGGGAGGACTGAGGAAAGGGAAGAGAGATGGGGGAACATCTGATTGCGGAGTAGTCAGAGTGCACACAACATTTCTCAATTAGGTTTGCTGTCTTAAATGGATGCAGTTTGTGGTGTCCCAAAACAATGATGACAGTAACATCAAAGATCACCGATCACAGATCATCTTAAGTATAATAATAATGAAAAAGTTGGAAATACTGCAAGACCAAAATGTGATGCAGACATGGTGCTGATAGACTTGCTTGACGCAGGGTTGCTACATTTTAATTTGTAAAAAATCGCAGTATCTGCAAAGCGCACTAAAGCAAAACACAATAAAACAAGGTATGCCTATATTGTGTGATTCCACTTATATGAGGTCCTTAGAGTAGTGAAAATCAGAGACAAAGTAAAATGGTGGTTGCCAGGGGTTGGGAGGGAGGAATGGGGAGTTATTTATTTTTTATTTCAGTTTCACAAGGTGAAGAAAGTTCTGGAGATGGATGGTGGTGATGGTTGCACAACTTTATGAATCTATTTAATACCATTAAACTGTAGGGGCGCCTGGGTGGCTCAGTCATTAAGCGTCTGCCTTCAGCTCAGGTCATGATCCCAGGGTCCTGGGATCGAGCCCCACATCGGGCTCCCTGCTCGGCGGGAAGCCTGCTTCTCCCTCTCCCACTCCCCCTGCTTGTGTTCCCTCTCTGGCTGTCTCTCTCTCTGTCAAATAAATAAAAATAAGATCTCTTTTCTTTTTTTTTTTTTTTAAAGATTTTATTTATTTATTTGAGAGAGAGAATGAGAGACAGCACAAGAGGGAAGAGGGTCAGAGGGAGAAGCAGACCCCCGCTGAGCAGGGAGCCTGATGTGGGACTCGATCCCGGGATTCCAGGATCATGACCCGAGCCGAAGGCAGTCGCTCAACCAACTGAGCCACCCAGGTGCCCAAAAATAAAATCTCTTTTAAAAAAAAAATACCATTAAACTGTACATATAAAAATGACTATATGGCTAAAAAAATATATAAAAATTAATGGAGTAATAAGGGGGAAATTCTAAAGATGGTACATTTTATTTTATGTGTATTTAACCACAATAAATAAAAATGGGAAAAAGTAGAGATGGAATGTATGAAAGATCTAGGTCCTTACATGCATCCAGTAGGAAATACACAGAATAACAGACTGTTAGGGATGCAATATTCAGAGACATTTAATAAGAGACAGACACCTGAAGTAAGACACGAATCTCAGTATTCAGAAATTGTAATGAATATGTATTGGAGATTCTAGCCTGGGCAATTGTAATGAATATGTATTGGAGATTCTAGCCTGGGCAATTTTGGGGCAAGAAAAGAAAATATAAGGCATCCAGATTGGAAAGGAAGAAGTAAAACTATCTGTATTTGCAGCTACCTGTCATGATTTTATCTACAGAAAACCCTAAGCAATATGCACGCACGCGCACACACACACACACACACTGACACTACTAGAGCTAATAAATGAGTCCTGAAAAGTTGCAGGATGCAACATCAGTACACAAAACTCAGTTGCATTTCCGTAACACTAGCAATGAACAATCTGAAAATGAAATTAAGAAAACAGTTCCATTCGCCCCGCCAACAAAAAGAATAGTCACTAGTAAATTGAACCAAAGAAGGCTGAAACTTGTACATTGAAAACTACAAAACGTTGGTGAAGGAAATGAAAGAATACCTAAGTAAATGAAAAGATTTCCCATGTTCATGGATTAGAAGGCCCAGTATTGTCTGATGGCCGCACCCCCCAAAGTGATTGAACTGGCCGTTCTTGCAGATTGGACAAGCCGATCCTAAAATTCATATGGAGATGCAAAGGACCCCAAATAGTCAAAACAGGCTTGGGAACGAACAGGGTAGGATGACTCACCCTTCAATAACAGCAGTAAAACCCTGAAGACCGTGAAATGATATCATCAAAGTGTTTGGAGGGCAATGCCAGTCCTTACCCAGCTAAGCTAGGGCTCAATAAAGAGAACAGATTAAAACACTGAGAGACATCACTGATCACAGACTGTCGCTGAAAAAATCAGTGGTATCAAAACAATGGTGAGCAAAGAAATTGACAAATGTGGATAACTCTAAACTAGCACTGACTACAAATAAAAAAATGCGACCAGTTTGCACAGTACAAAATTAGGTAGAAATAAAATACTGAATAGTAATAAGAGGTGAGATTGGGAGAGGGTTTTCTTAGTTTAAACAATCTAGACATCAGGGAAGAGGGTGGGAGATAGCTGATTAAGTTAAAATTTTAAAGTTGGTATGCATGTTGACATTTTAAGGGGACTAACCGAGAGAGAGGAAATAGAATGTATTTCCAAGCCAGTGGCCCAGATAAAAAAGGGAATTAAGAAAACAAGATCAATCCAACATAAGGCAGTGAAAATAATGAAGATCACGAAGCAAAAAAGAAAGCATTATAATTCATACAGAATAAGATGGTGGAATTAAATCCAAATACAGTTGCCCCTTGAACAACACAGGTTCGAACTGCCTGGGTCCATTTGTATGTAGAGTTTTTCCAGTAAAGTACCATAAGTGCATTTTCTCTTCTTTATGATCTTCTTAATGACTTTTTTTTCCCAGCTTACTTTATTGTAAAAAGACAGTACATAATACATAAGTCGTTTAAAATATGTGTTAATCAACAGTATATGTTATCAGTAAGGCTTCTGGTTAACAGTAGACTATGAGGGCGCCTGGGTGGCTCAGTCGGTTAAGCGTCTGCCTTCGGCTCAGGTCATGATCCCGGGGTCCTGGGATCGAGCCCCGCATCGGGCTCCCTGCTCTGCGGGAAGCCTGCTTCTCCCTCTCTCACTCCCGCTGCTTGTGTTCCCTCTCTCGCTGTCTCTCTCTGTCAAAAAATAAAATCTTTAAAAAAAAAAAACAAAAAAACAGTAGACTATGAGCAGTTAAGTTTGGGGGGAATAAAGGGGTAATTTTTTCCTCAGGGTTACGCTGCTTTTTTTTTTTTTTGCCACTTAACATCTTCACATAAACATTTTTCATTTTTTAAAGGCTTTTCTGAAGAACAGTTAAAAATCCGATTTGCCTCGGTGTGATCAGCACCTGCATATAGCCCTGTTCACATCATTGCTTCACTGTGACTGGACTTGGCCTTGGTTTTCAGTTTTTCATGATCACCAGTATTGTTTCAGTGAATATCTTCCTAACACATAGAATTGTATCCTTGAGAATATAATCTCAAATGAAGAAAATTTTGTTAGAAATGAGTATTCCCCCCAAAAAATCTTTGTTAATTGAACATATGAAAAATGGGTACTTTATTTTAATTTTTTCTAATTAGTGAGGTTGGCTATCTTTAAGTAGTTTTCTCTTAATTACCTGTTTATATCCTTTGCCTGTTTATAAGTTTGGGCTCTAGTGAGGTTCTTTTTCTTATCAATTTATATGAACTCTTTATACTCGAAAATTATTTTATATTTATTATAAAGACTTATTTATTTTAGAGAGCAAGTGAATGAGCGTGAGCAGGCAGGGGTAGGCAGAGGGAGAGGGGGAGAGAGTCTCAAGCAGACCCCCCACTGAGCATGGAACCTGACACAGGCCTCCATCTCGGGACACTGAGATCATGACCTGAGCTGAAATCAAGTCCGACACTCAACGGACTGAGCCACCCAGGCGCCCCTAGACTCAAAAGTTGTTTATATCAGTTGTATTTGTGGCAAATTCCTCTCACTGCCTTCCTTTAAATTTTTATGTATTCTTAATGTTTTATTATAAAAGCAATTCATACTAAGCAGCACATAGTATGCTCACATAGTTCAGGGGGTTACAAACTGAAAGTAAATTTGCTTCCTCCTTTTGAGGCTGGTTCCCCAGAGCTGGCCACTTTGGAACCGTTTCTGGTTTTAGTTCTGATGATTGACCCCAGAGCTTTATTCCTACATTTCTTACCGCCTTTGACTCCCTGTTAGAGAGGATGAGGATTACCACTCACTTTCCACAACATCTCCCTCTACTTTGAGGTGGTGGTTATTTCTCCTTCTCTTGGTTGTTACTTTTGTGACCTGAAATAATAAAGGTAGACCTCTCTTCCTTGACCCATCAACTTCATAGACACTGCAACTTAATCTCTTAAGTTAAAAGATGAGGAACATTGTGTACTTATATTTCTTTACATCTCTCTTCTTAGTTGCCTCCCAGATCCCATAAGGTATTAATAACAGCCACATGCCATGGGACAGGCACCATTCTAAACACTTTACAAAGAGTAACTCACGGAATGCCATGTGAGGTACTTCCTGCTATTTCCCACCTGTCTACGGACAGAGAAACTGGGATCCAGAGAAGGGAATTTGTCCAAGTTCAGGGAAGTAACTGGCTAAGATCTGATCCCAGAGGCCTCCCCTCAGAGTTCAAGTTCTTAATCATGGCGTCATGCTGCCTTTCAGCTCTGTCCTTGTCTTTATTTTGTAAAGGCTATAACCTTTGAATTGTGTTCCGTCATCTCTTTCATGTTTTAGAACTTGTCTGAAAGTCTAGAAACCAATAAGTAACACTTAGGATATTAGGATTGTTTGTATAGAATCATGTGCGGACCCAAGTGATAGTCTGCATTGGATGGGGACGAAATATCCCAGTAGACACCTAGACTTCCACTGGAAAGAGACACTTACAAGTAAAAGGTGGTGTGTATTATTTTTTTCTTGCTTTCATCAGTTATCAAAATCATGTATTTTAGTTTGCTTCATATTTAGACTATGGCTTTTCTCTACAGCCTTTTTTTAAGTTTTGGAGGCCTTTTTCATAGGGTTTATTTCTTGTCGACAGAGCGGCGTATACCCTCACCCTTCAACTGAGGTCACGCAGTGTTAGACCGTTTGGTAAGATTCCCTTTTCTTCTTGAAGAGCTTAGGGCTCTTTGATTCCCTGCTTTAATTTGTGTCCCTGAGCTCTAGACTTCTTCCTGGGGTGCCCCACAGCTGTCATACCACAATTATTTTTCTTTTTTTTTCTTTTCTTTATTTATTTATTTTAATACCACAATTATTTTTCACTGTCCTCATGAGTTAAGTCTACAGTTTCTTGGATCTCACTTCTACTTTATTATATTCCTTTAAAAACATATTTGGATTATTGGGGCGCTTGAGTGGCTCAGTTGGTTAAGCATCCGACTCTTGATTTCAGCTAACATCATAATCTCAGGGTTGTGAGTTCAAACCCCACATTGGGCTCCGCACTGAACGTGGATCCTACTCAAGATTCTCTCTCTCTCCCTCTCCTACTGCCCCTCCCCACCCTCTTAAAAAAAATTTGGATTATTTAGTCAAAGAACTTTTTCCTAAGATTATATGGAAGGTAAACTGTGAGCCATGCATACTTGAAAGAGCCTTTATTTTGCCCATATACTTGCTCAGTAACTTGGCTGAGTATAGAATTGTAGGTTCAAAGCAGTCTTCCCTCAGAATTTTTAAGGCATTACTGTATGTTCATCTGGCATTGAGTTACTCATGTGAAGTCTGATCTTAATCTGGTTCTTATTCCTTTGTGACAACATGGTTTTTCTCTTTGAAAGTTCTAGCATTTATTTCTTTATCCATGTAGTTGTGAAATTTCTCAAGTGTGTTTTTCTGTGAAGGTTCTTCTTTGCTTACCCTGCTTATCAGCGTTTGGTATACCCTTTCTGACTCAAGACTTGTTTCTCTCAACTCTGAGAAGTTTTAAAAATATTACTCTTTCTCCCTTTCCTGTACCTTTTTTCTATTCTCTCTTTTTAATTTCCTATTAGGTGGCGATTGACCTCCAGTACTGAACTTGTTTTTTTTTCATCCAGTAAAAAAATCTCTGTCTTTTTGCTATTAAATCTTTTCACTTTTGTTTTTAATTTCCAAGAACCCTTTCTTTTTCTCTTACAATCCCTTCTTTATGGGAACCTGTTCTTGTTTTATGCTGCATTATCTGTTAAATGTCTTAGGATACTAAGTGAACCTTCAAACGTTCTCTTCCGTACTTTCTTTTTTTTTTTTTTAAAGATTTTATTTATTTATTTGACAGAGAGAGACACAGCGAGAGAGGGAACACAAGCAGGGGGAGTGGGAGAGGGAAAAGCAGGCTTCCCGCCGAGCAGGGAGCCGGATGCGGGGCTCGATCCCAGGACCCTGGGATCATGACCTGAGCCAAAGGCAACTGCTTAACGACTGAGCCACCCAAGCGCCCCTCTTCCATGCTTTCAATCACCTCATTGTTCCCTCTGAGCTCAGTTGGTCTTTTATTTATCTTGGTCTTTTTTGGGGATATGTTCTTTGGTTTTCCTCAAAGATCTGATGATCTTTATTAGTCCCTTTGTACTTATGAGAGAATCAATACAGTGATTTATAAATGGCTGGCATGGCTTTTCTGACCTTGTTATTTGGGAATTTTTCTCCAACAGACCTTTCCCCTAAGTGGGAAGGACCAGTAGGGAACGGAGTACAAAGGTGGTATCTATCAAGTGACATCTTCATTTTAGGGTTTGTGGGCGAGGAACGGGGAGCAGGCAGCCTGACCTCCTCAGCCAACTGCTGCTCCACCCCACCGTCCCCAAGACAAGAAGGGCTTGGTTCTGAGGTGCTCATACCACACAGGGAGCTCCCCCACTTTGCTTTTCTATTTTAGCCTAGTCTCTCTGTGTGAGGTGAGGCTGCGAGGGAGGTCCAGGTAGGCAGCGGGATCTGGCTGTGCTGTTTGTAGTGAGTCTGTCTGTCTGTCTGTCTGTCTCTCTCTATATATATAATTTTATTTATTTATTTATTTATTTTAATTTTTTTTTTTTTTACCAATTCAGGCCAGTTATCAAAACAGTAACAAGTTAGAGGTCGTTGGGAAGATGCTGTTTCGAGTAGGAATGAGAAGTTCAAGCTGATGTATAAATTGTCAGCAGACATGACAGCTAAAACCAGAGTTTTCTGTAACAACCTGAACAGATCCCGAGGGCCACACTGTTTTACAGAATAATAATAGGAGGTCAAAAGGATGACCCTGAAGGGTGAATAATGGTCTATTCGAGAAGCAAGGAAGCTTATAGCTTCAGATTTCCATAATGAATGATGAAAAATAAAATTTTGTTATTTTGAAGGGACATAAGTCAGTGTCCTGGATTATTAGCTGTATGGGATATTGGACGTGATGGAGTTAATGGAGTCCGATTCCATCAATGTTGATGGAGTTCCTATGGTGTGCCAGGCTTTGTTCTAAGTGCTTTTTCACAGGGTTCATTTAATTTTTACAGATTATTATTTATATATTTGTAATACGTTAAATCTCTTGTAGAATGTAGCTAGGTTGAATTAAGTCTTGATGGTATGTGTTTAGCCAATAAAGGAGATGCTTTGTCTTCAAGTCCCGCTTCATTAAGGGATTCTGCCCTGATGTACTTGACAACAGGGAGCAGTCAGGGCAGCCCCTAGATTTCTTCAGCAATGAAGAAATTGGGAGTCAGTGAGACTGAGCAGTTTGATTATGCTCACATGGCTCGGATGTGATAGAACCAGTTCTAGAACACAGATTACTGTCTCTAGGGTTCCCATGCGTTTGGACTCTGGGGCACTAATATTCTAACCGTCAGGCTCTCTGACTTCTTATGATTTGTGATTGTTCATTCTCAGCTGCCCCTTGGCTTCGGTGTGGCGGCGAGTGTCCGCGTGGGCAATGCTCTGGGTGCAGGGAATGCTGAGCAGGCTCGGCACTCCAGCGTCACCGTTCTCCTGTGTGCGGGTGAGTTCGAGCGGTTCGGCTCCCCGGCGCCAGCCCTGAGTTTTGTCTGTTAAGTTAAAATACACACATCAGAATTTCTCTAGGGAATTGATTTACCTGTATAAACTCAACTGAAGTATTCCTTAAGCTCTTTCCAGTTTATTCAGTTAAATAAAACTTCTCATTATGATTTTCTATCATTAGGTACCAATGACATAATGTTACACTTGGTACTGTTGAAAAGTGTTCCAGTTGTTATCATCTGCAGGCTTATTTTCTGACCAAAGTCTCGGTGACTGCTTCTCCACGTTCCTGGATCCCTGCCTCCTCTAGCAGCTTTAATGTTGTGGAATCTGAGCAGTTAGAGATGATTCTGATTGTATTGACATCTTACTGACATCTTTCCTATGAATCTGCCTTAGAAAAAGGAGTCAGAATCATATGATCATCTTTGCTCTCTTCATAGACAGTTAAGAAGAAACACTTTAAATTATCACATTTCTATTTTTTTTTAAAGATTTTATTTATTTATTTGACAGAGAGACAGAAGAGCACAAGCAGAAGGAATGGCAGAGGGAGAGGGAGAAGCAGGCTCTGCACTGAGCAGGGAACCCGATGCGGGACTTGATCCCAGGACCCTGGGATCATGACCTGAGCCGAAGGCAGACGCTTAACCATCCGAGCCACCCAGGCGCCCTAAATTATCACATTTCTTAACTCTTTGACACAACTATCTCCTGAGGATCCAGCATTAGGATTTATTACACTTGGGAGAATTTTCATTTCCGGTTGCTTCTTCTGTATTTTCTAGGTGTTTGCGCACTCGTAGTGGGCGTTTTAATTGCAGCTTTGAAAGATGTGGTTGCCTACATATTTACCAGTGACAGGTATGTACTCCTCTTTTTGAGAAATGTTTTCTGTTTCATGCTTGCTTTCTTTTTTTTTTTTTTCAGTGTACTTTTCTGGTTCTAAGAGGTGAGTACTATTTTTCTTCGTAGGAAAATCCGCAGTGCAGCCAGGAATGAGAACCACAGTACTAAATTTGAATGAATTTGGGTGAAGGAAGCCCATGGTAACCATCCCCATTCCTCCAATACCCAGTTTCTTTATTTATCAAACCTGAGTGGGGTTTCTCTTGTGCTCAATGCTGGTTTTGTTCAGAGAGACACAGAAAAAGCACATGGAATATCTTCATCCCCAGAAAGGCACCTTCCAGTGCACAGCACATGGACTCCCTGCACACCTGAATCAAAAGGGCGGAATTTGTATAGATCACTAACTCAATCTTAGGTTGAATTTTACCATGTTTTCTGTAATTATGTGTTTGCACAATTATCTTGATATAATGAAGTGTCTTTTGAATAAACCAGATCCTCTTTATGAAAAAGCTTCAGTAATTTGCACTGGTTGCCTCAGATTACTCCTCTGAAGAAATTCATTTTTTTTTTAAGATTTTATTTCTTTGATAGAGCGAGAGAGCACAAGCAGGGGTAACAGCAGAGGGAGAGGGAGAAGCAGGCTCCCCACCAAGCAGGGAACCGGATGTGGGGCTCAATCCCAGGACCCTGGGATCATGACCCGAGCCGAAGGCAGACACCTAACCATCTGAGCCACCCAGGTGCCCCGAAATTCGGTTTTATTACTGAATAATACTTTTGACAAACACCTCTCAGAGATCAGCACTAGCACTGGGCCAGTTTGAGTCAGATGAAATAAAGACAGCCTTTCAAGTGGAGTCTTCTAAGGAACAACCAGACAGGTGGTCTATCTGCAAAATAATAACTGTTCTTTGGGAATGAAGCTTTCAAAAAGTTCAACTCATTCTTCCTCCTCCAGTCTTGGAAATATGGGCTGTTATTTTTCAAGGTTACAGCTGAGCTGGGAGCAGGGGATGGTACTAAGGTCAGTTGAAACACCACAAAGCTCATCATTATTACCAAGATGCATCAACTTTTCTTGAAGAAACACTCCCCAGGTCACTGTAAGCCTTTGGTTAATTTCCAGAGTTCTGAAAAAATTGATTCTGACAATATTTGTCAGTTTCTGACATTTTTATCTTTTACCTGTGCATGGGCCATACTTTCCTCTTTCTTTGAATGCTTGTGATTTTTTTGTTGAAATTACCTTTTGAATATTGTAATGAGATAACTCTGGAAATCAGATTCTCTTTCCTTGGGTACTGCTGTTCTTGCTTGTTCTCGTTGCTGTTCTGCAGTTGTCCATTTGTTTAGTGATTTTCCAAACCACTTTTTACAAAGACTGTTTTCCCTGTCATGCATGGTGTCTCTTATCTCCTCAGTCAGCCAGTGGCCTGACAGATTTCCTTAAATGTCTTGATCCAATAAGAAAAGAAATATTTTTTATTTTTTTATTTTTTTAAGATTTTATTTATTTACCTGACAGAGAGAGACAGCGAGAGAGGGAACACAAGCAACAGGCAGAGGGAGAGGGAGAAGCAGGCTTCCCCCCGAGCAGGGAGCCTGATGCGGGGCTCAATCCCAGGACCCTGGGATCATGACCTGAGCCGAAGGCAGACGCTTAACGACTGAGCCACCCAGGCGCCCCAAAAAGAAATATTTTTTAGAAGTTCTGTCTCTTTAAATTATTTGACAGGCACTGCATGGGAAGGCACTTCAGTCCAAAAGGGTTGAGACAGTGGGCAGCCTTTATCCCTATCCCTTAGTGAACTGCCAAGGAGAGCAAAACATGCAACTCTGATTTTTGGAGGAAGCGATCCTTATTGTCCAACATGCAGCCAGTAAGCCACATCAGGAATGCAGGCAGCCGTCCCTGCAGCTGCCTGTCCTGGGACCAGGGGATGGGAAATGGTAGCTACTCTGCAAAACACCGAAATTCATGCATACTTACTAGCCTCTTGCTTCACCAAGCACTCTTTTTTTTTTTTTTTTTTTTTTAAAGATTTTATTTATTTATTTGAGAGAGAGAGCATGAGAAGGGGGAGGGTCAGAGGGAGAAGCGACTCCCCGCGGAGCAGGGAGCCGGATGTGGGACTCGATCCCGGGACTCCAGGATCATGACCTGAGCCGAAGGCAGTCGCTTAACCAACTGAGCCACCCAGGCGCCCTTCACCAAGCACTCTTGCTGCAAGTTTTCAGCTGTACTCCAGAGTTCTGAAAATAGTTGATTTTGACCTTTCCTGCCAGTTCAAGAATTGTTTTGGTAAAAGGATTGATTCTTGGAGCTTCCTAGTCCACCAGATACAGACTTTTCATACTAATCTGTTATCTTTTGAAGGAAAAATTTTTTTTCTGGAGCTCTTTCAGATATTCTTTTTGTCCTTGGATGGGCTTAGGTATAGGTGAGTCTTTTTTCTTTTATTCAGTGTGGCACTTGACAGACTTTCAGTCTGAAGCACTGGATTTTTCTTTAGTTCTGGGTAATTTATATAAATGGTAGAACTTACGGGTTAATCCGAATTGTCTCTTTCCTCTCATTTTCTGTCTCTGTGTTTTGGCATATTTCCTCAGCTTTATCTTTCAAATTGAAATTTAGGGTTTTGCCAAGTCTATTTCCTTATCTGGTCCTTAAATAGAAAATTTTATTTTAGTGTTCATCTTTTTTGTTTCATTTTTTTTTTTCCATCTGCTTCTTTTTCCTTGCGTTCTGTGTTTGCTTAGAGAAATGTCAGCTCTTTGTGTCAACTATTCTGCACCCTCATTTTGGTCTTTCGTTTTTTTGTGCTGTGGATTTTCTTCAGTGGCTGGTGAACACTGGGTTAATGTCCGTTTGAAGGAAAGACCACATTGTCGTTTTGATTAGTAGAGAATAGTGTACAGAGTAGGTCACTTTACAGTCCTATGTCTATGCCAAAGAGGTGACTCCTGGTGAGAGGGCTGACCCCAGGCTGTAGTGGTGGTCCTGTCGACCAGCAGTCTTCCCATTTAGGGTGAATGGTAGGGAAGCAGGACAACTTCCTTCAGGGAGCACATGATTGCCTGTCTCATGTCTTCACAACCACATTGGCTCCATCGTGCAGGACCTTAGTCACCTCCAGCTCTGCTGTGTCTCTCTCCAAAATCTCAGGACCTCCGCTGTAGTCCCTCCCCAGGCAGATCTCCCACCATAATCAGAGTTCAGAGGATCCATGAATGTTTCCTGTATGAACACTGACTTTCAACTCCAGTTTTGAGGAAGACTCCCATTCACAGGGGAAGATTACCATACACAGGCTGAAACCTTTTTTTCCAACCTGCACATTTTTATACTTATAAACAAAACTTCAACAGTTATCCTCCATAGTGGCAGCCTAGACCGTGTCCCTTTTACCCCAAATTCTAACTAACAGAACTTAAATTAGTGAGGCTTTATTGTGTACTCGTTTTGTCAAATAGAAAAGTAGTGTTTTCACCGAAATACCTGATCAATTTCTTAGGTTTGTCAGAGCCGTAGTTAATTAGTACTCCATTTATATGTGATTTTTGAGTCGCTGACTACTTTCTTTTCCTCCAACAGAGATATTATTTACCTTGTGAGCCAAGTGATGCCTATTTTTGCTCCCTTTCATCTATTTGATGCACTTGCGGTGAGTATTTGGAGTGATTTTACTCTGTCTAATATACATGGCAAAATTTGTGTTTCTAACTTTTGAATTAAACGTCTGTGATTTCATCTTTGAGAAGAGAGAGCTCTTGCTTCAGGCATTCTTAGCCATTTGTGGAAAAGATGGGTTACGGTAGAGTATGGCATCTCAGGGTGGAAGAAACCAGAGTCATCCAACCTCCTCTTCTTTATCTGGGGCCTGAATGCCCTGTGTGACATCCTAACCAAGTGATCAGGTGATCTCTGCTATATTGTCCAAGGCAGGCCAGGCCACCCTTGAGTTAACTCTGACCACTAAAAAGTCTTTCCTAGGCTGATTTTCTCTAGATTTGTAGGTATTTGAAAACCCTTCTTCTGTACCCTGGAATGATGCCTTCAGGCTTATTCCCAATTTCAGCAATTAGTCCTCATGAGGTGATTTCTAGGTACATTTGCCATCTTGCTTTTTCCCCCCAAGGAATTTCTTGTTTGTTAACGTCACTCTGAAGATGTGGTACCCAATTGAACACTGGCTGTGTTAAGAATAATGTGGAAGAAAACAAGACGATCGTTGCCACTCTGGTTCTGGGCATTTTTGAAGCCCATGATCGCATTAATATTTTTCAGCCATGATACCAGACTAGTTTCTGCTGAGATTTCCATCAGTGAAGCTCTACATTTTTTAACATGTGCTTTTACAAAATATTTTTTAAAGATTTATTTATTTTGGTAGGGAGGGGCAGAGGGAGAAGGAGAGAGAAACTTAAGCAGACTCTGCACTGAGTGTGGATCCGGACGCAGGGCTCGATCCCACAACCCTGAGATCATGACCTGAGCCCAAATAAGAGTCAGATGCTTAACCTACTGAGCCACCCAGCCTCCTGACAAAATATTTTTAAATAGAGATTTAAATAATGTTACCTGATGGCTTTCTGATGAAAGCTGTTAATGTAACCTTAGAAGCAAAACGTTTTTTTTTATCTCTTACATAATATGTAGTTTTCGTTTTGAGAACTGACCGTATCCAGACCTGTGATGTATTAACGTAGTATTCCAAACCTGATGTGATGACGGGTAAATGATTGCAATGTTGGTTTTGGTATTCTTCTCTTTAGGGCACCTGCGGGGGCGTCCTTCGAGGTACAGGAAAACAAAAGATTGGTGCTATCTTGAATGCCATTGGTTATTATGTTTTTGGCTTTCCCATTGGAGTATCTCTGATGTTTGCTGCTAAACTTGGGATAATAGGTATGTTTTTGATTCTTCTGTGATCAACCTCAAATCTCATCTGTCTTATTAAGATAAACTGCTTGACATATAAAGCAGTTGACTGGAAAGTAACCCCTGTGGCATCATTTTCTCCTGAAACAGTTACTCCCTGCGTCCTCTGTACAACAACACTGGAAATGTGGTCTTGAACGAAATAGACATGATCTGGGCCCTCAGGATGAGGCCAGGCTTAATTAATTAGTCAGTAATTCCATTTGGGTTCCGTCCTGCAAGAGAGAAGAGCTTGGTCCTGTGAGCACCCGTTGTGGGTTGGAGGACGGAGTTGCCGGAACTGGCTTGCCCTGAAGTAGTCGTGCATTAGCCTCAGACCCGCAACATGACCAATCACCTAGGTGACGTGAACACCACTTACTGAAAAACTATTCTTTGCCCACTGAATGACCTTGGCATACTTGTTGAAAATTAGTCGGCTGTAGATATATGAGTTTATTTCTGGACTCTTTCTTCTAGTTAGTCTCTATGTCTGGCTCATACCAGGACCACTCTGTTTTGATTACTGTAGCTGTGTAATAAGTTTTGAGATCAGGAAGTGTAAGCCTTCCAGCCTTGTTCTTTTTAAATTTTGTTTTGGCTATTTGAGGATCCTTGGAATTCCATATGAATTTGAGGGTCAGGTTTTCCATTTTTGCAAAAAAACCCAAAAACCATTAGAATTTTTATCTGCATTGAATCTGTAAACTGCTTTGGAGAGAATATTGGAATCTTAACAATAATAAGTCTTCCAGCCCATGAACACAGGATGTCTTTCCATGTATTTGGGTCTTTAATTTCTTACAGCCAGTGTTTTGTAATTTTCAGTGTTTTTTCACTTCCTTGGTTAAGTTTATTTATTTTATTATTTTTTAAAGATTTTATTTATTTATTTGACAGAGAGAGACACAGCAAGAGAGGGAACACAAGCAGGGGGAGTGGCAGAGGGAGAAGCAGGCCTCCTGCTGAGCAGGGAGCCTGATGCGGGGCTCGATCCCAGGACCCTGGGACCATGACCTGAGCCGAAGGCAGATGCTTAACGACTGAGCCACCCAGGCGCCCCCCTTGGTTAAATTTGTTCCTAGATATTTTATTCTTTTGGATACAGTTGTGTATAGAATTATTTTCTTAATTTCCTTTTCAGATTGTTCCTAAATGTGAGACCCCAAACCATAAAACTCCCAAAAGAAAATATAAACAGTAATCTCTTAGACATATTTATGGACATATCTCCTCAGGCAAGGAAAACAAAAACAAAAACAAAAAACTACTGGGACTACAACCAACATAAGAAGTTTTCACACAGCAAAGGAAACCATCAAAAAACCAAAAAGGCAATCTACCGAATAGGAGAAGATATTTGCAAGTGATGTATCTGTTAAGGGATTAATACCCAAAATATCTATAAAAAAGTTGGGTATTAATCCCTTAATTCAGATTGTTTTATGGTTTGGGGTCTCACATTTAGGCCTTCACTCCATTTAAAGTTAATATTTGTGTATGGTATAAAAAGTGGTCTAGTTTCATTCTTTTTCATGTAGCTATCCAGTTTCCCCAAAACCATTTATTAAAAAGACTCTTCTCTTGCCTTCCTTTCCAATTTTAATGCCTTTTATTTCTTTTTCTTGCCTTATTATTATGGCAAGAACTTCTACAATAGGGTTTTAACATTTTTCTATATTCTTCTACAGTACTTTTATTTTTAAGTTTAGAAAATGTAAAAACTTGCTGAGCGAAATAAGTCAAACAGAGAAAGACATGTATCATATGACCTCACTGATATGAGGAATTCTTAATCTCAGGAAACAAACTGAGGGTTGCTGGAGTGGGGGGTGGGGTGGGAGGGATGGGGTGACTGGGTGATGGACACTGGGGAGGGTATGTGCTCTGGTAAGTGCTGTGAATTGTGCAAGACTGTTGAATCTCAGATCTGTACCTCTGAAACAAATAATGCAATATATGTTAAGAAAGAAAAAAAAGAAGAAGAAGAATGTAGCAGGAGGGGAAGAATGAAGGGGGGGAAATTGGAGGGGGAGACGAACCATGAGAGACGATGGACTCTGAAAAACAAACTGAGGGTTCTAGAGGGGAGGGGGGTGGGAGGGTGGGTTAGCCTGGTGATGGGTATTGAGGAGGGCACGTTCTGCATGGAGCACTGGGTGTTATGTACAAACAATGAATCATGGAACACTATATCTAAAACTAATGATGTAATGTATGGGGATTAACATAACAATAAAAAAATTTTAAAAAAAAGAAAATGTAAAAACTGAAATTCACATGATGTAAGATAATATTCATAAAGAGCTTTTATCAGAAATATGGTAAGATTTTATGTATGTTATAAAGTTTATGATGCCCACATAAGATATGATCTCCCACTAGTTCCACCTTAAGTATGAAGAAGCTAAAACCTGAAGAGGTTAAGTAATTTTTCCCCACAGATAGCAAGTGATGAAACAGGATTTGAACCCAGATAGTTTGCCTCCAAAGTCATACTTATTACTGTTGTGTGCACATTATATCCATCTCTTTGACTTTCATAATTCCCTCATTCATTCAACAAAGGTTTGTCTGTGTATCTCAGGCCCTGTGGTATGTTAGAATCTGGGAATATAAAGATAAACAAGATCCCTATCTTTTGTGAGTTCATAGTACCAGCTCTTAGCATTTATTCCTCTTATGTTCTTTGGCAATTTTTCTACTTTATGCTCTTTGAATGTAGTCCTTCACCAAGGCCCAGGAGATGATCCTTTTGCTTCTCTTGTTCTGCATTCTCTTCCTCAAAAGCCTCAGGGCCTCACCTCAGTCTTTGGTGCCTGTGGCTCTTGAATCTCCATCTCTGGGCCTGACTTCATGCCTGAGGTCCTGCTCTGTGTATTTCAGTTGCCCCACGTAGTCAAGGTGGTCCTGCCAACATCTCTGACTCCTGGCCCCCTTTCTGATCTAGTCTTCCAGGCTCAACTACTCTGCCCCAATGATGCTGCCAAGTCTTACCAGTTCTGCCTCTGTAATCTTTCATATCTTCGAGGGATTTATCCCTATTTCAGAGAGGAAGAGTTGAGAATTTATAATGGGTATGGCATTTATCTTAGCGTTTATTATCTCTGGTAAACTACGTAGCTAACTCAGATATTTATTACTCTCATGAAGGTGTTACCATTCAGCATGTGTTTTCCTGCAGAGCAAGCAAATGAAGAGGTACGTGGGGCCGCTTCTGTTTCTCAGACATCTTCTTTCTTTCTCAGGGAAATTCTTCTCTCCTGGGTTTATTTTTTATTCATTCATTTTTAAAGATTTATTTATTTATTTATTTATTTGACAGAGAGAGACAGTGAGAGAGGGAACACAGCAGGGGAAGCTGGAGAGGGAGAAGCAGGCTCCCCACTGAGCAGGGAGCCCCACGTGGCAGGGGATTCTCCTTCTCCCTCCTCTCTGCAGCTCCCTCTGCTGTTCCCCTGCTTGTGTTCTCTCTCTCTCTGTCTTGTCGACAGGACCCTGGGATCATGACCTCAGCCGAAGGCAGACACTTAACGACTGAGCCACCCAGGCGCCCCTCTCTCCTGGGTTTAATCTCAAAATAGTACCTGTAGATTTCTGTGTGTAGGGAATAAATCCATTCACGTCAAAAGATGACAGAGCCAACTCTGAAATCCAGCCACCAGTTAGTCCCAGACCTGGAGGCCGTTTGTGTTTCCATGAAATGGGTTTATCTCTGATACTCAGTTGTTTATGTTCATTTTGGAAGTGTTAGCTTCTGTTCAGGCATTTTTAAAAATCCTTTTCCTCAAAAGCTTTTACACATTTCTTGTTAATTTTAGCCTGGGACGTTTTATCCTTTAGTTGCCATTGTAAATGAAGTTTTTCCCTTCCAATATATAATCTAAGTGGTTGTTGTTTATGTGTAGGAGGGCTGTTAGTTACTATATGTGAATTTTCTATCTTGTTACTTTGGAATTCCTCTTGACTGCAGTAGTTTTCCATTGGTTCTCATGGCTTTTCCAGGTATAGAGTTGTTATCATCTACAAATAATTTTATATTGTCTTTACCAGATTTGATACCACTGATTTCTTTCTTTCTTTTTCTTAATGCCTCTAGTAATACAATAAATTGTTGTAGTATTTGTGAAAATGCTTGTCTTGTTCAGGATTTTATAGATAATGCTTCCAGTGTTTCTATAATAAATATCATGCAGGATTTTGGGCTAACAGACACACACATGCAAACACACATAAGTAAGTGTATGTGTACTTGCTTCTTAAATCATGTTAAAGAAGTATCCATTCAGTCTATTTAATTGAATATTTCCAACCAGAATGGTTGGGTATTTTGTCAAAAAGAATTATATATCATATGTAAATAAGAATAATTTTACTTCTTCCTTTCCAATTTTTATGCCTTTTATTTCTTTTCTTGCCTTATTGTTCTGGCAAGAACTTGTACAATAGGATTTTAACATTATTTTTATATTCGTCTACTTTATTTTTACTTTTGTTTAAAAAAGTAACTTTTTAGTGTCTATGGAAATGATCCTATGGTTTTTCTCCTTAAATATATTATGATGATAAATGATATTAATTGGTTTCCTCATATTGAACAATCCTGGTTATTATGTGCTGTTCTTTTATTGAGCTGCCAGATTCTATTAATATCTTATTTAAGGATTTTTTTGCAATGATATAAGTAAGATTGGTCTGTAGTTTTATTTTTTGTGTAATCTTTCTTAGCTTTTGATATTAATGTTATACTCCTTTCATAAAAGGAATTAAATTTCTTCCCTTTCTGTATGCTCTGGAACAATTTACATAGTATAGGAACGATTTGCTTTAGAAAGGTTTGAAACTGTTGTGACCTCATGTTTTGGAGGGGTTTATCCTTTTTATTTATTTATTTTTTTTATTAAAGATTTTTTTTTTTTTTTTTTTTTATTTGAGAGAGAATGAGAGAGAGCAAGCACATGAGAGGGGGGAGGGTCAGAGGGAGAAGCAGACTCCCTGCCGAGCAGGGAGCCCGATGCGGGACTCGATCCAGGGACTCCAGGATCATGACCTGAGCCGAAGGCAGTCGCTTAACCAACTGAGCCACCCAGGCGCCCGGGGTTTATCCTTTTTATAGCTTTCTCAATTTTATCTCTGAAAAATCAGTCTGTTTAGACCTTTTTCTTTTGGGGGGTCACTTTAGCAAATCACTATTTTTTTTTTAGAAAATTATCCATCATCAAGATCCTAAATGTACAGAATTGTGCAGAGTAATCTATCATGTGCTTTGGGGGTAAGTTGTTAAACATGTGTTCTGCATCTATATCCACATCTGTATTTTCTATAGACTTCAGTAACAGTGAATTTTTTTTCTTTTTAGTGAAAAAAATAGTCTAATTAGAGGACTGATGAAATGCTGTAGTATGTATTCAAATAGGTTCTTTAGTTCTGTATCCAATCAGTACATTTTTTCCATGTAAAAATTTTGAATCTGCCCCAGTTCTCTGTGACATTTTAATCTTGCAGCTGTCCTAAGTTCCTCCCTATGTCCACACAAACAGGTGCTTAGTGTCTTATCTTGACTTTTTTGGAAATGTTACTTGGTGGCTTAATGAATAACTGTCTTTAATGTCATCTCTCTTTTTAATGACTGGTACAGCCGGGGGGCCTTTGCGCAGTAGCTGATTAATGTCAAGCTGGGCTTCATCATTCTCTCTTTGGGACACACAGCTGCCGAATATTTATTACTGTCTCACAGTGCTACCAAACACTGGCCCTAAACATGGGGGAAGTACCGTTTACTTAAATAGCAAGAGCCCCTGTCCTTAATAAGCTGCTAGTTTTTTACAATTCAACTTAAAAAAACAAAACGCAAAAACCTCTCTCTTATTAGAATCTAATGCTTCTTTAGAATAAGCAGATCTCCCTCTCTTTGTTCACTAAGGGGCTTTTTACTGTTGTACTTAGTAGGTGCTCAGATTTGTTAAAAAGTACTTTTTTTTTTTTAAGATTTTATCTATTTATTTGACAGAGAGAGAGACAGTGAGAGAGGGAACACAAGCAGGGGGAGTGGGAGAGGGAGAAGCAGGCTTCCCACCGAGCAGGGAGCCCGATGTGGGGCTTGATCCCAGGACCCCGGGATCATGACCTGAGCCGAAGGCAGATGTTTAACTACTGAGCCACCCAGGCACCCCTAAAAAGTTCTTTTAAATTATTAAAATTTTACTTTAACAGTATGGAAATTTTGGGAAATGCTTAAAATATACGGAAAATTAAATTACCTTTAATTATACTGCTGAGCTGTAACAGCAGAGGCATTCAGTGTATTTTATTCCAGTATTTTTTCTATCATTCACAGATGTAGGGTTACATTGAATATGTAATTTCCTCCTATCCCATGTTAAAGACATGGTTTTTGGTACCTCTATAATATTTCCTTGTATCATTTTTAATGCTTCCCTGATAGTGGACATTTAAATTGCTTCTCTTTGTTTATTTATTTTTTAAGATTTTATTTATTTATTTGACAGAGAGAGAGAACACAAGCAGGGGAACAGCAGAGGGAGGTGCAGAGAGAGAGAGGGAGAAGCAGGCTCCCAAGGCACATCGGGCTCCCTGCTTGGTGGGAAGCCTGCTTCTCCCTCTCCAGCTCCCCCTGCTTGTGTTCCCTCTCTCTCTCTGTCAAATAAATAAATAAAATCTTTAAAAATTTTTAAAAAAATAAGTAAATAAACTGCTTCTCTTTATAAATAAGGTTGTGATGTGTATCCTAGGTGTATGAATTACTAACATCCCTGAGTCTTTCCTCAGGACGGATTCCTAGGAATAGGATCACTCCCTCAAAGGGATGTCAATCCACCTACTTCTCAACTGAAGAGAAGTTTTGTTGAATTCTCAGGAGTTTGGTTAAATTCCAGGTTTTGTTTCATTACCAGGAGTCCACAGAGGACCAGCCTCCGTTGGGCCTTTGCTAGTGTGGGGCCCCGCATGTGTAATGAATGAAGGGACTAATTCTCAATCTATGCCATATTCCATCTCTAACCAAAGCAGCCTGCTCTGTAGCGAAATTGTTGATATACGAGTGGATATTTTTATATCCACTTTGGTATATAATGGATATTTTAGTTTAAATAGTTTCTTCTCATAAGTGGATAGGCATTGTTTATATCTTTTTTTTTTTAATGGATCCATTCATATTCTCAGTAAACTTTTCCGCACCGCAGTTGGTTTCCCCTGGGCCTGGGCCTGCGCCTCCCTCTGCCTGCAGGGCCTGTCCTGTAGCTGTCACAGCTGCCCCTCCCCTCCCCCACGGGAGAGAGCCACCTGCCCTCCTCGCGGACTCAGGGCCGTAGGTCACTATGACGGCGCTCTGCTCGGTGTCTTCCGTGGCCCTCCTCACCCTTCCAGCTAGCACGTTTGCTGTTCGTCTCCCCCAGTAGCATGTAAGCTCCAGGAGGGCCCTGATCTTGGCAGCCTGTCCAATTCTGTGTTTCCAGCCCTTAAAACAAGACCTGCCACAAACAAAGCCAGGACATATTTGTTTAATCAACATACAAGCAGCGAACGGTTCTGAGGTGTTTTCACTGCTTATTGGCAGAGTGATTTCCACTGATGGATCAGTGGTAAGCTTGAGTCTACTCCCGGTCCATGCTTATGTAAATTTCTAAGGAAGTTATTTTAACTCTGTGGACACAGTAATTTTGGAAGAATGTTAATGATGACGGGAAAATAACTGAAGAACATCTAAGCCGAGGTTCTCATCCTGTATCCCTAGGTCTCTGGTCTGGATTGATCATCTGTGTTTTCTTTCAAGCCCTTTTCTATATGGTGCTCATCTGGAGGACGAACTGGAAGAGAGTTGCAGAGCAGGTAACAGCGCGTCCTTCTGGAAGTGTGGCTCTTTCTTGGCCCCGTAGCTGTAAGGAATCTTCGAGGGTCAAAATGCTAAGAATGCCACTGGCAGCATGACTTGCTTCGATTCATGGAAAGCGTCTAATATGAGAGTTAGGGGGCAGAAGGACATCATGTTTCAGCGCGTTTTCTTCCTCATACAGTTAGTTCAGTGTCTACTCACAAGGGCTTAACAATTATACTGATTTATCTGTTTTTAGGCCTCTTTTTAGAAACATTTTTGGTCCATGTTTTCCTAAAAAGCAGTGTGCTAAGTATCTATGATCAGTGAGGAGTGCTTGGGGGCAGAACCATAACCTACGGGTGGAGGAACGGGATCCTGACTGTATGATAGGCATCTCTCTGTGTGAATTGTGAGCTGTGTTTATTTGTCGAAATGAGATGGATGGGAGGTTGGCGTAGGGGACGTGGTACTGATGGGGAGGGGGGATGAGTTTAGTGCACAAAGCGTCCCTGCTTCAGTTTTGTCCCCCCCACCCTTCCAGGTCTCACATGCCTTTGGTTTTCCTAATTGTGCTGTATGATGTCTTTCCTATCTGTGTGATCTATGGAGGGAGTGAATTGTACAGGACATTGAGTTGGGCCATACATAAACCATCCTTTATATGATAACACCATTTGTCTTTAGACTTTATTCCTTATATCAGTGCTTAGAAACACTGAAATGCACAGTGTAAGAAAAATAATGTTAAATTTGCAACTACAGGCACAAGTTGCTTTTTTTTTTTTTACGTTATTATTGTGATCTGAGCACTGGGGAGAATAGTGGTTGTCCAGTGTTATGTTCTATGGTCATTGGCCAGAGAGGACTGTGCTAGATGTTAGAGCGCTTTAGGGGTGGTTTCATCAGTAGCTCAGGTGAAATTTTAACAAGAGAATATTTGCCTAACTTGACTTACACTTCATTTACTTCTGTGACACTTATTCTCAGGCACAGGTCCGAGCTGGGCTGAAGGGGATCAAAGAGACCACACCATCACCAGCAGGTAACAGACAACACGGTCTAGGGCCCTTGATCTGCCTCATGAGGCCAAAACTTAATGTAGCCAGAGTTACTTAGTTTATGAGATCCTGCTCTCTTGCATAATAAACCTTGTCTCTGCTTAATAATTGGGTGATCAACTCTGGGTTCTCCTGTGAAATGTTCTTAATGTAATTTCACATATACCAATCAATAATTGGTCATTGTCTACAACGTATTCTTACGTAACTTTCCATAATATCCCTTTGTTGAACCCTGTACATAAGTGTATATACTCCACTGTTGTCTGCAATCAGATCTACCCGTCTTGGAGAAAGAAGTAACCGATGGAGTGGTTTTGCCTGATATCATCACACCCGAGAGCCAGACCCTCCAACTAATGGTACTAGAAGAGAGCAACCAGTATGCCGTGTCCACCATTGGGGGTGTTTTGACAGTGAGCCAGTTGATTTTCTATCGTGGAATAGCTCTAGCTGTTGCCATTGCTATTCTTTTAGCAGGCATTTTAATAAGGGTTTTTCAATGACCGTGGCTAAAATAGAAGGATTATCACCAGCCCACAAACTAGACAGGATCATTATTATTGATCTGTGAAGTGTGGGAGGTGACCTGGTCACATGGACAGTGGTGTCTCGCTCCCCGCTGTGGGTGGAAAGGATATCAGTGATGTCTTCTTAGTTATCCCGAGAATCTGCACTATCCTCATGGAGATCAAGAAAGGAGGTAGACTTCTGAGTTTCTCCCAAACGTTAACTCTATCATGGTTTGTAAATCTGTCAATTTGATTTTCCCTGCTGGAAGTGTTCTGCACTCTTATGTTGAGTATCTTCCCTCTTGCAGGAAAGTTCATTGCCCTCTAAAACTGGTTGCTGATCCAGCTTTGTTTGTATTTCTCTGTTAATATATTTACTCTTATCAGTGGGTGTGTATTAAGTGCCTGTTGAAGTCCTATCTCAGGTATTGTATAAGCTTTTATAAAATAAACACCTTAAAATTGAAAATGCGTGCTAATAATATCTGAGGCTATAAAATCTATCGAAATGCTAACTTTTAGTTTGGGGCCTTTGAACACATTTTTGTGGCAACTTGCATATTAAAAATCCAATCTGTGTTCTCTTCTGCCGCTCAGCTCCCCAAATGCTGTCCCCTCCCAGCAGATTTTTAAAGCCTTTATGGGGAGTTTGATCAACCCAAATAGAAAATACTAAAAATAAGTACTAATATTGGGGATTCCCTCCACAAAGCCCACCAAGTGACCAGTGTCCCCATTGGCTTTTCATCTCTTTCTCTGAAATGGGAACAAGGAGCCTAGGATTACCAGACAGCTGTGAAAACCAGTTATACAAGAAAGCAACTGAAAAGAAACTGAGACTTCATAGGGAAAGGAAAAGGATAACCCCAAATATTGCAACCATGATCTAGAACAGGATGCTCTAGAATAAAACATGCAGGAAAACTTTTGAGCTTAAATTCACATAACATAAAATTAATCAGTTAAAGTGTATAATTCAGTGGCATTTTGTACATCTAGTACACTTGTGATTTGCTGGGTTTTTTAACTATTATACCATCTGAGTGGGTATGAAGTGTCTCACTGTGGTGTTAATTTCCATTTCTTTCTTTTTTTTTTTTTGTAAAGGTTTTATTTGAGAGAGAGCACAAGCAGGGGGAAGGACAAAGGGAGAGGGAGAGGCAGACTCCCCGCTGAGTGGGAAGCCAGCCATGGGGCTCAATCCCAGGACCCTGGGATCATGACCTGAACCAAAGACAGACGCTTAACTGACTGAGCCCCCCGGGCACCCAGAAAGTTTCTAATTTTGATGAAGCCCAGTTCATCTGTTTTTTCTTTTGTTGCTTCTGCTTTTGTCATCATATCTTAGGAATCCGTTGCCACATGATAAGAAAAAAATTTTTAAGTACTCTTGGAATCTAAAAAGTATTATGGAAGAATTTAAAAACAAAATAGAAGACTGTGTTTCCAGTGTGACATGTCAGGAGATTGGAGGTCATCAAGAATTCTCAATCAAGGGGCACCTGGGTGGCTCAGTCGGTTAAGCGTCTGCCTTCAGCTCGGGTCGTGATCCCAGGGTTCTGGGATCGAGCCCCACACCGGGCTCCCTGCTCAGAGGAGTCTGCTTCTCCCGCTCCCCCTGCCCCTCCCCCTGCTTGTGCTTGCTCTCTCTCGCCCACGCTCTCAAATAAAATCTTTAAAAAAAAAAAAAAGAATTCTCAATCAAGAATTCTAGAACTTATTTTTACTGTCACCTGTGACACCAAATGTGTGTGGTTTTCCTACACCAACAACCAGTTCTCCAAATCTCCCAACACCAACCAGAGGTCTGATGATTCCATTTAATTCTGACACTAAGTACCCAGAGTCCGTGTCAGACCCCATAAGTTAAGGGCTCAGACCCACAAGACTGACCCCCACCTTCAGAAGCCAATTGCAAGTCCAGGCCAACCAAACTTTGACCAGCTGTCAGTTGGGAGTTGGGGGTTTTCATGGCCCACTTCTTGGATTTGATAATTTGCTAGAACAGCTCACAGGACTCAGGAAAATGCTTTACATATGGCTACTGTTTTATTATAAAGGCTACAAGTCAGGAACAGGTAAATGGAAGAGATGCATAGGGGATTAAGGTACAGGGGTGATGGTGCTCAGAGGTTTCCATACCCTTTCTGGGCATGTCACCCTCCCAGCACCTCAATGTGCTCACCAATCCAGAAGTTCTACAAATCCTGTTGCTTAGAGGTTTTTATGAAGGTTCCATTACAGAGGTGCGGTTGATTAAATCACTGGCCGTTGGTGATTGGACGCATCTCCAACCACTCTCCCCTTGCTGGGGGTTGGGGGGTGGGACTGCAGGTCCTAACCCTCTAATCATATGTTGGTCTTTCTGTTGACCATTCCCCATCCTGAAGTTATCTAGGGGCCCACCAAGAATTAATTTATTAGCATAAGCTCAGATAAGGTTAAAAGGGACTCATCATGAATAACAAAAGATGCCCCTCTCACCCCTATCACTCAGGAAATTCCAAGAGATTTAGAAGCTCTGGTACCAGAAACTGTGGACACAGATATCACAATAACAAAAGGAGAATAGCTGAACAAACTGAGTATCAGCCACTCTTGTTAGCTCCATCAGAGAATTGAGGTCACGAGGATAACTTCTCCGCAAATTGAAGAGACTGGCAGATACAGCTTACCCAAGTGGAGGCAGCAGGAGCTGGTAACAGATAGGAAAACTTAAACTCTAATTGACAAATTGCTGGAGGCTTAATGCAGACAAGCTTATGAGTTAAAAATTTCAAGGGGGTTTCGTCTTAGGTGGGCCCCATAAAATCCCATGAGTTTTATCTTCAGGGCCCCAGCAGGTTCTCAGGGTGTAGATCAGAGAAAAATCCTTTCATGCTTCTATAGGAGATAAGGGAAACGGAACCGTTTAAGAATATGCCCAGAGCATTCTGTGCTATTTAACCACAGCCTGCCATCAAGGGAAACTATTTTACCAGAGACCAACTACCTTGGGTTTTGTCAGAACCTAACCTGGTGGGAGGGAAAACTAGACTCCAGCCCCACCAGCCTTCCACAAGGAGAAGTGAAATACCCATCTCCACCCTCTCTCCCCTTCTCTCATCCTAGGGGATGGGTGAAATGGAGACTCATTCAGTAAGAGTATGAAGCAAACAGCCCAGAGATGCGGGCTCTTTAAAAGACTGAGACCTTATCATTGAACTGTAGAACACTTCCCTCCCCCACACCTTACCATCACATCAGTAGAGCTCCTGTATCATACCAAGAGATGACAGTCAAAAGAACGGCATGTCTCAAACCTTACTTAACTCTAGGAAAGCCCAAAGACAAATAAGGAGAGAGAAAATCAACAGACACCAGGGGAAATTTTTGCCCCTGGCAGCTACAGTTGCAAAAACAATACACATAGCTTATGTCCCAAGCAGATAAACCTAAATCCTCACATCAGAAACCTATTGACCTCAGTTCCTTTTACCCAGTTCATCAAGCCTCGCTTTCAACAGGCAATTGCAAGGCACGCTTCTTAAAGGCAAAACAGAGTTTGAAGAGACAGAGCAAGCATCAGACCAGACTCAGATATGGAAGAGATTTTGGAAATTATCAGACTGGAAATTTTAAATAACTAGGATTAATATGCTAAGGGTCTAATGGAAAAAGTGGACAACATGCAAGAACAGGTGGGTAATGTAAACTAGAGAGAGAGAAATTCTAAGAAAGTATCAAGAGGAAAAGTTAGAAATAGGAAACAGTGTAACAGGGAAAAAAAATGCCTTTTGTGGGCTTTTTAATAGACTAGACATGACCAAGGAAAGAATCAGTGAGTTTTTAGAAATATCAATAAAAACTTCCTGTCTTAGTCTGTTCAGGGGGCTATAGCGAAATACCCATAGACCAAGTAGCTTATAAGCAACAGAAATTTACTGCTCACAGTCCTGGAGGCTGGGAAGTCCAAGGTCAGGATGCAAGCATGGTCTCATCCTGTTGAGGGTCCTCTTCTGGTTCATAGCCAGTGCCTTCTCACTGTGTCCTCACGTGGTGGAAGGGACAAAGGATTCCTCTGGGGCCTCTTTTAGAACTCTAATCCCATCCATTCTCTTACCAAAGGCCCTACTTCCTAATCCCATCACCCTTGGGAATTAGAACTAAACATGAATGGGGGGGGGGGGGCTTAAATATTCAGATATAGCAATTCCCAAATGAAATGCAAAGAGAAAAAGAATGGGGGAAAAAAGAACATCCAAGGACTGTGGGACAATTATAAGAGGTGTAACGTGCAGTTAATGGGAGTATCAGAAGAAAAAGAGAAAGAAACAGAAGACAAAGTTAATGACTGAGAATTTTCCAAAATAATGACAAACACCAAACCACAGATCCAACTTAAAGAATACCAAGTAAGATAAATACCCAAAACTCTACACCTAAGTATATTGTATTTAAGCTGCAGAAAACTGAAGAGAAAATCTTGAAAAGAAGTCAGAGGGGGAAAATACTACCCATTATGGAGCAGGCAGAAGAATTATATCAGACTTCTCTGCAGAAACTATGCAAGCAAGAAGAGAATGGAGTGGAATATTTAAGGTATTGAAAGTAAAAAACCATCAACCTAGAAATCTGTATCTGGGGAAATCATCCTTCAAGGTGAAAAGGAAATAAAGACTTTCTCAGACAAATAAAAATTGAAATTTTTCATCAGTACACCTGCCTTGCAAGAAATGTTAGAGGTTCTTAAGAGAGAAGAAATATGATATACATCAGAAACTTGTATATACATAAAGAACAGAACAGTCTTAGAAATGAAGGTAATATTTTTTTCATATTCTTAATTGATCTAATGGAGAAAAAGTTTGTTGAAAATAATAACAACAATGTATTTGGCTATTATATCTTATGGATAACTAAAATGAGTGACAGTAGTGTTACAAGGGTTGGGAGGGAGGTATTGGGAATACTCTGTTATAAGGCATTTGCACTACCCATGAAGTGTTATTTTAAAGAAGAATTAGAGGGGCACCTGGGTGGCTCATTTGGCTGCGTGTCCAACTCTTGATTTCGGCTCAGGTCCTGATCTCGGGGTTGTGAGATCAAGCCCTGTGTGGGTGAGGAGCCTGCTTAAGGTTTTCTCTCTCCCTCTCCCTCTGCCCCCCCACCCCACCTAAAAAGAAAAAAAGAGGAATTAGATTCATTGTAAATGTATGTTGTAAACCCTAGGGTAACCACTAAAAACTTTTAAGAAAAAATATAATTGATATGCTAGCAGAGGAGAGAAAATTGAATCATAAAATGCTCAATTAAAACCAGGGGAGGCAGAAAGAAAGTGAAAGAGAAAAATGAAAGCACAAGGGCAGCACGTAGAAAAGTAACAAATAGGATAATTAATCCCACTATATCAGTATTCACACACTGACTTTAAAAGTAAGCAAAGAAACAATAAACTAGGAATAGAAGGGCATGTCCTCAACATGATAAAAGCCTTCTATGAGGGGCGCCTGGGTGGCTCAGTCGTTAAGCGTCTGCCCTCGGCTCAGGTCATGATCCCAGGGTCCTGGGATCGAGTCCCACATCGGGCTCCCTGCTCGGCGGGAAGCCTGCTTCTCGCTCTCCCACTCCCCCTGCTTGTGTTCCCTCTCTAGCTCTCTCTCTCTCCCTGTCAAATAAATAAATAAAATCTTTAAAAAAAAAAAAAAAAGCCTTCTATGAAAAATTCACAACCAAAGTCAAGAGTGAAAGACTCAAAGCTTTTCCCCTAAGATCAGGGACAGGACAAGGATGCACACTTTCACCAATTCTACTCAGCACAGTACTACAAGGCCTAGCCAAAGCATTAGGCAAGAAAAAGAAATAAAAAGGTACCCAAACTGCAGAGGAAGAAGTAAAATTATCTACCTTCATTAATGATATGATCTTAAAAGTAAAAAACCTGAGATTGATGAAACTGTTAGACCTAATAAATTCAGCAAAGTTGAAGGATACAAATAAACACATGTAATCAGTCGTATCTCTATCTATACGTTAGCAATGAACAGTCCAAAAAGGAAAGTTGGAAAACAATCCCATTATATGATCGCATCAAAAAGGATAAAATATTTAGGAGTAAATTAACCAAGGAGGCAAAAAATCTACACCGAAGACTATAAAACATTGCTGAAAGATACTAAAGAAGACAAGTAAATAGAAAAGACATCCTGTG
This sequence comes from Phoca vitulina, assembly GCF_004348235.1. Taxonomy (NCBI): domain Eukaryota; kingdom Metazoa; phylum Chordata; class Mammalia; order Carnivora; family Phocidae; genus Phoca; species Phoca vitulina. The sequence goes on along the minus strand of NW_022589750.1, from coordinate 10,390,027 downwards.
TTCGCGGACTGGAAAACTTAATATTGTTAAGATGATGATAGCCCCGAAAGTGATCTACAGATACAATGTAGTCCCTATCAAAAGCCCAAAGACATTTTGCAAAAATAGAAAAAGCCATAAAAAAATTCACGTGGACTCTCAAGGGACTCAAACAGCCCAAACATCTTGAAAAAGAACAAAGTTGGAAGTCTCACACTTCCTGATTTCAAAACTTACTACAAAGATAGAGTAAGCAAAACCGTGTGGTACTGGCATAAAGACAGACATATAGACCAGTGGATAGAACTGAGACCCCAAATAAATCCTTGCTTATATATATGGTCAAATGATTTTCAGCAAGACTGCCAAGACCGTTCAATGGGGAAAAGGACAGTCTTTTGAATAAATGGTGCTGGAAAGATCAGAAATCTGCATGAAAAAGAATGAAGATGGACTTTCACCTAACACCATATACAAAATTAATTCAAAATGGGCAAAAATAAAACCCTAATTATAAGAGCTAAAACTGTAAAACAACAACAACAACAATAATATAGGGGAAAATCTTTTTTTTTTTTTTTTAAGATTTTATTTATTTATTTGACAGAGAGACGCAAGTGAGAGAGGGAACATAGCAGGGGGAGTGAGAGAGGAAGAAGCAGGTTTCCCGCTGAGCAGGAAGCCCAATGCAGGGCTTGATCCCAGGATGACCTGAGCCAAAGGCAGATGCTTAATGACTGAGCCACCCAGGTGCCCCGGGGAAAATCTTTATGACACTGGATTAGGCAATGATTTTTTTGGGTATGATACCAAAGGAATAAGCAACAAAAGAAAAGATAGATGGACTGGGTTTCATCAAAATTAAATACTCTTGTGCATGAAAAGATACTTTCAAGAGTATGAAAAGGCAACCCACTGATTGGAGGGAGATATTTGTAAATCCTATATATGAAGAGGATTAATGTCCAGAATATATGAAGAACTTCTACAGATGAACAGCAACAAAAAACAAATGGCCCAATTCGAAAACAGAAGACTTGAATAGACATTTTTCCATGAAAGATAAATAGCCAATCAACACAAGAGAACATTGTTTACATCACTAGTCATTAGGAAAAGGCATATTAAAACCACAAGACTTCACTTTACACCAATTACAATGGCCATTATAAAAATAACAGAAAAAAGTGCTGGCAAGGACGTAGACAGAATGGAAATCTTGTGCATTGCTGAAAGGAATGTAAATTAGCCACTGTGGCAGATAGTATGTGTGGTCTTATCAACGAAATATAAATTACCATATGATGCAGCAATTCCACTTCTGGTTATATACCCCAAAAGAACTGAAAGCAGGGAATCAAACAGATATTTGTACACCAATGTTCATAGCATTATTTACAATAGCCAAGGTGGAAGAGACCCAAACGTCTATCAACAGGTAAATGGATAAACAAAATGTTGTGTATACATACAATGGAATATTATTCAGGCTTAATAAGGAATGAAATTCTGATATATGCTCTAACTTGGATGAACCTTGAAACATACGATTCTAAACCATATGTAAAAAGGACCACTTTTTTAGACCACAGACAAAAATAAACCCAAAATGGATTTAAGACCTAAATGTGAAACCTGAAATCATAAAAATCCCAGAAGAAAACATAGGCAGTAATCTCTTTGACATCAGCCGTAACATATTTATGGATATGTCTCCTCATGCAAGGGAAACAAACGCAAAAACAAACTACTGGGACTACACCACAATAAAAAGCTTCTGCACAGCAAAGGAAACGATCAACAAAACAAAAAGGCAGTCTACAGAATGGAAGAAGATATTTGCTAATGACATATCCAATAAGGGGTTAACATATATAAAGAATTTATACACCACCACCAAAAAAACAAAAATGGGCAGAGGGCCTGAATAGACATTTTTCTAAGGAAGACGTCCAGATGGCCAACAGACACATGAAAAGATCCCCAACATCACTGTTCATCAGGGAAATGGAAATCAAAACCACAATGAGAATATCACATGACACCCGTCAGAATGGCTAGAATCAAAAAGACTAGAGATGAAAAGTGTTGGCAAGGATGTGAAGAAAAAGGAACATTCATGCACTGGTGGTGGGAATGCAAACTGGTGCAGCCACCAAGGAAAATAACATAGAGGTTTCTCAAAAAAATAAAAATAGAAATACCAGATGATTGAGTAATGCCACTCCTAGGTATTTACACAGAGAGCAAAACAGTAATTTGAAAAAATATATATACATATATATGTATATGAAATGGAATATTACTCAGCCATAAAAAGAATGAGATCTTGCCACTTGCAACCACACCATGAATGGACTTAGAGGGTGTAATGCTAAGTGAAATAAGGCAGACAAGGAAAGACAATTACAATTTTATTTCACTTGTGTGTAGAATCTATAAAACCAACAAGATGAACAAAGAAACAACCAAAAAAGATCTAGACCCTTAAATACAGAGAACAAACACGTGGTTGCCAGTGGGAAGGTAAGGTGGGTGGGGGGATGGGTGAAATAGATAAAGGGGATTACCAGGTATTAAAAAAATTAAATAAAAATTGGGAGGTGGGAGAAAGTGCAAGTTCTTTAATTTCCTAAGTTTTCTATGAGTAGATCCTGCATAGGGTTAAAATGTATGGTATAAATAAGCCTCCAACTTCTTTTCTTAAATAAAATTTTAAAAGTGTTTTACTTTAAGGGATATTTTAATTCAATAATATCTTATGTGATGAAACCTCACTTGAAAGTTGGCAATTCAGTTTCACTTTGGTCTTTCTCTTTCGTTGAATTTCGGTAAAATTAAATTTGCTTTTAAAAATAGCGTTATACAAGATGGCGGAGGAGTAGGAGACCTAAATTTCATCTGGTCCCAGGAATTCAGCTGGATAGGGATCAAACCATTCTGAACACCTACAAACTCAACAGGAGATCGAAGAAAAGAATAGCAACAACTCTCTGAACAGAAAAGCGACCACTTTCTGGAAGGTAGGACGTGCGGAGAAGTGAATCCGAGGCGATATTTGGGAAGCTAGACTGCGGGGGGTCTGAGCCTCCGTCGGCCGCTTCTGGCAAGTGATAGAGCCGCGGAGCACAAAATCGGAACTTTTAGAAGTCGGCTCCGATGAGGAACGTCACTCCAGTGGCTAAGCGGGGGTGGAACCCTCACTGGGACAGTGTGGTCTCAGGACCCTCGGGGTCACAGAAAGACCGGGGGTGCCTGAGTGCAGCAGAGCTCCCAGGTATCGGAGTGGGGAAGCCAGCTGCAGAGACGGAGCCGAGGCGCGGGCTCTCAGCTCGGGGTTGCCATAAACCGTGATCCGCGGCACAGTCGGGCCACTGCTCCTCCAGCAGGGACCCAACAAGCGGCAGATCCGGGGAGACTCCCCTTCTTCCCCCAGGAGGAGCGGCGCAGGAGCGCACCGCGGGGATCTGCTGGGTTTGGAGACTCCACACGGGGTCGGGTGCCAGAGATAGAAACGCTCGGTCACAGGCCTGGTGAGCGCGGAGTGCGGCCGGAGACCGGGGAGACGGGAGTGACTGACGGCTTTTCTCTGGGGGCGCACTGAGGAGCGGGGCCCCGAGTTCTCGGCTCCTCCGGGGCGGAGATTGGGAGGCCGCCATTTTCACTCTCCGCCTCCAAAGCTGTACGGAAAGCTTGCAGGGAACAAAAGCTCCGGAGAGCAAACCCGAGCAGATTACTTAGCCCGGGCGGGGCAAGGGCGGGGCAATTCCGCCTCTGGCAAAGACTTTTGGAAACCACGGCAACAGGCCCCTCCCCCAGAAGATCAGCGAGAACAGCCAGCCAAGACCAAGTTTACCGATCAATGAGAACAGCAGAACTCCAGCACTGGGGGAATAATGCACATAGAATTCATGGCTTTTTTTACCATGATTCTGTAGTCTTTCAAAGTTAATTTTTTTAATTTTCTTTTTTTTCTCTTTTTAAAAAATTTTTCTTCTTTCCTTTTTCAACCAACTTATCAATTCCTTTTTTAAAATCTTTTTTTAATTTTCATTTTTATAGTCATAGTCTATCCCTTCACAGCACTTAACCTTATTTTTGTGTATATATAAGTTTTTCTTTCCTTACAATTTTGGGATGCAGTTCTTCTAACAGACCAAAATACACCCAAAATCTAGTGTATGGCTCTGTTCTAGTCACCCGCTGATCATATTCTCTCTTTTTTTCTTTTCTCCCTTTTTTTTGTTTTGCTTTGTTACAGCCTTTTTAAATTTTCATCTTTACAATTATATTCTATCCTCTCAATGTATTTAATTTTATTTTATTTTTGTACATATACAAGTTTTTCTTTTTTCACAAATTTGGGATCTAGTCTTCTAAAAAAAAGAGACCAAAATACGCACAGAATCCAGCGTATTGCTTTATTCTGCTCACCTGCCTGATTATATTCTGCTCCCACTCCCCAGTTTTGGGTCTCTTCTGATTTGTTTAGTGTATATTTCTCTGGGGTGGTTGTTGTCATTTTAGTACTCTGTTCTCTCATTCATCTATTCTTCTCTGAACAGAATGACAAGACGGAAAAACTCACCTCAAAAAAGAGAACAAGAGGCAGTACCGACTGCCAGGGACCTAATCAATATGGACATTAGTAAGATGTCGGAACTAGAGCTCAGAATACTGATTATAAAGATACTAGCTGGGCTTGAAAAAAGCATAGAAGACACTAGAGAATCCCTTTCTGGAGAAATCAAAGAACTAAAATCTATCCAAGTTGAAATCAAAAAGGCTATTAAAAGATTCAATCAAAAATGAAGTCTCTGAAGTGCTAGGATAAATGAGGCAGAAGAGAGAATTAGTGATACAGAAGACCAAACGATGGAGAATAAAGAAGCTGAGAAAAAGAGAGATAAACAACTACGAGGGGAGAATTCGAGAGATAAGTGATGCCATAAAGCGAAACAATATTAAAATAATTGGGATCCCAGAAGAAGAGGAAAGAGAGAGAAGGGCAGAAGGTATATTGGAGCAAATTATACAAGGGCACGATATATTCGGGGTATTAAACAAGAAAAATATGCAGCCAAGAATACCCATCTAGGATGTCATTCAAAATAGAAGTGAAAAAACTTCCAGGACAAACAGAAACTAAAATAATTTGTGATCACCAAACCAGCCCTACAAGAAATACTAAAAGGGGTCCTCTAAGCAAAGAAAGAGCCCAAAGTAACAGAGACCAGAAAAAAAATAGAGACAATATACAGTAATAGTCACCTTACAGGCACTAAATTCATATCTTTCAATAGTTACTTTGAATGTAAATGGGCTAAATGCCCCCAATCAAAAGACACAGGGTATTTGATTGGATAAAAAAGCAAGACCCATCAATATGCTGTCTGCAAGAGACTCATTTTAGACTCAAAGACACCTCCAGGTTGAAAGTGAGGGGGTGGAAAACTCTTTATCATGCTAATGGACATCAAAAGAAAGCTGCGGTGGCAATCCTTATATCAGACAGATTAGCTTTTAAACCAAAGACTGTAATAAGTGATGAGGAAGGACACTATATCATAATTAAAGGGTCTATCCAACAAGAAGATCTAACAATTGTAAATATTTATGCCCCTAACATGGGAGCAGCCAATTATACAAGCCAATTAATAACAAAATCAAAGAAACACATCCATAATAATACAATAATAGTAGGGGACTTTAACACCCCTCTCACTGCAAGGGACAGATCATCTAAGCAGAAGATCAACAAGGCAATAAAGGCTTTGAATGACACACTGGACCAGATGGACTTCACAGATAAATTCAGAACATTCCATCCCAAAGCAACAGAATACACATTCTTCTTGAGTGCACATGGAACATTCTCCAGAATAGATCACATCCTGGGTCACAAATCAGGTCTCAACCGGTACCCAAAGATTGGGATCATTCCCTGCACATTTTCGGACCGCAATGCTTTGAAACTGGAACTCAATCACAAGAGGAAATTTGGAAAGGACTCAAATACATGGAGGCTAAAGAGCATCCTACTAAAGAATGAAAGGGTCAACCAGGAAATTAAAGAAGAATTTTAAAAAATTCATGGAAACAAGTGCAAATGAAAACACAACTGTTCAAAATCTTTGGGATGAAGCAAAGGCAGTCTTTTTTTTTTTTTTTTTTTAAGATTTTATTTATTTGACAGAGAGAGACACGGCGAGAGAGGGAACACAAACAGGGGGAGTGGGAGAGGGAGAAGCAGGCTTCCTGCTGAGCAGGGAGCCCCATATGGGACTCGATCCTAGGAGCCTGGGATCATGACCTGAGCTGAAGGCAGATGCTTAACGACTGAGCCACCCAGGCGTCCCAAGGCAGTCTTAAGAGGGAAATATATAGCACTACAAGCCTTTCTCAAGAAACAGGAAAAGTCTCAAATACACAACCTAACCCTACACCTAAAGGAGCTGAAGAAAGAATGGGAAATAAAGCCTAAACCCAGCAGAAGAGAAGTAATAAAGATTAGAGCAGAAATCAATGAAATAGAAACCAAAAGAATAGTAGAATAGGTCAATGAAACTAGGAGCTTGTTCTTTGAAGGAATTAATAAGATTAATAAATAAGATTGATACACCTCTGGCCAGACTTTCAAAAAGAAAAGAGGGCACCTGGGTGGCTTAGTTGGTTAAGTGTCTGCCTTCAGCTCAGGTCATGATCCCAGGGTCCTGGGATCAAGTCCCACATCGGGCTCTCTGCTCAATGGGGAGCTTGCTCCTCCCTCTCCCTTTGCCCCTCCCCTGCTTGTGCTGTGTCTCGCTCATTCTCTCTCTCAAATAAATAAATAAAATCTTAAAAAAAAAAAAAGGAAATAGAAAGGATCCAAATAAATATAATCATGAATGAAGGAGGGGAGATCACAACCAACACCGAATAGAACAATTATAAGAACATATTATGAGCAACTATATGCCAACAAATCAGGCCATCTGGAGGTAATGAATGCATTCCTAGAGACATATAAACTACCAAAACTGAACCAGGAAGAAATAGAAAACCTGAACAGACCCATCACCAGCAAGGAAATTGAAGCAGTAATCAAAAATCTGCCAACAAACAAAGCCCAGGGCCAGATGGCTTCTCAGGGGAATTCTACCAAAATTTAAAGAAGAATTAATACCTATTCTTCTGAAGCTGTTTCAAAAAATCAGAATGGAAGGAAAACTTCCAAACTCTTTTTATAAAGAGGCCAGCATCACCTTGATCCCCAAATCAGAGAAAGACCCCACCAAAAAGGAGAATTACAGACCAATATCCCTGATGAACATGGATGCAAAAATTCTCACTTGATAGTAGAGTTACAGAAGGGAAAATAAACAAAATAAATAATAAAAAAGCAGCCCTACGTGAACAGCTGAACGCTATTGAAGCAGGCCTCCACTCCTCTCCTCAGGAAGCACCCTTGCCCTCAAGGGCACTTGCCCAGAGGAAACACTAGTTTCTTTCTTTTTTTTTTTAAAGATTTTATTTATTTGACAGAGAGAGACACAGCGAGAGAGGGAACACAAGCAGGAGGAGTGGGAGAGGGAGAAGCAGGCTTCCCACTGAGCAGGGAGCCCAATGGGGGGCTAGATCCCGGGACCCTGGTATCATGACCTGAGCCAAAGGCAGACACTTAATGACTGAGCCACCCAGGCGCCCCTCACTAGTTTCTTCTGCAGTCTTCCAGTTGTTTCTTTAAGCAACAGTAAGGGAATATGAATGTATGTTCCTTCCCACCATTTCTTACACAAATGGCAGCATACCACTGTACATCGTCTTGGTTTTTTTCATAACAATGTATTCTAGAGATAGTTCCACATTGGTGCAATGAAAGCTTTCCTCTTTTTCCTTTTTTCCTCTTTCCTTTTTTCGTTTTTTTCCTTAATTTTTAGAAGCTCATACTCCACTAATAAATATGGCTTCATCAGGGCCCCGGGATCCGACCCACTTATGATTAGTGATGATTCCTCTTGGTGAGGGGCTAGATGTAAGTTGGAAGAGTAATGGGAGCTTTGGCTTCTCCTGTCTCAGATATGGTTCAAAAAACAATTATATGCTGTGGTCAGGAAACAATGGAAATGAAGAAGAAAGGTTAAAAATTTAATGGTAGGCGGGGCGCCTGTGTGGCTCAGTTCCCTGCTCCGCAGGAAGCCTGCTTCTCCCTCTCCCACTCCCCCCTGCTTGTGTTCCCTCTCTCGCTGTGTCTCTCTCTGTCAAATAAATAAAATCTTAAAAAAAAAAAAATTTAGCGGTAGGGGAGATTAGGTGTCAATACAGACTAAACACTTAACGTCACTTCTTCCTGCTCCGAGTCCCCTTGACACGGTAAAAATCCCATTACTGAACTAGACATTTGGGGGAATGCCTAGGTGATAAAAAGCTGATGGGATCAGATTGACAGAAAATTAGGAGAAGACGCAGTCCAAACCCTAAGTAGAAGGGTACTATAATAGCAGTTTCCAACAAAATGCTAGGGAATCATGGAGCTTAGAGTTAAATGCGGAGAACAGTAGGGAGTTCTGGGGCATCACCAGGATAATTCAAGTAGGCTCTCTGGGGGATTTGGGACAGACAGGCCTATCCCTCCTCAGTAGGCTGAGTTGCTGGTGGCAGCCACATTTGCCCAAGGATAAAGCCCTGAAAACTCGTTTCTCCATAAACACTGTAGCAGCAGAGAGCTCACAGAATTAAGTGCCTCAGAGGAAACCTCACAGTTAACTCTGGAAATAGTGAGGAAGCCTGCTGGTACCGCTCCTCTTCAACCCAACCAGGGCAATAAGACGGGTCAAACAATGGAGGTGCCAATGCTGGAAGGAGATAGACAAGAATGCAATTATTTGCATGTGATAAGATTGCCCACCCGGAAACTAGAGAAAAGCTGAAAAATTATTAGAATTAAGAGGATTTAGGAAACTTGTAAGATGCAAAGTCAGCTTTCAAAAACCCAAGAGTTTTCTGCATCATCAATTACCAATTAGAAATTTTAATTAAAAAAAAGATCATATTCACAATAGTGAAAACAAATACACCAAGAGAAAATCTGAATACCTATGAACGAGGCCTAGCAAGAAGTAGGCAAAACCCAGGGAAAGAAGGGCGCGTTGATGCTGATCGGCAGTAGTTCACCTGCCCTACCTTACCTCCAGTTTCTTGGACTCCAGGGCCAGATGGGGTGCTCTTAGCCCCCTGATGGCAGCTAACTTCAGCGGTATGCCTCTGTCCCCGAGCTTAAAGGCCACAGGAACTGATGGGAGTTTCAGTCTCTCCTCATGGGGTCCCAGCTTCTTGGGGTTCCCTGCCTGCCCTTGATCTCCTCTGCTTTATATTCATCTTCTCTTCCCAATGGCCTCCCCCACCAACTCCAGGCTCCAGCTCCAGAGGCCCTGTCAACAACCTCACAGAGATTGCTTAAGCAGCACTGTATAAACCAGTTTGCCGTAACAAATGGATATAAACACCGATGTATATATCTGCTGCTGGTTCTACTTCTCTGGCGAACCCTGGCTTGAGACCGCACCTTTCAAAGATCAAGCACCAAGTAAAACACCATCAATTCTACGACACGGGCAGAAGCGTGCTCTCAGGAAATAGGTCATTGTTGGTTAGAGATGGAATATGGCATAGATTGAGAATTAGTCCATTCATTCATTCATTACACGTCCGGGGCCCTGCACTGGCAAAGGCACATGGAGGCTGGTCCTCTGTGGACTCCTGGTAATGAAACAAACCTGGAATTCAACAAAACCCCTGAGAATTCAACAAAACTCTTCAATTGAGAAGCAGGTAGATTGACAATTTACACCCTTTGATGGAGTGATTCTATTCCTAGGACTTGTCCTGAGGAAAGATTCAGGGATGTTAGTAATTCATACACCTAGGATGCTCATCACAATCTTATTTATAGGGGCGCCTGGTTGGCTCGGTCATTAAGCGTCTGCCTTCAGCTCAGGTCGTGGTCCCAGGGTCCTGGGATCGAGCCCCGCATCGGGCTCCCTGCTCAGCGGGAAGCCTGCTTCTCCCTCTCCCCCTGCTTGTGTTCCCTCTCTCGCTGTGTCTCTGTCAAATAAATAAAATCTTAGGAAAAAAAAAATCTTATTTATAAAGAGAAGCAATTTGAATGTCTACTATCAGGGAAGCATTAAAGAAATGATACAAGGAAATATTATAGAGGCACTAAAAACCATGTCTTTAACGTGGGATGGGGGAGATCACATATTCAGTGTAACCCTACATCTGTGAATAATAGAAAAAATACTGGAATAGAATACATTGAAATGCTTCAGTTTTTATATGTTAGGGGTGAAATTATAGGTATCTTAAAATTTCTGCTTTATATTTTTATGCATTTTCACAAGTACTCCATATTGTTGAAGTATAACTTTAATAATTTAAAAGGGTAATTTTAGAAATCTGAGTACCTACTAAGTACAATAGCAAGAAGTACTTTTGTGGACGAAGAACTGACATGTCTTTATTCTAAAGAAGCTTAGAGGCTAATAGGGAAGAGATTTTATGTTTTTTGCTTTTTTAAAGTTGAATTATAAAACCCCAGCAGCCTTCTTAGGGCAGAGGCTCTTGCAATTTGGTTAAATGGTACTTCCTGGTGTTTAGGACGATTCTTGGTAGAGATGAGACAGTAATAAACATTTGGCAGTTGTTGTGTCCCAAATAGAGAATGACAAAGTCCTGCTGGATATCAGTCAAATGCCCCATAGGCCCCCAGCCTGTACCAAAAAGAGAGATGACATTGAAGACAGTTATTCATTAAGCCACCAAATAACATTTCCAAAAAGTTAAAATAAGAAACTAAGCACCTGTTTTGTGTGGGCACAGGGAGGATCTTAGGACAGCCTCAAGATTAAAATTTCACAGAGAAATGGGGACAGATTCAAAATTTTTACATGGTAAAGTGTACTGGTTGGATACAGAAAAAAATGAGCTATTTGAATACATATTACAGACTTCAGTCAGTCCTCTTATCTTTTTTTTCTAAAGAAAAAAGCAATCATTGTTACTGAAGGATAGCTATAGAGAATGCGTATGTGGATTGAATTGCAGAACATATATATAACAGTTTATCCCAGAAGCACATGTATGCAATTCCATACATTTAGAATCTTAATTAAATGGATAACTTTATTTAAAAAACATATAATTTGCCAAAGTTGACCCAACAAAAGATAGAAAGTCTAAACAGACTGATTTTCAGAGAAAAAAATCATGAAATCTGTAAGAATAAATTCCTCCAAAACACAGGTCACAATAGTTTCATAAAAGAATTCCACCAAACCTTTAAAAAGCAGACCACTCCTATTCTATGTAAATTGTTCCAGGGCATACCAAAAGGAAAAAAAAATTAATTATGAAGTTAAGAATAATATTAATATCATTAATATCAAAACCTAAGAAAGATTACACACACAAACTATAGACTAATCTTACTTAAAAATATCGTTGAAAAATTCTTTTTTTTTAAAATAGTCTCCACGCCCAGTGGGACTTGAGCTCACAACCCTGAGACCAAGACCTGAGCTGAGATCAAGAGTCAGATGCTTTGGGCCACCTGGGTGGCTCAGTGGGTTAAGTGTCTGGCTCTTGGTTTGGGCTGAGGTCATGATCTCAGGGTTGTAGGACTGAGCCCTGGGTCAGGCTCCATGCTCAGCAAAGAGTCTGCTTGAGATTTTGTCTCTCAGTTTCCCTCTGCCCCTTCCCCCTGTGCTCTCTCCAAAAAAATAAGTAAATCTTAAAAACAAAGAGTCCGATGCTCAACTGACTGAGCCACCCAGGCACCCCTGAAAAATTCTTAAATAAAATATTAACCAAATCTAGCAACTTAATAAAATAGCACATAACCAGAATTGTTCAACGTGAGGAAACCAATTAATATCTTTTATCATCAAAATAGTTCTAAGGAGGGGCACCTGGGCGGCTCAGTCGTTAAGCGTCTGCCTTTGGCTCAGGTCGTGATCCCAGGGTCCTGGGATCGAGCCCCATGTCAGGCTCCTTACTGAGCAGGAAGCCTGCTTCTCCCTCTCCCTCCCCCTGCTTGTGTTCCCTCTCTCGCTGTGTCTCTCTCTCTGTCAAATAAATAAATAAAATCTTTAAAAAAAAAATAAATCTAAGGAGGAAAACTAGAGGATCATCTCTATGAGCACTATGAAGTCATTGAACAAAATGCTCAACCATTCCTGTTAGAACATTCAATAAAGCAGACTCCCTGGATACTTCCTGAACATGATTTTACAAAACATGAACACATAAACTTACTCGTGTGTGTGTGTGTTTGCATGTGTGTGTATGTCAGCCTAAAGCCAGCATACTATTAGTAGAAAAACATTGGAAACGTTATCTCTGAAGTCCCGAACACAACCAGCATTTCTACTATCACGTCAGTTTATTACACTCTTAAAGCCATTAAGCAGGGAAAGAAATCAGTGGTATAAACCTGGAATGGAGAATATAAGATTAAGCTTATTCAGTAGGTGATACAATTGTATCCTTGGAAAACCCACGAGAATCAGCTGAAAACTACTGGAAACGATTAAGAGGAATTCAAAATTTTAACAAGACACAAAATTCACATACAGGAATTAACAGCCCTCCCTTGTGCCCACAACTGCCACCTGGAGTATATAATGAAAAGAAAGGCCTTACCTACAATGGCAACAAAAAGATTAAACACCCAGAGATACATTTAACAAGAAATGTTATATAAGGTAATATCATCATGACCTAAGACTACACACCCACCAGAAGAGTTCATTTTTCAAAACCGACATTATGAGGCACAGAGAGGCTGTAAAGCTAATAGACTGTCATATGTTATCAGTGGGGAATATAAATTGGTGTAAGCATGTTGGAAAATTATTTGAAAGTTAAACATGTTCGACATTATTTGCTTTCACCCAGAAGTTCTGTAGCAGAGTTTGGGTAGGGGCGTAACTGGGATGCTGGTAATGTTCTGGGTGGTAGACACATAGGTGGGTTGACTCTAATAATTCATTGTATACATTTCTCTTTTTTTAAGATTTTATTTATTTGAGAGAGTGAGAGAGAGCACGAGAGCAGGGTGAGGGGCAGAGGGAGAAGCAGACTATCTGCCGAGCAGGGAGCCTGACATGGGGCTCGATCCCAGGATCCTGGGATCATGACCTGAGCAGAAGGCAGACGCTTAACTGACGGAGCCACCCAGGCGTCCCTTCATCGTATACATTTCTAATTCACACACTATTTTATATTTGTGTCACAGCAAATAAAAAATGTAATGTTTATTATTTAAAACAATTGTAGCCTGTATGCAAAGTTTAGACACTTGATCTCAATTGTCAGCAGGAAGAGTTTTCTTAAAGGGAAAGATAGAATACACACCCTTAATTCTCTCAACCTCAGAGGGGCTAAGGTTGTGAGTGTATGCCCAGGACTTCTCTCTTCCTTCCGGCCCTAATTTGGATTCCTACGAAGTTGGATGACTTGCTCATACCTTATGCTCCTCTGCAAGGAGTATATTGATTGCTTACGTATATTTTCACACTTTTAAGATCTTTTTACTCCTTTTATCCCAGAGTGGAATTAATCAAAGGACATGGAGAACAGAATTAAGTGAAGTGTAGCAAGTCTCTCTATAATAAAGTGTCTTTTGGTAGCGAGTGGCAAAGATTCAATTCAAATTTCGGGTCCCTAACATTTGGAAATTTATTGGCTTAGGAAACTGGAGATGTACTTCACAGATGAACCTTTAGCTTCAAGCCTTACCAGATACAACTAATCTTACTAAGTAAGACACTGTCTCTGAGCTCTGCCTTCCTCTGTATTAGCTTTCTTCTCAGCAAGTCATTTCTCTCAGAGTGCCAGCAAATTAGCTGGTGATCCCATAGGGAAAAGCATGTCCCCGGGGGGTTGTTGGTTGGGCGGGGTGGGGTGGGTGTCTGGCTGGCTCAGTTGGTAGAGCATGTGACTCTTGATCTCAAGATTGTGAGTTCGAACCCCACATTGGGTGTAGAGAGTCCTTAACTAAAAAAAAAACAAAAAAAAGAAAAGCATGTCTCTTTCATGATAGTTCTAACAAAAGTCTCTGGGTCACCTGGATATTCCTGACTCAATCACTGTGGCTAGGAAGATTTGATACTCTCACCAGACAGGCATGGGTCATATGGAAACCCTGAGGTGAGGATGAGGGGTCATGGAGTGGATTATCCTTGATAAAGAAACTTTCTTTTACAACAAAAAGGGAGGGAGGTAGGAAGAGTATGATGGGCAGGCATACTAAAATCACCAGTCTACTACATCTCCTGGAAGAAATGGCTTGTAAGCCCTCACTTCCTGGTCCTGGATCTTGCAGGGGTGATTTCATTGGCCCACAGCTACTTGAATCAATGAGTTTATCATATTCAAAGGCTGAAAGGGAGAATGTTTCAACTTGGGAATGTGGTCAAAGAATCCCCAGTCTCTCACTGGTTCCATACATATATCACCTTGTTCTGTGAAAGTATTTGGATGTGATTTTATTTTTTTAATTTATTTTTAAAGATTTTATTTATTTATTTGACAGAGACACAGCGAGAGAGGGAACACAAGCACGGAGAGTGGGAGAGGGAGAAGCAGGCTTCCCGCAGAGCAGGGAGTCTGCTTCTCCCTCTGACCCTCCTCCCTCTCATGCTCTCTGTCTCTCATTCTCTCTCTCTCAAATAAATAAATAAAATCTTTAAAAAAAAAAAAAAAAGAATCGGTGAAGAGTCAAACTCTTTACCGTGACTGTGCCATTAGAATCACAATAGATTCTTTTAAAGAAATCCTCGCGCCTTATCCTCAGCTGAAGCAGCTCTCCGCCTGCCGCTTAGAGATTAACCTGCCTTAGAGGATACTGATTCCCATTCTATTTTCACTTTGGAATTATGTTCATCATTTACATTTTTTTTAATTGGGCAAGATTTGCATTTCGATTAGCTGGTCCTTTACATAATGATTTACATAATGAGTTAAAAAATGGCCACGCAGATCAGATTAAAAAGATAATTGGGTATACTCTGTGGTGAACTCTGGGATAATTCAAACATTGCTCCACAAGTCTAAATATTAACATTAGATGGCTGGCCTGTTATTCACAGGCATCTCTGCTAGTTATGGACTTGGCTTAAAGACTTGGTGTGTGTTAGAGATTATAGCTTTTCCTGAATGTAAGAAGCCTGCACTCTCCCCTTTAACCATGGTATCTCCATGTGGACTGGCTTTTTTTTTTTTTTTAAAGATTTTATTTATTTATTTGAGAAAGAACGAGAAAGAGCACATGAGAGGGGTTAGGGTCACAGGGAGAAGCAGACTCCCTGCCGAGCAGGGAGCCCCATGCAGGACTCGATGCGGGACTCGATCCAGGGACTCCAGGATCATGACCTGAGCTGAAGGCAGTCAGTCGCTTAACCAACTGAGCCACCCAGGCGCCCGTGAACTGCCTTCCCCCGCCCTTTCTTTTTGCCAAAAAAAGGCAAGGGAGAAGTAGAGAAGAGTTTGATGGTCATGACAACTTCTTCCTTCCCTAAGATTCTAAATAAGCCTCAATTTTTACACGCTATTGAGGAAGCCGCAAATGTGGACAGTGCCAAGACACTGAGACTAATCAGCAGTGTATCATTCATTCATTCTTTCAATAAATCTTTATTGAATACCAACCAATGGCCACGTTCTACACTAGATGCTAATATTACAGTGAACACGCAAGACAAAGTCCCTGCCTTTATAAGACATTCGAATGGGGAAGACAGGCATAAACAAGGACCCACGACAGCTGGCTGGAGAAAAGGCTGTAGCAAAGTGTGTCAGTCAGGGTCCAGCCCAGGAAAGAGAAACCACTCTAGTTATTTCAGGCAGAATTTTAGGAGTCACATAGCAAATGGAAGAATGGAGTGGTATCAAAGATTAGAGGCTGCTAAAAATACCCTTGGCGAAACCCGCGGGAGCTGCATCAGTTCTGGTGCCTGTCACCGTCATCCTCTATTTACTACAGACGGTTGCCTGGACAGAGGATGGAACTGCTGGAGTCAGGAATGATCCTACCTCCCCTTTCACCGGAGAAGTGGCCAGCAACTATTACACTACTGAATCCAGAAGCAAGCAGGTTACTCTCCACCTCCTACCTTCTTTTTTCCTGCTTACACCTCCCAATGGTAGAAGCTCCGGCATGAGAACCTGGGGAAAGTAGTCTATACACTCTGGGCCCCCACGGTACAGTAGTCTACAAGGGCAAGTATAGAAATGAGAAATGACCTATATGTAACCTCCACAGAATCCAAGAGTAGAAGCGGGGAAAGCAGTAGGATCCTAGTGCTATAGACCGTGCAAGTGAAATGATTTGGCTTGGACTAGGGTACGTGTGGTTGGAATTCAACATATTTTTTGAAGATAGGGCCAAAGAGAAGAGTCAAGGATGATTTCAAGGACTTTGGCCTGAGTAAACGGGATAAAGGACATACCATTTATTGAAGTAGGGAACACTGGAGGAGGTGTGCCTTGTATTTGGTGGATGAGGGTAAATGAAAAGTTCTACCTAAAGTGAACTTCAGATGCCCATTAATACATTCAAACAGAGATGAACAGGATGGAGTTAAACACGGTCCTTGGGGGTCTGGAGAAAAGGGTGGAACGAGAGACTGAGTTTAAAGCCGTCTCTGACCACCACCCACGGGATTAGATGAGGAAGTCCTGGGCTGTGAAAAGAGAAGTGGTCCAAAGGCTGGTCCAGCAAAGGAGATCCCAGAGGGCTCCGCCGGGGAGGTAAAAAGAAAACCAGAAGCGTGCAGAGGGGTGGAAAGCAAGCCAAGACAGGGGCTCCGGAAGATGGCAATTGATGAGTGGGGCCAACCGCCTCGGGATCTGAGGATGACCTCGTTGCATTTGGCACACAGCAAGCGGGAGGCAAATGTGAGCGGCGTGGGTGCCCTCTCTGGAGGAGTTCTGCTGCAAAGGGGAACAGAAAAACGGGAAGGTTGCTAGCGGGTGATAGGCAGCCCGGGGAGAGCGTTTTTAACGTCCGCACTCGGCCAGCACAGCCCTCGATGAGGTCCTGGCTTCCTGCCCTCGGCAGACTAACCTCGGAGGACTTTCTGGAAAACCGTGCACGCTGCAAGCAGTCAGGGCAGCGACGGGGGGGCGGGCGGCGGCCTCGGGGGCCCAGAGCCGCACGGCCGCGCGGGGTCATGGCGCTCACTGCCCACCGACGCGGCGAGGCCCGGCCCACGGCGCCCCAAGCTTTGGGCGGCGCCGGGCCTCCCGCCTCGGTGCACTGGGCCGCCTCTGAGAGCCCCAAAATGGAGGAGGGAAGGGAATCCCCTCGCGAGGGCGTCTCTGCGCGTGGGCCGCGTTCCTCCAGCGGTCGGCGCGCTTCCTGGCCCGCCGCGCGCACCCCTGCCCGCCGCGCGCACCCCTGCCCGCCGCGCGCACCCCTGCCCCGCCGCGCGCACCCTGCGGCCAGATCCCGGGAGCGGCGGCCGGCCCGCCGAGGTCAAGTGACCCGCGCCGGCCAATCGGCGCGCGGCTGCGGGTGGAGCCCGGCCCCGCCGGGCGGCGCTGGGAGTGTCGGCCCCGGGCAGTTGCAGAGGACGCGGCGGAGCGAGCGAGCCGGCGGCCGAGAGAGGTGCGGCTCCGGGTCCGCGCCGGGGGGGTCGCCGGGCGGGAGGTGGGGGGCAGCGGAGAGGGAGGCGGCGCCCCCCGCGGGGGCATCCCACCGGCCCGCCGCACCCCCGCCGCCGCGGCGCTCCCCGACCTCCCCTTTCTCGGCAGGACCAGGCCATGGAGAGCCAAATGCAGCGGGTTCGCGACGCGTTCGCGTCCGGCCGGTCGCGCCCCTTGAGGTTCCGGCTGCAGCAGCTCGAGGCCCTGAAAAGGATGGTGCAGGAGCGCGAGAAGGACATCCTGGAGGCCATCGCCGCCGACCTGTGCAAGGTACGCGCGGGGCGGCCGGCGCCGGGACACCCGCCTGCCGCCGTCCCACTTGGGGACCGCATTCCGCCCGAACTTTTGCATTTTTTTTTTAAATTTATTTTTGATTACGTAAGCACTGTGGGAGTGTTATCTCCAGCCGTACCGATAAAGCCAGTTTCCCTGGACTTTGCCGAAGCGCTGACGTGGCTTAGTCAGTGCCTCTAATTGCAGAGAACAGAGAAAGCAAGACACAAGTGTCTTCTGGCCTCTGTTCTCTTTTGTGAATTGCCTTTTATATCCCTGCCTGTTTTTCTGTTGCATTTGCGGTCCTTTCTTTTATTATTTCTGAGAGTTCTTTGTATGTTGCGGATTTCGGTAATTTGTCAGCTTAATGTATCGCAAAATGTTTTTCTCCAGGTCTGTTTCTTGCCTTTTGGTTTATGGTTTTCTTTTGTTGACAGGTTTTTGGGTTGTCGTTGCTGCGTTGAAATTTTCCTCCCTGACTCTGTGCTTTAGGCCAGTGCTCCTCAAACTGGAATGCCTTAGTGAATCACCTGGGGATCTTGTTAAAATGCAAGCTATAGTTCAGTAGGTCTTGGAGGGCATCTGAGATTCGAAGTTTCTAACAAGCTCCCAGGTGATACCATGTTGCCTATTCTGAAACCACGCTTTTTAAAAATTATTTCATTTTTTAAAATTGAGGTATAGTTGATATACACTATTATATTAGTTTCAGGTGTACGATGTAAGTGTGCAATATGGCTTTTTTCATTTATTTCCCCTTCTCTGGGTCCACCCATATTGTCACAAATGGCAAGATTACTTGCTTTTTTGGGGCGCCTGGGTGGCTCAGTCGTTAAGCGTCTGCCTTCGGCTCAGGTCATGATCCCAGGGTCCTGGGATCGAGCCCCGCATCGGGCTCCCTGCTCCGCGGGAAGCCTGCTTCTCCCTCTCCCACTCCCTCTGCTTGTGTTCCCTCTCTCGCTGTCTCTCTCTGTCAAATAATAAATAAAATCTTTAAAAAAAAAAAAAAAAGATTACTTGCTTTTTTAGGGCTGAGTAGTATTCCATCATATACATGTGTATGTATCTATACACGTGTGTGTATATACCACGTTTTCTCTTTCTGTTCATCTATCAGACACTTAGGTTGCTTCCGTATCTTGGCTATTGTCAATAATGCTGCAGTGAACGTAGGGATGCATAAGTCTTTTTGAATTAGTGTATTTTTTTTTTTAAGATCTTATTTTTTAGAGTAATCTCTACACCCAGTGTGGGTCTTGAGCTCATACCCCCAAGAGCAAGAATCCGCATGCTCCACCGCCCGAGCCAGCCAGGCGCCCCTTCATTAATGTTTTCGTTTTCTTTGGATAAATACTCGGAAGTGGAATTGTGGGATGGTGTGGTATTTCTGTTTTTAATATGGCACACACCCTAAAATTAGTCAATAAATCTCCTTCACATATGGCCCAGGCGCTTTTCAAACCGCTACCTCTATGCTGAGTGAGTTTGTGTGCAGACGGCTTAAGAGCAGAGTCTTGGTTTCTTGTAGCCCTCCAGTTCGTCACTGACCCCGTCCCCATCAAGCCCCGCCGATTTCCAAAGCCAGAGTTACAGAGGCTCCTCGGTGCAGGTCCCGAGGGTGGGGACACCTGATGTGGGGCTTGAACCCCTCCCTCTTCAGGGAGGATCTCCATGCCTATCAGATCACTGCTGGCTGTGGGTCCCCGGGCCGGGGGGTGTGCGTTTGGACTAGACCATGTCTCTGCTCCCCCCGCCCTTCTCCATGTAGCTTCTTCTTTATGTCTTTAGCTGTGGAAGAGGTGTTCTGTGGGTCTTTAGGTCGTTCTCAGAGAAGAGTTACTCTCTATGTGGTGGGAGCCTTGGAGACTTCGTGGGAGGAGGTGAGCTCGGGATCCTCCTACTCCACCATCTTCCCAAAAACACCTGGAACGACTTTTTGAGTAGCAAGGTGGGGGGTAGTATTTAGGGTGTAAGTATATTACTCTCTATTTTTTTTTTAATTTTTTAAAAAAGATTTTATTTATTTATTTGACAGAGAGAGACACAGCGAGAGAGGGAACACAAGCAGGGGGAGTGGGAGAGGGAGGAGCAGGCTTCCCACTGAGCAGGGAGCCCGACGCGGGGCTCGATCCCAGGACCCCGGGCTCATGACCTGAGCCGAAGGCAGACCCTTAACGACTGAGCCACCCAGGCGCCCCTACTCTCTATTTTGTTATCACCTTGTTTTTACATTTTATCTTTATTCCAGGGGTAACAAGGCCCTGCTCTGGTTCTGTGAGTCTCCCTCACTTCCCCCAGTCAAAGATTATTTTGAGGGGTAGTAACACCAGCAGTAATAGTAACAACGGTAACTCTAAACTTTCCTTTTTAGCACTTTTGGTAGAGAGAGACTGTGATACCAAATAAACAAGGTGATATAATTAAGATTTCAAAAAGGATGAATCAGTCATTCTATAAACATCAGATGTTCGTGTGAGTACGTGTATATATATATGATTACTAAAGAAAAACGGTAATCCCTTGCCCTTGCGGGATTTGAATTTGGGAAACAAAACATACACAGATAGAGTGTGAATACAGTTACAAATCAGTGTGTAAAGGTGAGACATTAAGATACACATCAGAGGGCGCCTGGGTGGCTCAGTTGGTTAAGCGACTGCCTTCGGCTCAGGTCATGATCCTGGGGTCCCTGGGATCGAGTCCCGCATCGGGCTCCTTGCTCAGCGGGGGGTCTGCTTCTCCCTCTGACCCTCTTCCTTCTCGTGTGCTCTCTCTCTCATTCTCTCTCTGTCAAATAAATAAATAAAATCTTAAAAAAAAAAAAAGATACACATCAGAGGCAGAATTGCTATGATTTATGAAGTGTGATCAAGACAGGCTAATATTAATCAGGGAAATCTTCCTGAAAGAAGTAATGTTTAATCCTGACTCTAAAAGGCTTGGATCTGGGATACCTGGGTGGCTCAGTTGGTTAAGCATCTGCCTTCAGCTCAGGTCATAATCCCAGCATCCTGGGATCAAATCCCGCATCGGGCTTCTTGCTGGGTGGGGAGCCTGCTTCTCCCTCTGCCTGCCTCCCCCCCACCCCCATGCTTGTGCGCACGCTCTCTCTCTCTGACAAGTAAATAAATAAAAATCTTTATAAAAAAAATAAAAGGCCTGGATCAGTAAAGAAGGATTTAGAGGGGTTGACTATTTTAGAGCCAAGTTCGCAAGGCCTTGCTGAGGGCATGAAGGGTGTGAAAGGAGTCTGCACAGCAAACCAGCTTAGTCTCATAAATGTGTACCTGACCTGATTTTCGGCGTTCAGGGCTGAGTGTGTCAGACTTGTGCAAGGTTAACCGTGACTCTCTTTGTAACAGAGTGAACTCAATGCATACAGTCACGAAGTCATTACCATTCTTGGCGAACTTGATCTTGTGCTGGAGAATCTTCCTGAATGGGTTACTGCTAAACCGGCTCAGAAGAACCTGCTCACCATGCTGGACGAGGCCTATGTTCAGCCGGAGCCCCTGGGAGTCGTACTGATTATTGGAGCTTGGAACTACCCCTTTGTTCTCACCATGCAACCTCTGATCGGAGCCATTGCCGCAGGTCTGGGGTCATTTGCTGTGGTGGTTTGCCTTGCTTTACACCAGCAGTGTACCGAGGATGCAAAAGTATTATCATCATTCATGTATATATATATATATATGTGTATATATATATATATATATTTTTAGTAAGCGCAAAGCAGTTCATTAAAGTGAAAGTCCACTGTCAGGGTAGGTGAGCAGACAGGTTCTGCGGGGTGGAACCGGCCAAAGGTTGTTTTGGGACGGGTTATTATTAGGTCTCTCTGGGCTGGGAGGAGCTGTGATGTAGAAAGGAATTTTTTTTTTTTTTAATGTTTTTTTCTTTTAAAGTAATCTCTACACCCAGTGTGGGGTTCAGACTCATAATCCTGAGATCAGGAACCACACGCTCTGTTGACTGAGCCAGCCAGGCACCCCTTTATTTTATCATTTTTAAAGTGGGCTCCAGAGATTTGTTTGCATGGTGACTGTTTTTTGAAATACGCGGAGAATGAACCTGTGAGGGTCTAGAGTCATGCGTTGATGGGTCCAGGAGTTGGGAGTCAGCCATCCATGTTCTCGGGTGGTTTTAGTTGCTGACTCTGGCCTTGGGTGAACCATTTGATCGTATCTGACCAGATTCTTCATCCAGCTGTGGGCTGTGGGAGTAACGCTAGCTTGGGTCTATGGCAGACACCGGGAGATTTTCTCACTTCTGCCGGATCCCAGTCAACAACTTTATGTTGACAAGGCTTGTTCGCCCAGTAATTCCAAGGCAAACAGGAAAGTCCAACGATGAGAGTGGGAGTAAAGCTATAGGAGTAGGGGAGGATGATGGAGCCTATTGTCAGTGATGTGAAGCTAATGGGCACCAAGGAGTTCGAATCTGAGGGAGTACGACAAGCTCTTGGGGTGCCCAGGTGGCTCAGTCGGTGAAGCATCTACCTTCGGCTCAGGTCATGATCTTGGGGTCCTGGGATCGAGCCCCGCATTGGGCTCCCTGCTCAGCGGGGAGCCTGCTTCTCCCTCTCCACCTGCCCCTCCTCCCACTTGTGTGCACGAGCTCTCTCTCTCAAATAACTAAAATCTTTAAAAAAAAAAGACAAGCTCTTAACACTCGTTGAGGAAGAGCAGAATTCACAGCTGCAGAAGTAATAGGAGTACCTAGCCTGTATTCCCACCATGAACACCGTTCTGGTAGGTTTTAAAGTTACTCAAGTCTTAAAAGATGCTGTCCTGCTTTTTTTGCTTTGTTTAGGAAATGCTGTCATTATCAAACCTTCTGAACTAAGTGAAAAAACGGCTAAGATCTTGGCCGAACTCCTCCCACAGTATTTGGACCAGGTAATAATGTCTTGACCCACCCTCAGTGTGTCCGTTTCTAGTGGAGGGGGGGGACACACATCTGATCTTCCTACTAGTGCGTGTCATGGATGGCTGTCTGCATGGAATTGCTGTAGGGAGGAGTCCTAATTTAGGATTTAGGATCGAGTCATGACTGGACTTGTACATGTTACTGGAACAATCTGGAGGCTGACCGTGGGCTCTCCTTGCTGTCCTGTCACTGTCACTCCCACGGAACTACATTGTCCTAATAGCTGTGGTTATCCGGCTCAAGAGGGTGATGAAGACAGGGAGAGGTCATGGGTCGAGTAGGATTTGGAACCAGAAGATGGAGGTTGCAGGCCCGGCTTTGCCCCTCACCCCATAAATTCTTCAGTCTCCATGGGGATAGAAAGGCCCACCCCGCCTCTCTGAGACCTTGTTGGGGGACCAGTCACAGACGTTCCGTAGATTAACCCACATGCAAGTTAAAACTTGAAGCGTTTGTTGGACAATTGAACTGTGGGGTGAGCGAGAACTAACGAGGCCTCGTAATTAGTAGGGGATCGAGTGGAAGCATGAGGCCCCCCAGGCCGCTTTTATGTCATGCTCTCTGAGTCTTTTGAACAGCTGTCTCTGTGTCCCGTCCTTGCTCTCTGTTTCCTGTCCTTGCTCCTCAGCTGCTGCTGCATGAGGCGCTCTTCCATTCTAGCTGTTCGTGAGGAAGAGCACAGGGCACCTGAGGGCTCCATCCGGAGCACTGGGACCTCTCCCCAGTCCCGCGTAAGGAACCTGAGGCTCACAGATGTGCAGTAGGGCTGCTAGTGAGTGATGGAGCCCAGACCGAGTCCAGATCTGACTTCTAGAGCGAGGGCTCTCCCCTCCGTTGCCTCGAGTTCTGCTCGTTCCTGGCCCCGGGCTGAGCCCTGCACGGTTGCGGAGGGTGAGAACGTTCAGCTCGAGACGCTCAGCTGGAGCTGGGACCTGTCCCCTGCTCCCTGATCTCAAACTCTTCACCAAAATCTCCCACTCGCATGGCCCCCATCTCGCGCATCTCCCCAGTCGAATCCATCCAGCCATTTGATCTCTTCTCTTGGGTGTCCTCACTGCCGAGCTCGGTGTGGAAACCGCAGGCGGAGGGGTCTCAGACGCCCGCAGACTCTGTTCTGCACGTGTCCTCTGTCAGCGCCCTCCTGCCTCCTCCCCGGGGCCGCTCCCCCTCTTTTCCCCACTGTTCCTGAATGCTGCAGGTTTACGTCGAAGAAAGTGCTCGTTAGATGGTGGGATTAATGTGGTGACGTCAGTGCTTCTGTTTCTCCTTCCTGAAGGACTTGTATGCTGTTATTAACGGTGGCATCAAAGAGACCACGGAGCTCCTGAAGCAGCGGTTTGACCACATTCTCTATACGGGGAACACGGCCGTTGGGAAGATTGTCATGGAAGCCGCCGCCAAGCATCTGACCCCCGTGACGCTTGAGCTGGGAGGGAAGAGCCCGTGTTATATCGACACGGATTGTGACCTGGACATTGCCTGCAGGTGAGCCTGCTTATATCTGAGGGCTTCCCGACACCGACAGGTTGGTGTGTCCTCTCGGCACCAGGGTCCTGGGCCTCCTGGCTCAGAGAGACATCGGGACGCTTGGGTGGTTGATGTCCCCAGGGGCAGCGGAACTCCTTCCCAAACCGTCTCTTGCTGCCTCTGCCAGAAGAAACGAGCAGTGGGTCTTGACATTGCGTGGTTGTCCTTAGGAGATACAGAAAAGTGCTTTCTTAAGGTTACAGACATAGCAAGAAATTTCACTCTTCTGCTGGTAGCTGATCCGGCCAGTAGGTAAAGGATCGCGTGTACATAATAAAATCTTCAGATTCCCAACAGAATGGTATTATGCTCACCTCTTAACGAGTTCCTTTGTTGACAAAAATCAGTTATTACTCGTTTTCACTCAGAATAACATCGTGCAGCTGGGAGCCAGAAAACAAAAGGTTTCAGGTTCTCTCTCTGCTAGATCAGGTTTAGCTCCCCGGAAATGCCAAAACCCAGGACTGGCTCTGTGCTTCTCGGGGTGGTCTGGCTTCTCGCTCCCCTTCCAGAGATGCACAAAGAGGGCTTGTAGGCAGGTAGGCCGTGTCCAGGTTGTCTGGTTGCCAGAGCATGAGGCCTTCAGGGAAGGTTCAGGAAGCAGGCTTTGATCCATATGTAGGTGCGGCTTTCCAGAGTGGGCACGGGCTCCCCAGAGAAGAGGGTGGTCTTGGGGGCTGGCTGCTTTCCTGCTTTTTAGCTGAACCTCTTGCCAGCAGGACCTAGAGCCACAACCGGGAAAATTGAAGTCTGGATGGAACTCCTGACATCTGGATGTCCCCTTGGCTAGAGTGGGAGGAAAGAGGGTGTGGGAGTCTGCTGTTTTTCTCAGAACTGGCAGTGGCTTCGTTGCTTATAAAGTACTGTTTCCCACGAGCTGGCACGAGAACGTCTCTGCTCCTTAGAGTATACTGTGTCGGTGGGAAAATGCATCCTGAGTCCCAACCGACTGATTTAAGAGATGAGTTTTTTTTTTTTTTTTAAGATTTTATTTATTTATTTGAGAGAGAGAATGAGATAGAGCATGAGAAGGGGGAGGGTCAGAGGGAGAAGCAGACTCCCCACTGAGCAGGGAGCCCAATGCGGGACTCGATCCTGGGACTCCAGGATCATGACCTGAGCCGAAGGCAGTTGCTTAACCAACTGAGCCACCCAGGTGCCCCTAAGAGATGAGTTTTTAAAACATTTTTGTTCTTTATAAAGACTACAGGGGCACCTGGGTGGCTTGGTCAGTTAAGCATCCGACTCTTGACTTCAGCCCAGGTCATGATCTCAGGTTCGTGGGATCGAGCCCCACATGGGGCTCTGTGCTCAGCGCAGAGTCTGCTTGTCCCTTTCACTCTGCCCCTCCTCCTGCTCATGCTCTCTCTCTCTCTCTCTCAAATAAAAAAATAAAATCTTTAAAAAAAATAAGTACAAGGACTACTAAGTAAATCTATGAATACTGCTAGTTGCAAAAGAGTCAAACAACAGAAGAGGTGTAGCAGATGAATAGTAGACCGAATTCTATGGCTTTTCTGGTTTTTCCCCCCTCAGGCGTATAACTTGGGGGAAGTACATGAATTGTGGCCAAACCTGCATTGCTCCTGACTACGTTCTCTGTGAACCGTCCCTCCAGAATCAGATTGTGCAGAAGATTAAGGAAACTGTGAAGGTTTGTGCTTAATGTATCTGAGTCCGTTGGTTTTGTTAAGCTCTGCATCTAATCAGCTGTGCGGGCAGCATTCCTGGTCCCTCCCCCGCCTCCCCAGGAGAATTCCAGGAGCATATGTGGCTGAATTAATTTATGGGCTGATTCAGAATGCTCTGGGCAGCTTTCATAGAATGTCTGCTAGGAGCAAGATAGGTTGGTGTTTAACCCACTTCAACTGTCTAGTTGATGTGTTGAAACAACTATTTAGTTGTAGCACAGACTCCGGAAAAAAAAAAATGAAATAGCTATGTTTCATGGTTTTTTTTAGAGGATATTGCCAATCCTGTGAAATGCAATCAGAGGCCCTTTGGCCTGTTGGCCATTGCTGATTCAGGTATTGGTTCTTTTGTGTGCAGAGGGCTTAGGAAGGCCAGTAGTTTGGAGGAGTGAGTTAATCAAGTAAGTATGGATACTATACTCTCGGCCTGGTTATCAGGCTTTCAGGGTGTTCCAATTAAAGATCTCTCTAGAAGGAATCGAGAAATGCTGTGGTAGTGGCCTGAGCTAAACCTCGAAGAAATGTAGGATTGGGAAGAAAGAAGGGGGTGAACCAGTGTGACTGAGCTCACCGGTGGGAGGGGGTCATTAAGCCCCCTGGGTGGAAGAAATTACTGGAACAGTCACGGTTCACTCAGCAGATGCTAACTGAGGCCTCAAAGGAAGGATTGGGGACACCGAGGAGTAACATTATGGTCAGAGAATGAAGAGCGTGTCCCGGGAAGTTGAGAGAAAAGCAGGGATCCAGGAGGGGTCACTCTGGGCACAAGGGGCCGAAGGTCTTGATGTGGGACTTGGCCGTGAGGGATGGGACTGAAGATAGGGCCAGAAAAGTAGAACAGGAAAGGGGTATTGGCCAGACTCAAGGAATGTGGGGTGGCAGGGCTTCAGGGTACCTGTGAGACGGAAAACCCCTGGAGATTGGAGAAGACGTGCCTAGTTGAGTAGGGGGATGAACTTGGTTTCAAAGGAATAGGATCCCCTCTGCCTTCCTTTGAGGCATTTCTGTCCTTAAGACAGTGGTTCTCAACTGAGGTTCTACCAGGGAACTGTATATGGAAGTTTCCAGTCCTCACCTTCCGAAGACTGCAGTTCAGTTGGTCTGGGGTCTCCAGGTGATTCTAAGGGGCAAGTAGCCTAGAAAACCACTGTTAGTGGCTCCGGAGTTGGGGCCCGGGAAGTTGGGGCCCGTCAGCAAGCTGCCTGGGTGATTTTTGGCACCTAGGCCTGAGGGCGTTGCTTGGGGGTGGTGGTGAACAACGCTCCTCTTGACTTGAGAGTAAATTGAGAGCATTCACCTCCAGGACGGCCGCCGACCAGTCTGCAGGAGATCCATACAAACCCCGGACATCACAGAGAGTCCTCTGGTCTGTGCACCTGCTTTAATTCTCATCCTCAGCCTGCCAGAAAGCGTAAACACTGTTAGACGACCTGAGGGAGAAGGGCGGTGATCTACAACCAGATGGCTTTTTGGGGACAAGTGGGTTTTGCAGTTATTAAAGACACTGAAATAGGGGCCTTTTGTGGCAATTAAATACTACTGTTCTAAATAGGAATTTTATGGCGAAAATATAAAAGAATCTCCTGACTATGAGCGGATCATCAACCTTCGTCATTTTAAGAGGATACTAAATTTGCTTGAAGGACAAAAGATCGCTTTTGGTGGGGAGACCGACGAGGCCACGCGCTACATAGGTAATGGAAATTCACCTCTTGCTCTGGGGACACGGGCCGCGTGACAGTTTTCATTGACTCTATTGTCGCTGAATAAACTCTTAGATACACAATGTTTAATAAGCGACGACACACTGTTTTCTGGTGTGCGGCCTTAAAAACCACTCGGATGGTTTTATGTCTTTATAAATAACAGCACCCATGTCACGCTGGATTTTTGCCTTTACACGTTTTTTTTGGTTTTTTTCCTTTCTGCAACCTGTAACCTACCACCCTGAGAAGCAAAACAGAACTCTCGTGTAAGTCTTTCTGGTTTCTGGCTGGAGGGACAGCCCAAGGAGGAAATCATTCTTCCACAAGTAGTGAGTGGCAGTACTGTTCCAGAAAGAATGTTTTCTTGTTTTATTTATTTATTTATTTATTTGTTTGTTTTTAAAGGACTTATTTATTTATTTACAGAGAGGGAGGGGGGCAGGAGGGGTAGAGGGAGAGGGAGAGAGAATCTTAAGCAGACTCTGCCCTGGGCATAGAGCCTATTGGAGCTCTGTCTCATGACCCTGGGGTCACGACCCGAGCCGAAGCCAAGAGTTGGCTCCACCACCCAGGCGGCCCGGAAATAATGTTTTGATTTATCAGGCTTGACATTATTTGTTTACTTTCTTTATGTGTTCTTTTATTCTTTGCCATGAATATGTATTCCTGTTGCATGTTGAACCCATTGTTCTATTTCTTTTTTTTTTTTTTTTACGATTTTATTTATTTATTTGAGAGAGAGAATAAAGCACGAGCCAGGGGGAAGGGCTAGGGAGAAGCAGGCACCCCGCTGAGCAGGGAGCCCGATGTGGGACTTGATCCCAGGACCCAGGGATCATGACCTGAGCCGAAGGCAGACGCTTAACTGACTGAGCCACCCAGGCTCCCCGAACACATTGTTCTAAAATAACTTAAGGTGACAGGGGTATAACACATTTATTTGGCAGAAGAGCTGCCTCAAATGACTTTACTTAGCCCCTCTTATCAGATGGGATGCTGCACATCCCCAAAAAACCCGACTTCAAAAAACCTAAAACCATAAAGGACTTAAAACAGTGAGGAAGAATGTATTCTCTCTCATCAGTAATGGCCTCCAAACCCCCAATTTTTCATCCTTCTGTTTTCCCATCAGCCGTTGACTTTGCCCGCTCCTCGGCCCATCAGCAGCAAGAGGAAAGGTCTGTTGCAATTAGCTCACCCAGTTAGGAGCCTCCCCCGACCTGGAGCCCAGGTTAGCTTACCTGAGCGCACGGCTCCGTGGGGAGTAGACACCCACACGGAACGGTTCTCTGAGCCCGGGAAGCAGCAGGCGGTGGCTTTGGGGTGACAGCAGAGACAGCACCCTTTGGGGTGCTGGCGAGAGCCGTCTTCTGCCACGTTGCCAGGGTGACCCAGTAGGAAACGCGGCGGAAAGGAAGAGAGCAGACTTGTTATTGGCGGTGTCTTCTGTTTTAGTTGAAGACCCGGCTTGTTTACGGGGTCTTTCGGAGTGCTGCTCTTTGGTGCCTGGCCCGGCACGGACGCCTGGACGCTCTGCAAAGCTTTTGTCAGCATCCATGATGTCCTCCTTTCTCGTGCGCCTTCCCCATAGTGGCTGGAACTCTGAACTCAGGGACTCTTTTTTTTAAAGATTTTTTATTTATTTATTTGACAGAGAGACACAGCGAGAGAGAGAGCCCAAGCAGGGGGAGTGGGAGAGGGAGAAGCAGGCTTCCCACTGAGCAGGGAGCCTGATGCGGGGCTCAATCCCAGGACCCTGGGACCATGACCTGAGCCGAAGGCAGATGCTTAACTGACTGAGCCACCCAGGCGCCTCTGAACTCAGGGACTCTTGACCCTTGAAGTCCGTTCTTAACCTATCTAACAGAGTTGAAATAAAGGGCAACGAGATCCTACGCATGAAAGCACGCGAGTTAAGAAGTAGTGCTGATTTGATCCACAGAGGGGCTGTCTGCACCCCCAGACGGAAACATAACCGCCTGGTCCATGTGAATATGGCTGTGAACAGGGTTAGATAGGAATATTCTCAAGTGTCTGTATCTTTCCTTCGCTTTGCATGGGGATCCCCCGATGCACAAGCTTGGAGACAGAGCACGGTTCCTCCACATCCAGACTCAGGACTTTATTTTTATTTTTGTCAATAGCTAATACTTGGGCAAGAGCTGCGAGGGGATGGTTCGGTGAGCCAGCGAAACGAACCTAAGATGAGAGCTTGGCATTCCCGTCTTTGACTTCACGATTTCACCTCGCTGCTTCCTTTTTCAGCCCCAACGATCCTTACTGACGTTGATCCTGAAGCCAAGGTGATGCAAGAAGAAATTTTCGGGCCAATTCTTCCCATCGTGCCTGTGAAGAATGCCGACGAAGCCATAAAATTCATAAACAGCCGTGAAAAACCGCTGGCTTTTTACATCTTTTCTCACAACGATAAGGTAAACGCTCCGGAGAATGACTCCCTGGCATAAGCCACCATCACAGACCCTGTTCCTCTTTGGCCACAAAGCAAACAATGTTCTATTTTGTCGAGTCACAGAGTCCACCGAGTGAGGCGCTGCTCACAGATGGCTGTCTTGGGTAGTGAGACCCTGGGGTTATGGCTGTCACCCTTACCATACTCCCTGGGGTCAGACCTGAGTGTTCAGGGCTGTGTCACGAACTTTTGCACCAGCAGTCATCTCCCCTGTAATTGGAAGGGTTCCATACCAGCCTTAGAAGCTTCTGTGGCATTAACCCCCAGGGCGTTCCTGTGTGAGAGCCTTCCCTCTTACCCCAGTGGCATTTGCGGCGCTCAGGTGGGCTCTGTGGGACTGAGGTCTGTGGCACGGTCACGGACGTGGTTGTGCAATCGCACACTTCGCTTTCTCTAGCTCCTTTGTTGTTAGAGTGAATGGGGCCACGCCAGCCAGGTGAGTGTGTGATGCCATATCACACCAGGGCGAGCAGCCCCCCCACCCTGCTGCACGGCTCATGAGGGGACCGGCTGTTGCTGAGGGACGGTGGCCTTGAGGTGGGCAAGTGGGCTCAGGAGCCCTCTGGAGAAAGGGGAGACCCACACGGAGGCGGGACCCGTCAAGGTCTAGGAGTTCACACACCAGAGGTTTTGCGGAGAGCCTCCCATGGTGACTCGCAGCTTCTGGAGCCTGCCGTTCTTGGAGGTACAGCTCTGTAAAGTGACACCGAACGCGTGGGCCTCCGTAAATAATGGGTTATTAACTGTGGTCAGTTTAAACGACCACAGGTGATGCGGACGAGAACCTGGAAGCCCGAGGTCTCCTGGGCAGCGTGCAAGTCCGAGGGGGCGCGCTGCCCAGCAACGGGGTCACCTTCAGTGACCACAGTCCACTGTGACGCTCATGACTCGAGCTCCCGAGGGCTCGTGGGCAGCGAGGTGAAATGACATTACCAGTCAGGTGTCCTCGTGCCTGTTCCGGCCTTCGGCCAACCGTGTCCTCAAAACAAATAGAATACCAAGTCTGAGATCTAATGTGCTTGGCAGCTCCGACACACCAAAGGGTATGTGTCAGTCCCGCGCCGTCACTTAGAGGAGAGGGAGAGAAATAGCGACGGGTGAAAACCAGGACGTAGTCTGCGCTGTCCCTCGCGGACACAGGCTTCCGTGGCCGTCGCGGGTGCGCGGCCGTAGAACAGACCAGTTCAGTGCTGCGCCCCTCGAAGGACCAGGGACGGGTCCGAGCACGTGGGCACGATCGCGTTGGCCAAGTGCCGCAGCGCTGCAGAGGGTTGACGCGTGTGGCTCCGTGCGGTCCGCGTGCGTCCCCTCCCTGCGCCACGGGCGTCACTCACCCGAGCCCGCGTTCCCTTCCTCAGCTCGTCCGACGGATGATCGACGGCACGTCCAGCGGCGGCGTCACCGCCAACGACGTCATCATGCACTTCACCCTCAGCTCGTTGCCCTTCGGAGGAGTGGGTGAGTGCGCCTGGTGCCGGTTCCAGAAGCCGCGCGGTGGCTCCGATCACCTGGCCACCCCGGTGGGGGCTGCCTTCCCGCCACCCTGTCAGGCCCCCCGGCCGAGGGCTGACTCCGTCCTGTCACCCCCTCCCGTCTTTAGCAGCCCCCGGCACAGCCTATAACCGGCTTTGTTCCTTTTGTTGGTTTACTTATCTATTGGTTATTACTTGGTTATTGTCCTTCTCTTAGAATGAGGGCATTTTTTTTGGGGGGGTGGAGGGGGGACAAAAGCCAGGTCTCAGATTCATAAATAAGGTCTTTTTCAAAGTGAGGTAGCGAATGCCGGGTGCAGAACGCCCAGAGCAGGCGGCAGTCGGGGTTTCTTTTTTTTTTTTCTTTTTTCATTGTTTGCATATAACACCCAGTGCTCCATGCAGAACGTGCCCTCCTCAATACCCATCACCAGGCTAACCCATCCCCCCACCCCCCTCCCCTCTAGAACCCTCAGTTTGTTTTTCAGAGTCCATAGTCTCTCATGGTTCGTCTCCCCCTCCGATTCCCCCCTTCATTCTTCGCCTCCTGCTTTCTTCTTCTTCTTCTTTTTTTTTTTTTAACATATAATGTATTATTTGTTTCAGAGGTACAGATCTGTGATTCAACAGTCTTGCACACTTCACAGCGCTTACCATAGCACAGACCCTCCCCAGTGTCTATCACCCAGCCCCCCATCCCTCCCACCCCCCACCACCCCAGCAACCCCCAGTTTGTTTCCTGAGATTAAGAATTCCTCATATCAGTGAGGTCATATGATACTTGTCTTTCTCTGATTGGCAGTCGGGGTTTCTGAGGCCCCCTTGCTGTCTGCTCAGGGTGGGGCGACGTCATCCTCCGTGTCCACCCCCAGGGCCCCCCCAGCCCTCTGTGTGGGGCGTAGCCTTTCCACGAATTATTGCCCGATTTGAGAAGAGAGCAAGAGACTCCCTGTGTTCTAGACAGGATGCACAGAAATTCGGAGAAGCTCCATGGACGCAACCTGGTCCCTGCTGTTCCCTTTGGGCGGTGACCGGCCTGACTCTTTACACTCCAGACGACTGGCTCTACTCTTATTTTTCCTTCAGGAGCTAGGTGGTCGGCTTCTCTAATATCTCATTAGAAGTATCACAAATAACGAACATGGAGGAATTCTTAGAGTAAAAAGCAATGAAAACCCTTGTCTTAAAAGCTCTTGCTCTGTACTCTCCCTCTGTGATCGCATAATGAGTCTATGGGAATGAAGTGGCTCATTTTAACAGGACTACCTGTTTCTGATCCGGGCTGGCTCACATGAGGCCCAGAGACCATGGCCTGCTTCCCAGCATGCCCTGTGTCGCATTCTAGGACGTAAGGGGATGGCCAGCACCCACCACTGTGCTTGGCACACATGAGGGGCATGTGGTGAGAGGCCAGTCGGGGGCCCAGGCTGGAGCTAGTGGGGGCTTGGACTCGCATGGTTGCAGGGGAGCTGGTGGAAAGGGGCTGGATATTTTGGGGGGTCAAGCTGATGGATTGCACGTGTTGTGGAGGGAGGGGCGGTGAACGAAAGCAATGAGAGCTTACAGGATGGGGGCTACTGTTCCTCACTGCCCGGATTCTTAAAGGATTCGGTGAGACTCCAGTCTCCTGTGCCTCAGTGCCCCCCAGGATCCTGGCTCCCACCAAAGACTCTCACTGCTCCACGTGGCGTCCTGGTGCCTCCTGAGTGCAAGTCGAGTGACTTGTGTTCAGTCCCTATTTTGCTTGACTAGGTTTGACTAGTAGAGTTTAGCATCATCGACCATATCCTCCTCTTTATAACAAAACCTCCCCCCCGGCTAAATGCAGAAGGAGTCCAGGCTTCCTAAGAAAAGGGAAGAATAAAAGCTTAGAGTACCCATACTCCGCTCTTTAAAGATAAGCTCTGGTGTACGTCCTTAAAATTCTTTTCTTTACATACGTATACATCAAATTTTGTTCAAAATCGTATCCTATTGTAGATTGTTTTTCACCCCATGTGTGAGAGGATAGTGTGATATTTTCCCACGTCAGCGTGGTCGTGTGTCATGATTTCAGTAACCGCATACTGCTCTGTCCTACCGCTGGGGCCTGTTTGTGTTTAATTCCTGGCCTTAGGTTTCTGTGATTCCAGATTTTTCGGTATTAGGATTCTAAAGCAGTTTTGTGCAATTTCTGATTTTTTCCTGAGGAAGAATGTCTCAAAGTGTCATTGCTGTCTTAAAAAGGCTTAGAGCTATTTTTTTTTTTAAAGTGAAATGCTTTTTGCCTCCTGTTTCTAAAAGTGATAAGAGGTTTTTTGGGGAAAAGAGCAACCACAACAACACTGCAGACAGCTGTAGGGATGAAATGTAATACTCTCCCAGGCATAAACCCTGTTAATGTGTTGACATATAGTTTGGATTTTTCCTTAAAAATGCGTATCTTTTGATGCATATTGCCAAATTTCCCCATAGCTTCAGTTGTCCCCTAAATGATGTACCAGCAGCCCCGTAAAGCACCAGTAAGTGCCTTCCTGGCCCCATTCATCTGTGCGGCGTATCTCCCCAGCACCCATAATAAAGAAGACTGTCCCGGAGCCTGGCTTTTGAAGAGGGCAGGGATTTCCACTTGCTTACTATCACCCAGCGGGGTAACCCTGTCATCCTGCCTCTGTTGTTGCTCTCTAGGAGCTTAGAGGAAGCAAGTGGGTGAAGAGGGCTATGGATAAAGCCACATGGAACAGCAGGAAAAGAGCACACGGTAGTTAAGAGTCCAGCCGACCTGGATTCACATTCTGGCTTTGCATTTTGCACCTTGGGCAGGTTTCCTGACCCTGCCAAGCTCCCTCACCCTCTCTGGGATCGGGAGCACTGATGCCTTTATACAGGGGGATTGTGGCGAGAATGGATTTAGAGAACACAGAGCAGGGGCCTTGTCTCGGTGAGAGCCGCTGGCCCGGAGAGCCGCAAGTCCTCGCTGGACCCTTGGAGAGTGCCCTGTTTGGCAGGGAGATCACCTTGCTGGTGAAGGTGGGGAGGAATCTCCTGAAAGAGCCCCTTGCACTGAGAAGTGAGATAGGGCAGCAGGGAGTGCTGGGGGTTTCCTCCGTCGGGCTTCGCACAGACAGGCAGCTTGTGTCACCTACAGTGGAGTGTGTCTTGTCTGTCCTCTCTGTTCCAGGTTCCAGCGGCATGGGGGTTTATCACGGCAAATACACTTTCGATACCTTCTCTCATCAACGTCCCTGCCTGCTGAAAAGTTTAAAGAGGGAAGGCGCTAACAAGCTCAGGTATCCTCCCAACAGCCAGTCGAAGGTGGATTGGGCAAAATTTTTCCTCCTGAAGCGCTTCAACAAAGGGAAACTCGCTCTGCTGTTACTGGCTTTCCTGGGCGTGGTGGCGGCCGGGCTGGCCAAGGTGAGTCCCTTTCTGGTCCCGCCCGAAGGGCTGTCGATGGTCCTCTTGCGTCAGGGGAGCTTCTCTACTTTTAGAGATGGACTCTGTCTCTCGTGTTAACTTCCCAAGTCTAGGGCAGGGTCGGTGACCGCAGCCTGCCCCGTCTTCCTGGGGAACAGCCACGACCCCCTGCCGACTTAGCGTAGCCACAGGGGTCGTGCGGCCCCCAGAGCCTAAACGATCACAGAAGGAGCGTGCCGACCTCTGGTGTAAGAGTTTTAAGACCCCGGGACGCCTGGGTGGCTCAGGCCATGATCTCAGGGTCGTGGGATCCATGGGATCGAGCCCCTCGTGGGCTAAATCTAAAAAAAAAAAAAAAAAAACCAAACCAAAAAAAAACCCCAAAGGTTAAAACCCTGCAGAACTTGCTTGCGGCGTTCCGAGCTGTCCAGTGGTCTGATCCTCGTGGTACTGGGTGTCTCCGTTCCGGTGTGCTGCTCCAGTGTCCCTGGCATCCGCAGGCAGGGCACTCGACGGGGAGAGTTCTGTGCTGGAGCGACTGTGACGAGGGAAGCGTGAATGTTCTTCCACCACAGTTGACTGCCCTGTAAATTCGGTCCTTGGTGATGAGTTCCTGCAGACGTCGGCTCCCTGAGTGGCCCACGATACCTGCCTTCCCAGGGCAGTCTGTGTGTCCCTGGGGGTGATGGAGAAGATCCAAGATGACGGAAATGAAGACAGGCGTGGGGGCAAGGCCACTGTGTTCTTGGGGTGCTCGGCTGGCCAAACCGAGGCGATGTACCCAATGTAGTGACAACGCCCGTGACCTGTCACCTTGGAAGAGAGGTCGGGTTCTAGCGTTTACTGGAAATAGCTGTGTTGTTCATGTCTGCACTTCAGTTACGGTTTGCAAGGGGGTTGGCTCGTCTGCCGGTATCACATAGCTTTGGTGGAACTGGAGAGACCAGTTGCATTTGAAATCATTTGGGTTTTCTCAGAAATACCAAGCTGTGCTGAGGAGAAAGGCCCTGTTGATTTTTCTGGCATTTTAGACCGTGTTGTCCAGTAAGCCGTGACGGACAGCCGATTCCACGACCCAGCTCTGTTAAGAGTGAGGTAGGAACTGCTTGTTTTCTATCCCTGTATAAAGTGGGCCAAGTCGGGTGTCTGTTCTCTCTTAGTGGTTCGTTTTCCCGTAGCTGGAGGCTTCTCAGAAAAAAATCTCCAGGCATTTATTTTGGAGCTGGGCCCAGGGTATCAGAGTGCTAAAACCTAACTTATCCATACTTTCAAAAGGGCGAGGGTGGCTCGCTGGGATCTTAAAAAAAAAAAAAACAAAACGTGTGGAGGTAATGGCCCAGCTGGGTCTAGATGAAGCCCACATCATTTCTAGAAAAAGGAGAGTCACGGGTGCTCCTCCTGCCTCCTCCCCGTCCGCTTAGCTCCCCTGGAGGTCGCACCAGCTGACCGGCTCAGATCTATAGGTACACGTACACAGTGAACCCTGTGCTTTATAATTGGAGACTCATCTTCTTTTTTATTTATTGATTTATTATTTTTTAAAGGTTTTATTCATTTGCGACACAGAGATACAGAGAGAGACAGCATGAGCAGGGGGAGAGGCAGAGGGAAAGGGGGAAGCAGGCTCCCCGCCAGGCAGGGAACCTGATGTGGGGCTCGATCCCAGGACCCCAGGATCATGACCTGAGCCGAAGGCAGACGCTCAACCATCTGAGCCACCCAGTCTCCCTGAGACTCATCTTCTAAAAAAAAAATCTCTTAGTCACTCTTTTGTTTTGTTTGGAGTTGTTTGGGTGTTTAAAAAGAAGTTTGACTTTAGAATTGGTGGTGGCAAACGGAGTGAATCAAAACACCGTGTGTAATTTAGAGGCTTTCAACTCCTCCCCCCGCATCTCCCCGAGGTCTGAGATGTGCCTGGGTCTCCGGTCGGTATCTGCCTGTCTTCTCTTGTCCCCAGACAACAGTCCCCAGCCTGAGAGGCACCTTCCTGCTGGTGGTGGAACCTCTTAGTATCGTGGGAAATTCAGAGCGCCAGGCTGTGGTGCTCCCCACAGGGGCAGCATGCCGGGTCAGACAGGCTGGGGCAGGCCAGGTAGCCTGCCCAGAGCTCCCCAAAGGGTTTGGCAGACAAGCCTTTCCCTGTGAACGGCTGGAGAAGCAGCAGTGTATTAAAACAGGTAGCTTGGAAACAGGAAAATGTGGCTTTGATCCCTGGCTCCGAGATCAACCCAATTCCGACTCTGAGCAAGGCCTTTTCTGAGCCCGCCCTTCGGCCTCGGCCTGCTCATCCATGGAATGGGGGCCACCAGCCGCGGTCTCTCAGTGGGGAAACCTCGGTTCTCACTATGAGCGGATGTGTTAGTGGTTCGGACCTTTTTGGATTCCGTGTGGGACCAGCGAGGATTTGGTTTTCTTTTCCTCTTTGCTGCTTCTCTGCTCTTGTCTCTGAGCTTGTCTTCTTTCTAGCAAATCACATTTTTTTTTTTTTTTAAGATTTTATTTATTTATTTGAGAGAGAGAGCACGAGAGGGGCGAGGGTCAGAGGGAGAAGCAGACTCCCTGGTGAGCAGGGAGCCCGATGCAGAACTTGATCCTGGGACCCCGGGATCATGACCTGAGCCGAAGGCAGTTGCCCAACCAACTGAGCCACGCAGGCGCCCAAATCACCTTTTATTTTAAAGAAGTGATTCTGAGCCCACGTTGTGCCTTTATTTGAGGAGTCTTTATCGGGACTACAATCATTTTTCTGAAATGGCCTTTCTGCACTTAGTAGTTATTTTATGTGCTGGGTTGTGATTTCATTAATTCACTTCACTAGAACGAGAATGGGCTTGGAACATTTCTAAATGGGAAATTGAAAGCAGCGATGATCAGTTTAAAGGGAGCATGACAAAATCACAGAGTGGAGAGGAATTTTCTATATGCATTTAAAAAAATATCTGTGTGTGTGTGTGTATGTGTGTATACACATCTATGCAAAGTAAAGTTCTAGTAAAGTGTAATATGAGCCACAGAAAGCATAGTAGGTGATGCAGGTTTTAAAAAGTTGAGAAAGATAAAGGGTTACAATTGAGAGATGTCATGAGGCCTTCGAGAATTGAGTATGCCATTAGAACTCTGAGTTTTCAGATTTCATGTCGAGACTTCAGCCTCCCACTCACAACTGGAGGATAGTAAATGAACATTTTCCATTCCTGGCTCAACGCTGATGTTGTCTCATTGACACGAGACCGAACACCGCCTCATCACCATTCCCTGTCTCGTTACTGTTGCTTTGCACTGGAGGGCATAGTCTTTTATCCTCAGCCCAAACTGCACTTAACTTCTTAGGGAGACAGGGACCTTTTTGTTAAACAGCGCATTTCGCGTCTCTGAAAATAGGAGGCATTTGGTTGAGTCCTGGTACGGAGTTCCTATTCCAGGGCTGGTCGGGTGGGGTCTTACACCAGCAGAGTAACCTGGATCCCTTTCTCCTCTCTCTAGGCTGGATACTACTGAAGAAAGATCCTGTTCAACCTCCTGGTTGCCTCTACTGAATTATTCCTCTATTAAATAGCTAATGAACCAGTTGATTTAAAACCCTACCCAAAATAGTAGGGAAATATGCAAATGCACCATAATCAACCCTCAAAGTCATTGCCACTCCTCAGGGATAAAACCTGCCATCTCAGCCAAACCCCAGCCTTCCTCCCCCACTCGGAGAACCCATTTTACATTGTATCACCCAGACCTTAGAGCTTGAGTCTAGGGGAGGAGAATATGATAGGCTAAACGTGGACTCCTTGGGAGATGTAAAGGAGTCTCCGAACCTGTTGAGTGACTTCTTCACTCCAGTTCATGGGACACAGGGGACCCTGCCCCCACCCCTGCTGCCTTCCGCCATCTTGCTGTGAAGCCGTCAGGGGCCCCTCCCAGCCCAGGGTTATCTGAAACCATCTGCATCCAGAGAGGTGAGGCTAGACCTTTCCAGCTCTGCTTGAGGTTTGAGGCACTAGAATTGTATATGGGGTTGGTGGGGGAGGGTCCCCGTCCCTCATCCACTGGGACACGAGGAATTGACTTTCAGGAGTCAACCCTCCTGTCAGATGTACCATCGGACCAGTGGTCTTCCTCCTTTCTCAACCATTCTCCACCCTTTCTCGTGTTTGGTTCGGGACAGTCTGCTGTCCAGAAATGCCTTCTGCAATTAATACCACGCAAATCATCTTGTACGTCCCGGGGCGTTTGGGAAGACAAGTTGCCAATTTCACGCAAGTATCCTCTGTCATTTTTCCTGTATAGGAGTTGTAGGATTCCACATCTCATAAAACCTAACTGGTGTGTTTTTATGCTGTAATAAAATGACTTATAACAATACTTATTCTCTCTCAGGATCTTAAAGTTTCAAGTCAGTGGACAGATCTTTAAGTTTCTTATATCTGCAGCACAATGCACATAAATTTCACTTTGCTACACTTCAGAGAGCTCCCTTTCTGAATAAGTGCAGCCTTCAGGACCCAACGCGGAAAGCCATTGCCTGTGGTGACCAAGAGGCCTCGGATATTCAGGACTTGGGAGCTGGAGAGCCTCAGGGGGCTGATGGGTGGATCGTTTGGAGGAGGACTCTGAAAGCCATAGCAGGTGGCCGTGCTGAAGGGGATGGAGGGCAAAGGAAGGGGATCTCTCCTGAGCACGGCCGAGACCTGAGACCCAGTGGGATAGAGCCCGGTGGAGTGCAGCCTCCCTGCCCTGCAGGTGACCCTCCCCGCCTCTGCGCAACAAGAGAATGTGTAATCAGCTTGGTTGTGTGAATCTCTTCCAGGAAGGCTGTCTGAGTGTGCGATCTTCATCCCAGGATGAGATGTCAAGACTTCATCACTAGGCTAGTCCATCAGGATAATCGGTCATAAAGTATCTTAGAATTTCCATGTGGAATTTTCATTTAGCATATTGTACATTCTAATTTCTAGTTCAACTAAATTATTGGCTTGTCTATTCGTATATCCTGCTTGAAAATAAATACACTGTATTTGCTAAAACTGGCATGAAGTTTAAGAATGACATTCTTAGCGTGGAACCCCTCATGCCCTGTTGTCTCGAAGACCATTCTTCGGCCATAAGTTTTCCCCCAACTGTAAATCCATTTTTTGCCTTTATCTATCACAGGTGGTATTGATCCACTTTCTTTAAGTCTTGCTTTCTCACTTAAATTCTTAGCCAAGATTTTCTCAGACTTTACTTTCTATCATTTGTGGGGTGGTTTTTTTTTTTTTTTTTAAGGAAGGGAGAGAAAGGGGTGGGAGGAGGGGCAGACGGAGCGGAAGAAAGAGATTCTCCAGCAGACTCCATGCAGAGCACAGAGCTGACGCGAGGCTCGATCTCACAACCCTGAGATCGTGACCTGAGCCAAAATCAAGAGTCGGACGCTTAACCGATTGAGCCACCTAGGCGCCCCCGTGGGGTTTTATTTTTTAAAATACCTGTATAGTAAATAGGTTTTTCCCCTCTACCCTCCTATCCCCATTTGCTAATCTAAAACAAGTGTTTCCGTAAGCCTCTTCCCAGAACATTAATCCCATAAGGTTTTACACAAAAGTTGATCCCACCACCCACCCTGTCCACCGGGATTCGTAAAGCACGGCAGCATATTTCAGGACCCCAGGCCTGTAGAACGTTTGCAGGCTGGCGTGGGTGGTTTTCCAAACATACTTGACCAGGGAACCCTTTGCTCTGAAGACTTTGTAACCTTAGAACACATTTGGGGAAACAATACTTTTCTGTGCTCGGTTCCCAGTCATTTTGTTGGGTTGCCAACAGCTCACTAAGGTATGTATGTCCCAGACAAGGAGGATCTCTGCCTTCCGGGGAGTGGGAGGCCCGGAGTGTTGCCAGGTCCTCAACATGAATTCACATTGACTCTTTCAAACCGGGATTACATTCTGTGCTTCCTTTTGTTTCTATTGGTTCTGATCAATAAATTCATTTTGTTTGTGACGCGTTTATAGCTACTGATGCCGAAGGGACTGTGTGTGGCAGGGGAGGCCAGACCGCCCTCCACTTTGGAGGCACGGAGCCTGAAAACATTGGGCAGTCCCAGGCCTCCAGGAGAAGCGTCCGAGAATTTGGGTCGGCACTGCCTTCCATCCCGAGGCTGTGTGGCTGGGACATCTGGGTTCGGCTGCCCTTGCTTCTACCCCATCCCTGCTGTAAGAACCAGTGTTTCTCAAGGTCTGTGATCAGCGTGATGCTGACGGAACGAACGGTTAGCGGAAAGGCGAAGGCAAAGGAGGGTCTGTGGACGGCCACCTGCCTCGTCGGGGTTTCACGGCGCCCAGATCTACAGGGGCGTGTGGGGCAGGGACTTCACAAAGGGTTTGTGAACAGACCCGGGCACCAGAGTCTCCTGGGAGAAAATGGAATTTTTAATTGGGTGACAGTGTGTTTTGGGATCGTGCTTTGATTTGAAGTCTCCCGATTTGAAGCCGTGCACATCACGGGCTCCTAGCAGCAGTCCCAGGACTCTGTCTCTTCGGTCGGCGGATGGCTTCTTAAAGAGCAGAGGGGAGAAAGCCAGTCTGACACACCAGTTTGACACTGGTCACATGAGGCGCCGGCGGCAGGCCGTTCTCGGAGGTGTGCACCAAGGTGTCCCCCCAGCCTGGCTCCCGCGGGTGCTGCTGTAGGCAGGTGTGGGCGGGTGGGGGTGGCCACTCTTGGCTCCCTTTCTGGTTCCGAGCTGTGTGGCTAATGTCTGGCGGTCAGGAACCTGATGACCAGGCCCACCATCAGCATGGCTGACACCACCCCCAGAGCAGCCCCGCG
Source organism: Phoca vitulina (assembly GCF_004348235.1). NCBI lineage: Eukaryota > Metazoa > Chordata > Mammalia > Carnivora > Phocidae > Phoca > Phoca vitulina. The sequence continues at coordinate 10,348,095 of NW_022589750.1, read as the reverse complement.
GCGGATGAGCAGCTGTTTTGTTGACAGGGGGCTGGCCGGGGCCGACAGGGCACGGGCTGCTTCTGGGGTCCTGAAGAGGTCCAGGTGGCACTCGGGCCTTGAATACGTCATCAGGGTGATGCCTGGGGAGTTACCCGTGGCCACTGTGGAGACAAACGGGAGCCAACTCAGCAGGGCTGGGGGGCTGGGGGGCAGGGGGAGAGCTTTGGCCTTGAATCAGGAAGCCCGGCTGCGTGTGTTATGCGGGGTGACAGTTAAGAATCCGCCTCTGTGCCTTACGCTAGAAAACGCCCGCATAGGAGAAGGAGCCTCATCTACCCCGCAGCAGGATCAGAGGAGGAAACGAGGTGGGAAAACCTCTCGCGATGTGAGTTCGACGCACAGATAGAGCTACTACTAAGATCACATTACAGGGGTTCCTCTCTGAGCCTGTTGGGATGACCTGGTGAGTGTGACGGTCACATGTGTCTTCAGAGCGCGTTAAATGCTTAGTCAGACCTTACCGTGGTCTCTCGCGACACTCTGAGCGCCCCGAGCTTAGTCCGAAGCTCCCTACTGAAGGCAGAGCCCAGGAGGCGATGAGCTCACCGAGCTGAATGAGGCCTCTGGGCTGTGTACACGCACGCCCTGCACTCCACGCCCGCCTGGGCCATCCCTTCATCACAGACACCCCGGATATAAACCAGGGGTGCCCGCCCATGGGCAGGACGTGGCCTTCAGAGAGGAGAACGGGTCCCTGCAAGGATCTTCTCCCCTTTTCCAGCAGCCGGACCACGGGGAAGAGACCTAAGCTCTCAGCCCGCCTTCCTCATCTGAACTTGGAAATGCGGCGGGTAGGTTACTCATGTTTATCTATCGGTGACATAGAATGGGACTAGAGTCGCGACCTCGCGAGGCCGAGGATGTGAAGTACTTTGCGCAGGGCCCGTTATATCAGAGGTAGTAACGTCGCCTTCCTGGTACTTAGGATGGCGCGTCCGAGCCAAGAGGAGGAACAACGGCTCCCACGGTTCCCACTCGACCCAGGCCCTGACGCCAGGCCGCCAGGAGCGGTGTGCCCCCCGGCATGGTGTGTGCCCAGCAGAAGCACCAGGACAGCATTACCTGAAGAGGTGACAGCTTTCGCAGGCCCGGGGCGGGGGGCCGAGGTCGCCGCGGTCGCCGCGCTCACCGTGCCGTCGGGGCTCTGTGGCAGCAACCCCGCGTGCTTCTGAGCCTACAAGAGCGACAGCTCGCCTGGGTCAGCCGGTCGGCGTGCCCGCTCACCACCGGCCTCACCAGCTCCCTGCCTTAACACACTGTAGGCTGGGGGCGCCTGGGTGGCTCAGTCGGTTACGCGTCTGCCTTCGGCTCGGGCCACACGCTCAGGGACGTGTCGGGGTTCAGCCCCGTTTGATTGAGCTGTTGGCTTTTGTCTGGGTTTCCGGCAGCCTGGGCTGGCTAAGGAAGGGTTGTGGTGTGTGTGCTTCTCCTTGTAATTGGAGACTACACTGGCGCGGTCTGGGGTCCCGCTATGGCGCCAGGAACAGACGGGGAGGCCGAGGCGGCCCCCCGTGCCCCCCGTGCCCCCCAGCCTATCCCACAGATCGCTGCTGCCGAGGCCCGGCATGCCCCGAGCGCTGCCGGGGAGCAGTCACTCCGCACGCATGGTCAGGCCAGGGCCCACCACTCACTCACCTCCTCTGCAGCGAGCTTCCAGTCCATCCGGCCGGTGTAGACTGCAAAGGCGGCAGTGACCAGGAGGCCACAAGCCAGCATGCCCAGCCAGAGGCCTGCAGGGGACACGCAGAGGTGGGGCCAGGGTGTCCGAGGGCCCCCAGGCCACTTCCGGCTTCCCCTAGTGACACTTACCCATGATTCTCATTCTGACTACAAAGGTCAGAACGATGCCCAGAGGGAGGCCGACGACATAGTATGTGATTGCATTCACAATGGCCCCGAAGGCCTGCTTGCCGGTCCCTCTCAGGACTCCGCCGTAGACGCACTGCAGGGGGGGCGCAGGGAGGGGCGAGAGGTGGGCGTGAGACCGGCGGCGGGCCTCCTGCAAGGGGTCCCTTCTAAGCCATTCCTGTTGCAAGGCCTCCTCTCACTCAGCCCCGGGACAGTGCTCTCGTCCCCTCCCGTGGGGAGACCGAGTCAGGGCAAGTCACTCCGAAGTAGCACTGTGTTCTGGACACCACTCCAGGCCCCCCCCCCCCTTCACCCCCCACCCATGGCCGCCTTTCTAGAAAATCTAGAAAATCGCTGCGCTAAAGGCAGGGCGGGTTCCTTCTGGAGGCCGAGGGGAGGATCTGTTTCTTTGGCTGCCCTGCATCCCTTAGCTCCCAGCCCTCAGACAGCGGTGACATTAGCCCAGCCTCTGCTGCTGGCTTGGTGCCTGCCTTCTCTCTCTCGGCCTCCCTCTCCTGCTTATGAGAACCCTTAGCGGTTATATATCGGGTCTTCTGGATAATCCAAGAAAATCTGCCCCAGCTCAAGATCCTTCACTTAATCCCGTCTGCAAAATCCCCTCCTCCCACCTGACAGCCACAGGTCTGGGGATTCGGATGTGGATGCATATCTTTGGGGGCCCCGATTCTGGATGCCGCACGGGGCGAGCAGAGGTGTCGTCTGTTCCAGACCTGCAGCCCTAGCTCGCTGCTGTCCCCGTAATGCTCACAGACAAGAACTACTGGAGAAAATACTAACTCTGCTTGATTTTACTAGGCTCATCCTCCCAACCTGATCTCCGACCTAGTGAACGAAAGAACTACAGCCACAGTTCGTGTCCGCTTGGTTCTTTTTCTTTCCTTAAGATGAAGGACGTGGAGGATTTTGTGGTTTGCTTTCACACTTTTGAGCAAAGAGGCACTGTGTGCGGGAGGGGAGATGTGTGCCTCTTGAACTTGGAAATGCGGCGGGTAGGTTACTCATGTTTATCTATCGGTGACATAGAAGGTATTTTTTTGGTTAGAAAAAGACTCCTCCCAAATGATGACTGATGCGCTCTGGACAAGTATTTCTCAATTTCGCCCTCCAGGGGACATTTGGCAATGTCTGGAGATGGTCTGGGGAGATGCCGACTGGTACCTAGTGGGTTGAGACCAGGGATGCTGCTCGACCTCCTTTAGCAGCCCCCTTAACGACAAGGAATTGTCCATCCTGAAATGTTACAGTGCCAAGATTGCGAAGCCCTTTAGAGCATTTTGAATGACAGGGACTCTCTCCAGTAACCAGCACACACAAGGGCCAGTGCTCCGCCCCCCCAACTCTAGGAAGCTAAGCCTAAAATTAAAGGGAGAAAAAAAACCCCAGAAAACCAAACTGAGTAGAGAGAACAGCTACAGGTTGTCGAGGAGGCAGGATTCACAGAAGCAGTGCAGGCAAATTACTAAATAAAACAACAGGCCTTGGGGAAAGGTCACACACACGACATTCTCCGGGATGGGTCTGTGCCAGAGCGTACAACAGAATTCAGTTAGAGACACCGACAAGATAGAAATCTGGGAAGACCCCCAATATTGGAAGTTAACACACTTCTATGTTTTTTTTTTTGGAAGTTAACACACTTCTAAACCTATGGGTCAAAGAATAAAGAACAGGAGAAATTGTAAAATATTTTGAATGCAAAGTAAAACAGCATATCAAATGTATTAGATGTTACTAACGCAGTGCTTAGAAACGTATAGCTTTAAATGCCTAGATCCAAAAAGCAGAAAGGCCTCACTCAAATCAATAGCCTAATATTCCACCCTAAGAAACTAGTAAGGGCAAACCGTTATCGAAATAATGCAGGAGAATGAGAATAATGATGATGAGAGTGGAAATCACTGAAACAGACAAGAGAAAAACAACCGAAAATCGATGAAACCCCAAATTCTAGGTCTTTGAGAAGATCCACAACACTAACAAACGCTTGCCAAGGAGTTGACCTTGGTAAAATAAGACTAAGAAAATAAGAAAGTGAAGACACGAATCACCAAAATCAGGCATGAAACAAGGGACATAACCACGGACCACAGAGGAAAGGATGATAAGGAAATATGGTGAGCAACTTCATGCCAAAGAATTAGACAAATTTAGTTGAAATGAATAAAGGACTAGAAAGACACACATTACTGAAAGTACCTCAGCAAGAAATAGAAAGTGAAGAGACCTATAACAAGTAAATAAATGGAATTAATTTAAAAATTTTCTGACCAAAGCTCAGGCCCAGATGAGCTTAAATATTTAAAGAAGATATAATGCCAATCCTTCCCAAACTCAGAAAGCCTAGGAGGAGAGGACACTTTCAGAATCATTCTGTGAGGCCGGTGTTACCCTGACATCAAGTGAGTAAATAAAATCTTAAAAAAATGTATTTAAAAAAAAAATCACAAAGATACAAGTTAGCAGATGAATATCCTTCATGAATGTAGACGCAAAATCTTGAGCAAAATGTTAGCAAGCCAAATTCAGCAATAGATAAACAAGATCCATACCATGGTCAGGAGGGCCTTATCACAGGAATGCAAGGTATAACATTTGAAAATCAATTAATGTGATTCTATCGTATTGATAGAATGAGGGACAAAAGCCACTTGATTATCTCAATAGATGCAGAAAAGGCATTCTAGAAAATCCAATGCCGTTCTTGAGAAAACGTTTTAACAGACTACGAGTAGAAGGGCTCTTCCTCAGCCTGATGAAGGGCATTTATAAAAATCCTACAGATAACACTTCACGCTGAAAGACTGAACACTCTTGCCCTAACGTTGGGAACAAGGCATAGATTATGCTCTATGTGTATCCAACATCATACTGGAGTCGAGTTCCAACCACATGGAAAGGGGGAAGTAAAACTCTTGATTCACAAATGACCTGATCCTATATGAACATCTTAAAGGAATACCCCCCCCCCCACGCACACACACAAAACTACTCGAATGAGATTAACAAAGTCACAGGATAAAAGATCAATAAACAAAGATCAGTTCTATTTCCAGGGGCTAGCATCAATGAACTAAAAATGAAATTAAGACACCAGTTCCATTCACAATCGCATCCAAAAAAAACCCCCCAAAATACTTGGGGATAAATTTCACAAAAATAGTGCCGGATGTGTCCACCAGAGACAACAAAACATTGCTGGATAAAGAGGATCTAAATAATTGGAGAGACACTCCGTGTCCATGGATTGGAGGCCCCAATATTGTGAAGATGACAGTTGTCCCCAAACGACCCCGTAGATTCAACACAATTCCTTTCAAAATGCCAGTAGGGAGAATGGGGGGTGGGGTGGGTAGTGAATAGGAGGCACAAGGATTTTTATGACAGTGAAATTATTCGTATGATACTATCATGGTGGATCCGTGTCCTTCTATGTTTGTCAAAACCCATAGTCTCTACACCACCAGTGACCCCTGACAATGAACTGTGGACTTTAGTTAATAACGTATATTCCCTCATCAGCTCAACAAGTGTGCCACACTCGTACATAATTAATAACTACTAATAAGACGTGAATGATAAGGGAAACTGAGGGAGGAGGTTTATAGGAACTCTGTATTTCCTTCTGTAAACCTCAGACTGCTCTTTAAAATCTACTAGTTTTTGTTTCAAAAGACAATACCAAGAATTAGCAAGGGAGTAGAAAGACTGGAACCCTCACAGATCGCCAGTGGGCACGTAAAATGGTACAGCCCCAAGGAAAAGAGTCTGGCAGTTTCTTAAGAAGTTAAACATACGCTTCCAACAATTGAATGTGCAGGACTCTACCAAGAGTGATGAAAACAGACATCCACACGGAGACTCGTGTGTGAATGCTCCCAGCAGCCTTAGTCATAAAGGCCAAGAGCCAAATGTGGGGGTGGAGGGTGGCTCACGGAAATTCTCTGAAGCTGGATCTCCGTGACGGTTGCACAATTCTAAGTGCATGGATTTTATGGCCCATAAATCACAACCCCATAAAGGTGCAGAAAAAGAAAAGCTTTGTGGAAAGCATAAATTAAGGATAATAGAGCCAGGAGAAAAAAAAATGACAGGAGGCAGATACAGCAGCTCTAAGATCCCTCACACTTGCTGGCTGTGAATTTGCTTGAGTTCCTTGGGGAACAGAGAAGTGTTACCCACTGGAGCAGAGGTATACTTAACTCCACGAGGAATTCCTATTCCCAACCCTGAACTGCAAGAAGAATTTCTCAGGGGCGCCTGGGTGGCTCAGTCGGTTAAGCGACTGCCTTCGGCTCAGGTCATGATCCTGGAGTCCCGGATCGAGTCCCGCATCGGGCTCCCTGCTCAGCGGGGAGCCTGCTTCTCCCTCTGACCCTCCCCCTCTCATGCTCTCTCTCTATCTCATTCTCTCTCTCAAATAAATAAAATCTAAAAAAAAAAAAAAAAAAAAAGAATTTCTCAGCTGTGGCAAAAAAAAAAAAGTAGTGTCCTTGACCCCATCCTATGACAAAAGCCATAATAGATTCCATAGGATGGTTTCTTTTAATGTTCTGTGATAACATTACGATATCATCATGAAGCCCAGCCCAGAGGAGGCAGTTCTGCGGAAGGCTGAGCAGGTGCTCTAAGTTTCGTGCCTGCCTGTTTGAGTCGAAAGTAAATTCTAGAATATGTAGCGATCTGGACAGAGTGCACTGTCTTTTAGAAAAATCCTTCACTGAGAAAAAAAAATTTTTTTCATACGGGTGAATAGTTATTGTACAGGTGATTTTCCCCAGGGCAGGACCAGCCCAGAGGGCAGGTGCTCTGTGGAGCTCTCGAAGCCCACACTCCCAGGCGGAGCTGTTGCCCGTTAGGCAAGGGATGCATTCCTGCCGACCTCAAGATGTGAAGGAGAAGACACAGGGTTCCAAACTCTGCTTCTAAAAGGAGCCGTTAGTATTTTCTTTTCTTTCTTTTTTTTTTTTTTTATGTGATGCTCTTTAAAATTCACATCGTTCAGATCTGCACTAAATGGGACCTGTCTTGTAGGGGTCAGAGATACAGAAAACTCCGGTCCCTCTGGACTCTGGGGTGACTCCCTCCCTCGCAGGTCCCTTTGCTCGGGTAACAGGTAACGGGGTGCGGGAGTTTATGCTGATGCAATCTTTCCGTTTTTTGCTAATCTGCATTCATCTTTTGGCTTGTTCGAATTGCAGAATTGCGGAAGGGAAAGGGAATTATTGTTTTGAATAATAATAGAATTAATCCAAGTGAAGACTTTGGGCACTTACTATACACAGTTAGCCCTTTACACGTGTTAATGAGTTCAGCCTCACATCCCATGGAGGCCTCAGGGAGCTCCCATGAACATGGACTCGGACTGGGGGGTCAGGCTTCCCACCAGGGCAGTACTCACACAGACGGCCTCAAAGAGCTGAAAGACGATATAAATCGGCAGGACCTTGTTCACCAGGGCAATGACTTCTCTGCAGGAGAGACAGGGAAGAACATTTGTGTGGAAATCTGAGGCATGACTGTGTCCTTGAGACTCATGTATCTCCCCTCTGTTCCACCACCTCCTAGAAAGGGTCGGAATAGAGGTAGTGGCCCCACACGGACTTGACATTCCTAGCCCTGAGTTTCTGCATGTCTGTGGGTCTTCTTAAGCTCCAGAAGAGCCCCCCAATATCCTACCGCCCTTCGCTCAGCATCCTGTCCCAGCAAGTGACGGAGGCCGAGGTCCGGGGAGAGCAGCAGAGGCGTCTGCCAGCTAGCTTCCTCCCAGGGAGGGCAAAGTCGGGGCTAGTCCCCACTTCCTCCGGACCTAGTGCCAAGCCAGCCAGCCGTGTGACAAGCCGCCGAGGACCAGCTGCCAGCCACTCTGACACGTCCCAGAGGTCAGTGAAGAGAACTGATTACCTACTCATCATTAGTAAAAATATGCCCCAGTTTGTTTTTCAGGAGGCTCAACAGCATGCCCACAACCAGCGAGGTACCAACTGGAAGAGACAAAAGGAAGAGCATTTGCACCCCCACCCCCCACCCCGACCCTCTGAGGAGCCCAGCTGAGGTCAGCGCAAGGCAGGACAACGGAGGGAATGCCTTTCCTCCTCTGGTTCGCAAAGCGGGGTTCCTGGACCAGCAGCATCAGCATCACCTGGTAACTTGGTAACAGTGCAGGTTCTCGGACCCCCGTCTCAGACCTCCTGAATCGGAAACTCTGTGGGGGAAGGCCCGGGGGTCTGTGTATTGACACAGAGTCTAATGCAGCCTAAAGCCTGGGACCCGCTGTTCTCCACAGCTGAGCTGATCTGGATCGGGCAGCCTCAGAAAGCAGAGCCATGGAGGAGGACACAAGATTGGTTCATCCCGAGGAGGACACAAGATTGGTTCATCCCGGGGTGGGGGGATGGGGGATGGGCAGGCCTCAAGCTCGGGGGCGGGGGGGTGGGGGCGGGAGATAATGTGAGAGCAAATTTGCAATAGGACCCTGGACAGCTGGAGGGAGAAGCCTGGGAAGGAAGAGACTTCACATGATCAGGGATGGAAAGGCCATGTCAACTCAGCAGGGGATGCTCCGGACCCCACCCCCCACTGCCCTCGTTCGGGCTGGTTTCTCCCCTGCCCCGGGCTCTAACTTTCCAAGACCCTCCCCCCACGCCCAGAGGACTCTACCCACCTGTGCAGAGCATGCCTGAGATAGCCGACCGCTTAGCTTGGGCAGTATCTGCGGCTCCCAGGGCCATCCCCACCCGGACGCAGACCGCGTTGCTGAGCCCCAGGGGAATCTGGGATCACAGGTAACAAGGGGCTGTCAGTGGAGTAACCTCCAGCCCCCGGAATGGGGTGGGTCCTGAGCCAGGAAGAGGCCGGGGCTGGGGGTGGAGCGGTCCTCCAGCCCTCCAAGCTGGGCCAAGAGGGAGAAGAGCAGGAAGACAGGATGGATCCCTAGGAGGCAGCATGAGGGCAGAGGGCATCCTCGGCTGCGGTTAGGAGATGGGTTGGGGATGCCCTGAGTGAGCCAGGCGATGCTGCCCCCCACCCCCGCTCCAGAAGACATCACAAGGCCACTGGCCCTGCAACCTAGATCAGTGTGTTGCCAAAACCTCGTGAGTAAATGCATTTTTAAGAGGTAGCTGTGGTCTTAAGTATGCCAGAAAAACAAAGTTTTGTGGAAACCATTTGTATAATAAAGCACCTTATACGTTAGTGCTCTAAGTGTAGACTTTTGTGAGTCGTTTCCTTAAGCCCAGGGTCGCATACTGCATGTCCCCAGGAGGCTGGCAGATAGATACACACCTGAGTGACATGGACAATTCATGTCTCTGTGGGAAGAGGAGGGAGCTACGGGGACCGTGGTGGGGGACAGCGATGTCCGGCAGGGCCCGGACCTGAACGGGCACAGAGGGTCCAGGAGGGTCCCTCGGGAGATAGAGACGGCCCTTAGGGTGACCCCCTGCCCCTGTTCTGTGACACCGCAGGCCGTCAGGGGGGCTGGGCCAGCATGGAGGGTGTGACGAAGGTGCCCCCAGAAGAAACTCACCATGTAGACTATCGTGGCCAACTCGTAGAGGATGGCCTGGCCGGAGAGGTCCAGCACGCTGATCAGGCCTGCGGGGGCGAGTTGGGGGGGATTGGGGTGCACACGGTCAGCACCCAGCCCTGGGGCTGGCTAACAGACCTGGGACAGGATGCCTCTCTGCTTTGGAGGCCAAGAGGCAAATGATTTCCAAAGGCAGATTTGCAATAGAAGATGTTCCTACTTGGCCTTCAGCCTTCCAGGAAAATCCCAGTGGAATTTTCTGGAGGCCTTTCCCTGTATGGTTTGACTTTCAAGTCCTTGGTATACCTTGGCATGGTGAGCTAGAGAAAAAGAGACCTGGGCCAAGATCAGGAGAGCCGAGGTTGGGTCCCAGCCCTACCAGTGTGCAACTGTGTGAGACTCTGGACAGTCTCTTGTTCTTGGGGCTCAGTTTACCTATCTGTAAATGGGGGGCAAGGGTTGGACCAGAAGTTCTCCCAGGGCCATTCTTGCACTGGCCTGATTCTCAGGCTGTGTGGACTCTGCCCTGGGTGCTCCGGTGAGCACACATGTGTCACATGCCTAACAAACCCACACATGCTCACACCCCTGCTGGTTCAGTCCCTCGCTCCCTCACTGACTCAACCCCCTGCCCCGGGCACCTGCTCCGTTCTAGGCATTTTGCTGGGCGCTGCTGGGGTCTGGACATGAAAGGCCCAGGCCTGCCTTCCGGGAGCTCAGGACCTCGTGGGGGAGATGAGAGAGCCACAGGCCCAGCCTGGCCCAGGCTGCTGAACAGCGCCGGCCCGGGGGGGGGGCGGGGGGCGGGGGCGGGGGGGAGCGGGGAGGGGCTTTGGAGCTGCCCACGCTGTTCCCCGAGCCGTGCTCCTCCACGTACCCATGAGGAAGCTCCCGATCTCGTAGGCCCACCACTCAATGCATATCATGAGCATGCTGGGGACGGCCAGAGAGAAGAAGGGGCCCCAGTCCTGCAGGCACTGGCTGGACCAGCCTAGGAACAGAAGCCGCGCTCCAGAGCCGAGCATGCCAGAAGCCCCTGCCAGCCTCTGGCTCTGCACCCCCGCCCCCCCCACCCCCGGGCTCGGCTCAGCAAGTGCAGGCACTTTGCATTCTGCACAGGGCGTGCCAGCTGGTCCAGGGTTGGTATGGTGCGGGAGGAGGGTGCCAGGCCAGGGCGCCTGCTCACACGGCCAGCACCGCAGGGCGGGTGAGAGTCCCCACACTCTGCTTGTGTCACCACGCCGGGATCTCAGGCAACTACCCTGCCCTTTCTGGGCTCCATTCCCTCCTCCGAAAATCGGAGTTGTCTTTGCCCTGCTTCTCCGGAAGGATTCTTGGGAGGATGGTATGAGGTCAAGGGTGCCGAAAGGATTCTCGGGGGGGGGGGGGGGGGGGGGGGGATGCTGGACTCCTGCCCCGTGACTGAGGCCCCGGCCAGAGAGCTGGCCCAGAAATGTGCAAGGGGACCCCACGGTCTACAGAGTTAGGTTTCAGGAGGCAGAAAAGCTCAGACGGGCACAGGTTCGAGTCCAGCCCCACCATGTACCAATTTCCTCTGTGTAAATAAAATGGGGATAATAAGGCATCATGGAGTTTAACTGGGGTCAGAAATGTCGGGTGCTGGGCCCACGGCTGACACCTAGGATTTCCCCCGTGTCACGACCCTGAGATCAAGGAGCGGGCCAGAAAGCGGGGCTCTGCACCATGTCACATTTGATGGTGGGCGATCTGGGGCCTTTGGGGGCGGGGTCCTGAGGGGTGGAGCAAAGGGGAAGGAGGCCCCAAAGGGAAGTAGAGGCAAGCCCGGAGACAGGGCCCCTCCAACGGGACTGCAACCGGGTCTTCTGTCCACCTGCCAAATGCACCCCCTGGGCCCGTGCCAGGGTCCTGCCTGATGCTTGTCTGCTCAGCCCCCCAAAGGCAGGGCGGCCCTCTGCACCTGCCCACGTCTCCAGGTGCAGCTTCTTCAGCACAATGTAGAGAAAGAGGAAGATGGTCTGCACGAAGTAAGACATAGTGCTGGCGTAAGCAGAGCCCCTGCGAAAGGAGGGAGAGCAGGGCTGGGGCCAGGGGCCGACTCTGGTCCTTGGCGTAGGGGGCTCCCCTGCTGAAGCCAGCATGGAGGGGAAGCGGGCCCAGGCATGGCCCAGCCAGCGCCCCCATCCCGGGATCAGCCGCGGGACCCTCGGCCACAGGCACCATGACAACAGAGTCCCCGGAGTCACCCTGCCAGGTCCCCACTCTCGGCCTTTCCTGGCGGGCTGGGGCACGGATGAGGAGGGCTCCTCTCCCCGTCTCCTTGGTGGGGAGCCCCCCAGGACCCGAGGGACCAGCAGGACCCCCCAATTCCTCGCGACACCCACTTCTGGACGGCAGGGGCAGCCCCTGCAGTTCTTGTGAGGCGAGGATGGTGACCAAGCCGCCCCAGTCGGGAGTGGGGTGCCTGGTGGGCAGTGCTCCCTGACGGGGTCCCCGGTGCTCACCTGACCCCCAGGCTCAGCATGGAAACCAGGATGTAATTGGCCAAGCCATTGATGCAGTTGCCCACGATGCCACTGAAGACTTGGGGCCAGACGATTCCCTGAAATAAATGAAGGGGGTGGGGGGCAGGAGGGAGGGGTGCGGCCCAGCCCGGGCACGTCCAGGGGTTGGAAGGAGGCTGGGGACGTGCAGCTCCTTGCTGGGCCCTACTCAGGCTCATAGATCGTGCAGAAAGGAGAAAAGCCTCAGGCACCCCTTCCCACTGGAATAGGGCAGTGCGCTGGGCCCGGGGGTCACCCTCCTAGCCAGGGACCTGTACCTGATTTTGCAAATACTTCGCCAGCAGGACATAAAGGAAAAATGCCTGTGTAAAATAAAAACAAAAAAGCCAGACACACAAATAAACAATGACTACCCAAAAGCACGAGATGAACATCAACAGGTATTTCTCCGATACCTGAGTATGGAGCAATAACTTCACCAAAGTATGTCTGGAAGCCCCGCGCCCCCAACTCCCGCGGTGGGCTGAAGCCCGCTGAGCCCTCTCGGGTGCTCTGGCCCTGCCTAGGAGGATAGAGGCCCCCATCCGGGCTCCTGCTCGGCTGCAGGGGAGGACAGACAGGCAGGGCGGGGTGGCTCCAACAGAGAGCACAGTTCAGCAGGCTTGTGTAAGAGGCTGAGCACCTGGCAGAGAGCTTCTGGCTGCCGACCCAGACCTTCCATCAGCTCAGGGAGGCCACCCAGGGGCCTGTGTACAGAGCACCCAGCAGAGCCCCAGTCCACAGGCTGTGACCACCCTTGAGTCTGGCTCTGGCTGCTGAAAACCATAATCTAGGGGGAGTGGCCTCGGGCTAGGGTGGCGGGGGTGGGGGGAAGGGGCTCAGCCGAGTGGCCATCAGTAGTCCCTGCTGAGTAGGCTCAAGTCCCCACGTGGTGGCAGGTGGAGGATAGAGCACACGCGTCAGTGTGTGTGTGCTGGGGGCTCTGTCCCTGCCCCCCCTTTATGTCCTCTGTCAAAGCCTGGCCCTTGGCCTGCGCCTTCCTACCCCATCCCTTCCCTTAGCCCTCCGCTTCTGTTGAGTATAGCACAGTGCTTAAGAGCACGGAGCTGGAGCTAGATTGCCTGGGTTCAAGTGCTGGCCCCACTCTCTTATCAGCTGTGTGATCTTAGGCAAGTTGCTTAACCTCTCTGGGCCTCAGTTTCTTCATCTACAATGGGGATCATCATCTGTGCATATATTGCATGCATATTCATCTCTACCTATATATGTAAAGTTAATATCGCCAAATGCTTACAAAACAGTAAATGGCACGTTTAAGCATCCCAAGTGTTAGGTAAGCATTATGTAAATGATGTTTGGCACTTCTATTATTACTTTACTGGTAAATTTTACAGCAGCATTTTTTTTTTAAAAGATTTTATTTATTTATTTGAGAGAGAGAGAGAGCACAAGAGGGGGGAGCGGGAGAGGGAGAAGCAGACTCCCTGCTGAGCAGGGAGCCCGATGCGGGACTCGATCCCGGGACTCCAGGATCATGACCTGAGCCGAAGGCAGTCGCTTAACCAACTGAGCCACCCAGGCGCCCTACAGCAGCATTTTATGGGAGGGACTTGCTTCATTCGATAAAGGAGTGGCCACAGTGATAACGTTATCGGATGCTTTCCCCTGACCCAGCCCCAGTGGCCCTGTTTGGCAAGATACCAAAGGGGTGCTGTCATTCCAAAGACGCCATCCCCAACACAATACCGCCCCCTAATCACGTGTCTCACTAAGCCTCAACAAATTAAAGAGGGTAGCAGTGAATTCCTGAGCAGACATACAGACCACCGGGTCCGGCCGGAAATCTCAGAAACTGACTTGACTAGATGCACTACCTAGCTGGTATTTAATAAATTAATGGAGAAAGGAGAGAATATGCAATCATGAGTCCTAGTTAAAGTTTGTTAGATGGATTAGAGTCTTTTTTTTTTTTAAAGATTTTTATTTATTTGACAGAGACACAGCGAGAGAGGGAACACAGCGAGAGACGGAGTGGGAGAGGGAGAAGCAGGCTTCCTGCTGAGCAGGGAGTCTGATGTGGGGCTCGATCCCAGGACTCTGGGATCATAACCTGAGCCGAAGGCAGACGCTTAACCGACTGAGCCACCCAGGCGCCCCTAGATGGATTAGAGTCTTAAAGGTAAAAATAAAAACCATAGGAGGGCTCAAAGACAACATAGGCAAATGTTTATATAATCTTGCAATGGGGGTAAGTGTTTTTAAGCTCATCAAAGACCCCATAAAGAAGAGGGTTTATAGATCTGTTATGTATACACTAAAAATTCTTTAGGTCAAAAATATCAAAAAATTAAAAGGCGAGTGACAAGCTTAAAAAATGAAAAGGGATGTGCCATATATGACAAAGAGTTATTAGTTAACAAGAGTTATAATAACTAGAAAAAGATTAACCCAGAGGGGCCTGGGTGGCTCGGGCCGTTAAGCATCGGACTCTTGTTTCGGCTCAGGTCATGATCTCTGGGGTCATGAGATTAAGCCCTGAGTCAGGCTCTGTGCTCAGTGGGGACTCTGCTTAAGATTCTCTCTCTCCCTCTGCCCCTCCCTCCCTCACTCTCTCTCTAAAATAAACAAATCTTAAAAAAAAAGATTAACCCACTAAAGCAAAGGGTATGGACAGTTCACAAAAGAATAAAATGATCAATACATACATGAAGAAAAATGTTCATTAGCAATAACATGCCTGTGAAAACTATTTCGAATCAGAAAAAAAAAACATTAGTAAAGGGGCGCCTGCGTGGCTCAGTCGTTAAGCGTCTGGCTTCGGCTCAGGTCATGATCCCAGGGTCCTGGGATCGAGCCCCGCGTCGGGCTCCCTGCTCCGCGGGAAGCCTGCTTCTCCCTCTCCCACTCCCCCTGCTTGTGTTCCCTCTCTCCCTGTCTCTCTCTCTCTGTCAAATAAATAAGATCTTTAAAAAAAAAAAAAAAAAAAAATTAGTAACAATACTCTGCGCTAACGAGAGTGTTGCCAGTGGGGGAGAATTGGTACAAACTGGTATCAAAAGCCGTTGCCAAAGCAACGCCAATTCCAGTAAAGCACCTGAAGGAAATCGTTACAGATGTTCACAAAGATCTAAAGTATAAGGGTGTTTATCACAGTCTTCTTTCTGATAGTGAATACTGGAAACAACCGAAATACCTACCAAATAGGGATTGGTTAATACATTGGGGCACCATAGGATGTTCCATAGCCTTTGAAGTGGATATTGTGGAAAGCTATTTATAATCACATCCAGGGACTAACAACATATTGGAAAGGGGAAAAGCAGGTTATAATACAAAATACACACGTTGACCCTTTTTCCAACTACACGTGTGCATGCGTGTTTGAACACACGCCCGCGAACAGAAATAATCCTGGAAAGAGCAATTACCCTATATTGTCTGGGTCATGGGGGGGGGGGGGGGGGGGGGGGGGGGGTTGGAGTGTTTTTTTCTCCCGCTTCCCACGATTTCTCCAATAAATGGTTTTCTAATCAGAAAACATGTTACTTCCTAAAAGGTCCATCTGCATGCACTGGAATGAGACCGGATTTTGCCTCCAGCCAGCCTCGGTGGCTCGGCCGGAAGTGGCTGCAGGCTCATGGGCCTCCCCAGCAGAGAGCATGGAAAAGCATGGAAAAGCAAACCGCCGGAATCAAAGGGAGTGTAGGTCCACCCTCCTCCAGGCTCGGCAGACAGAGGCACTTACCGGAAGTGCTGGGATGAAGATCAGCACGTACTCCTGGGTTAGCCTGCAAGAGAGCCAGAAGCTCCAGAGCGGCCCAGGCTGTGCCCTCCAGGAGCGGGGGCGGGGGCTGGGAGGCTGCCCGAGGAACACTCTGGGCACCCCAGGTTTGAAGAGAGGCTTTGCCAAGCCCTGAAGACAAGTAGTCACGGGGTGCCACTAGAAGGTGCGGGGGGGCGGGGGACGGGGGGGAGGGTTGGAGGGTTGGGGTTGGCAAGGACCTAACCACGAGGCCGTCATGTCTAGGGAACTTAAACTCGCGGTAACATGCGGTGTGTAAGGGGGAGCGGGGAGAAGCTGGTATCTTATCAAGAAAGAAGCAAATGAAGCGCAGATCCTACAAAAGGAACAAGGTATTCCCAGGCCGTGGCACACATGCAAATGCCTTCATCATGTCGCCTTTCCTCCCGAATTAAAACTGGCCGCGTGTCTGCCCCCTGCTGGTCGCAGCTGGAGCAGCAGCCCCAGAAGGGAGAGACCCGAGCACGGAATCCTGGAACCTTCCCCCCAGGAGCTGCACCTGTGACCGCTGGCGACCCAGAGAAGCACGGGGCCTGGGGGGGTGGGGGCGCTAGGGAGTGGTCTCTTTGACGGGGTCCCTCCCCGGCGCCCCAGCAGAAGCCAGTACCTGGACACGGCCGGGTCCTGCCGGAAGAGCAGCAGGATCTGCTGGGTGTTGAGGAAGAGCGCCCAGCAGGGGAAGCAGCAGAGCAGCAGCACCAGGGTCCCCCTCTGCAGGATGACCCCCACGTGCTTCTTGTTGGGGCTGCCGAAGCTCTGCAAAACAGCTCAGTCCTGGGTCAGGCTGCCCACCCCTTCAGTACCTTCCCTCTGTCCCCTGGGTGAGCCTAGCCAGGGCGTCAAGCTCCTCGCGGTGCTAGGGCCTTGGGGATGGACCCAGGACACCACCATCGGCAGCCATCCGTGCTCCGGGAGCGGGCCTTTGGCACCCCCTGATTACAGCCTGGAGGGGGCCCTTCTGGGCTCAGCTTCCTCTGCAGGGGGCTCAACCTGCTCATAGAATCACGATAGCCGTTATTTAGTGAGCACTAGCTCCAGGCCAGGCCCTGCGGCCAAGGCCAACCTCTATCTACCCCTTGTGCCCAGTTCTTCAAAAGCCCCTAACAAGGAGCGCTTCATTCTCCCAATCAGAGCTAGAGCAAGGGAAGCTCCGAGAACATTTGTCAAGTCCCCATACTGCTAAGTGGCAGCCAGGACCGAGCCCAGGTCCCCAGGTCCACTGTGAGTCCAGACCCCCGCCCCAGGAAAGCTGAGCCCCCCTGGGCTGTGGGCCCCCGAGGGCGGGAGGGTCCACATAGGTGCGCCCTCAGCATTTGACACATGAGGTCAGGGACCGGCCTCCACCCCGTTCCCTCCATGGCTCTCTTGCCCGTCTGCGCTGGCTCTTTCAAAACGATGGATCTAAGTCCCTGACAGCATGCAGGCCTTGCAGGCGGGCCGGGGGGCAGGTGTCCCTGGGGCCTGTTTGATGGGCTCCCAGATCCAGGGGTCACTGAAGGGCCTTCAGTGGGCACCCTCCTGCCCGGCTCCAGGAGGCCCACCTACCTGGGACATCAAGGTGTCACATGCCGAGGACAAGCCCAATCCTATGGAAACTCCACAGACATTGACAAACTGGAGTCACGCACAGGAGAGAACACAGGGCTTGTCAGGGGTGGGGGGCGAAGGAGGGGAACCTGGGGAGCACCCTGCGTCTGGGGGAGGCCACTCAACGGCAGCCCTGATGTGCGGCTGAGCTAGAAACCCCCTCCTGCCCCAGGCCCTGCCTGCACGGGCAAGGCCCCCCTCCCAGGCCCAGCTGGGATGTCAGCCCTCATGCTGTGTCTCGGTGGTGGTGGTGGGGGAGAGCGTCCCCACACCAACCCAGCTATACTCACGGCCACCGAGAGGGTCACTGATGCCAACTCCAGCTTGCCCAGGTGCCCGCAAAACACTGAACTCACGACATGGATCATGAAGGTCAGCACCTGGAACAAAAACTGGGGGACAGCAACCAAGGTCAAGGGCCCTGCACCGCCCAGCCCCACACTGAGGCTTTTCCTGGGGGCCTCGAACCAGAGACCCACAAAAAAACACAGCCGCCGGACCCATTGCCCGCAACCGGGGAAAGAAAGCGAGCACTGTGGCTAAGGCGGACGCAGCAGCCGGAGCTGGAGGTCAGGACACCTGAGTCTTGCTCCTGGATCTGCCGTCAGCAGCGGCCGTGAGCCTCTGGGCTCCACCTCTGGGCTCCGGTTTCCCTGCCTGAAAGTGCAGGAATGCTCCAGAAGCAGCTGCACCCACGCAGTCTGGAGCACAGAGAGCTCAACTCAAACATCTCATACTCCAACGGTGTTATTAATAATCATGTGGTCAGACCTCAAACAAAAGAGGAATGGCTAGGTCCCGGTGGTGGGATTAGAGATAAATTTCATCGTAACTTTTCATTTCGTCCGGAAATTTCGTAGGGAGCATATATTGATTAGTATTTATGGTGAGAAAAAAAAGAAAAGAGGATCTAAAGCAATTTTCCCATTGGAAATAAAATGGGCAGATGGCCCCTTCTTCCCCCTGCAAACTGTCTGCAGGGGGGGCCCACAGACTCCTCTATTAATGGGTCTCACTGGTCATCCCAGGGATTTAATCCAGCCTTCCCATTTGTTTCTGAAAGAGGACACACCTGCCCCTTCAGAGTGGGGGCTGCCGGCTGCTGAGCGAGGTCGGACCCCACTGCCAGGGACAGCTGTCCGCTGTCTGTCACCTGCTCTGGGTGGTGGCCCCTGGTACTGCCTGGACACGGTCAGTGTGGGAAGTTTCTGGGGAGGGGTGTGAGCTGCTCCTGGCACAGCCCCCGTCACACCCAGCCTTACTGCCTATCCCCCCCGCAAAAGTTCACCTCCTTACCAGGGGTCCGGAAAGAGCGAAGAGCGTCCACACCTCGGCCCCAAAGCCAACGGGGACCAGCCTGCGGAGGGCAGGGCAACAGCCCCCTCGGTCTTGGGGGACCGCGTCCTGAACGCTGTCCATTCCGAGACCAGGCTGCTCTCCGCCCTGCATGCCTGGGCACTCCTACAGCCAGCCTTGCCCAGCCAAGCCCATGTCACCTTGCCGCCTGGCTAATGAGTAAGGGGCAGGAGGAGGGGCCGCTGCAGCAACCTATGGGACGTGCCCTCCCTCCCGGCACCGTGGCCCTGTTGCCCAGCCCACTGGCTCTGTCACCAGGAGCCCTGGGCACCCGGGACTCACCCAGGCTGATGCCTGTGGGTGCCTTGGGTCTGCTGTCCCCAGGGCGGTCAGCTGCAAAGCCCCAGGAGGAGAAGGTTTGGGGCAGTGTGGGGGTGTGCTGGTTCTGGGGGTGAGGGCAGGACGGCCTGGCTGGGGTGAGCTGAGGCGCTGGGCATCTTACACCCTGGCATGATGGTACCCATGATGACTCCCACTCCAGAGAAGAAGCAATGAAGACTTAGAGAGGAGGGCAGCCTCCAGAGCCCTGCCCCGGGAGCGGTCCGGTGGGAGGGGGCAGTGGCCTGGAGCCAGGAGCCAGGATACCTGGGGGAGACCCCTAGCCCCCTCTCTGCCCACGATCCCTTTCAGCAGCATCCCTGAGAGCCAGGGTGACCCCCCTTGGGCGAACAGCTCACCCCTCTCCCCCTCCATTTTGCCCAGTGAAGCCGTCACTGGGCATTCCCCCAGGTTCCTCTCTGGCCTGCCCAGTCTACCTTCTCTTCTCTCCCATGCATGCAGGGCTGGCCTGCGACCCACCAAGGACGGGGGGGCAGACCACAGGAGGCCCATAACTGCCACCTTACCTGGTCCAGTCCCCGATCAGGCTTTGGGAGGTGGGCTCAGCCAGGAAGAGGAAGCCCAAGTGAGAGGCGCCAGCAAGAGGGGCAGGTGGGACAGCGGCCATGGGATGGCCCATCCGCCCAGCTGGTTCCCATACGCTCCCCTGCAGGGAGGAAGCAGCCAGCAGGCCCCCAGGACACAGCCCTGCGCACACTCTGCTCCCCACATGCACACGCAGAATCCCAAATGTTCCGCCGCCCTGTGCACCCCAGTGACCTGGGCGACCACTCTTCCTTCCCCCATTCTGCCGAGCTCCTAGTGCAAATTTCTACAACCTGCACACGACACAGCCAAATTAACTGCCACCGACACAGAGGAACGAGAAGACATTTTATTACCATTGCAATGATTAGCGTGTGACCAAAACAAGGCAGGGCTACGGATCAAAGCTGCACGGTTCTAGTGATAAGCCCGTCGCCATGGGCTACGTGCCTTGGGGCTACGATGTGCCTCCTTTGATGCGTTTTCCAGTTCTTCTCACCTTCTGCCCTTTCTGGTTCTGGGCTGGTTTGGCTTCCTCTCTTGAAAGGCTGGCCAAAACCTTTTCCTTCACTCCAGGGCACCTGGGCCTCGGGGGTGGGGGGTGGGGGTGGGGGTGGGGGAAATCTCTTTTAGGTGACACCCGCTGTCCCTAGATGTGGGGCCACGCGGCCAGAGCGGTGTCCCGCCAGCCTAGGCCCCCTGCCCCACTCCTGTGGCAGGAAAGTGACTTCCGTGCTCAGAAGTCACGTGTTGTGGGAGTCCCCAGTGGATGGGGGGTTTGGGGGAGGGGGTTCGGGTAAGCCCGTGGGTGCGGGGCAGGCGAGCAAATCTAAATCCAAGGTCAGCTTTAATGAAGGCAAAGCTGTCCCCACCAGGATGGAAGATATTTGGTGCAAATGGCAACACTGGGTGCAGTTTCCAGTGAGGGTTTCTCCGTCTGGCCGAGGGGGTGCAGTAGGTCAAGGTCAGCTCAACCTCCCGAGGGCGGGTCCTTGCTCCAGCGTCCTCAAAGCCATTCCCACAAATGTTCCCCAGGATTCTTACAAAAGCTAATAATGCTGTTCTTTCCCACACTGCTTTCAGGCCCTGGGTGGGTCCAGGTCCAGGCCTGGGGGATTAGGAACAGGGATTAGGGCCCAGTGGCCATGTGGGTGCTGCCTCAGGCACAGGCGCCCTGTGGGAACTGCCTCCTCCAGGTCTCGAGTCTTCCAGATGCTCCCAGATGACGGTGCTTTCCAGCTGGGCCTGTGCTCTGGGCTGTGGTTCAGCTGCCTGCAGGTCCAGCCTCCGAGGCTGGTGTTCTGGGACTCCAGCCAAGGCAGCCAACGTGGAGGCCCTAGCACCCTCCCGCGGGGAGGTGAGAACTCGGGGGTGTCGGCCCCCTCTCCAAGCTGCCCAGCGCTATTGCGAGCATCCTCTCCCACCTCCTGTCCCGCATCCCCCGCGGCCTCCAGCAGCGCACACCACACTGATAACAGTTCAGCTCCCGGGAACAGGGCCATGAATCCCCATGACTTGGGGAGCCTCTCGCTTCTTGGGGTGCCCTTCCCCTTGGGGCCCCGTGACTTACAACGTCCTCCCTTGTGCCAATTTCGGTGCCAATGACAGTTCTTTGGCAGAAACAGTAGAAATTACCTTGAGATGATACCATCTGAGCAAGGAAGGGGGAGGAGGAGGGAGGGAGGAAGAAGGGGAGGGAGTGGGGGCGGGAGGAATAATTATCAGCAGGTGATCACTGGCAGAAGAAAGTTGAGCAACTAGCCTGGAAAACAAGAGAATCCCGGCAACTTTGGACGCGGGGCTTTTCAGGCAAGCTCCTGAGATTACTCAGTGACAAACACCTTCCCGTCGCAGAGGCCAATTCTTGGAAGAGGGAGCAGGGATCAGCCAGTGCTGGGAAAGGAAGAGGAACACGCGGGGAGCTGGGTGCTGTGGCCACGTGGGGTGGGGCAGTGGGTTCCCCCAAAAGACGGGATGCTGTACAGATAAAAAGGAACGGAATCCCCTACACATCCTGCATAGTAAATGCCCCCACCCCAAGTTAGTGTCTTCGACCAGCCACCATTTGTGTGCTGGGTCTGGGCTGGGGGGATCAGCTGGGCACTCTGGTGGCGAAGCTCTGGCATTGCTGTGTGAGCAAGCGCCCGCAGGCCGGCCTGGGCTGGATGGCCCCCGAGGGCTGGCAGGGGTGCCTGCTGAGGGTCACACTGCCCACCCGGATCTCCCTCCACACAGTCTCCCTGGGCTGCTTGGGCTGCTCACCGCGCGAGGGGTTGGCTTGAAGAGAGAACATTCCAGGAGTACAAGAGGAAGCTGCGTTCGCAACAAGACACAGCCTGGGAAGTGACAAAGGTCATTTCTGTCTGTCGGCCAGAGCTAATCACAGGGCTTGCCCCGACTCCTTTCTTCGCCCCGTCTCCTCTCCCCTGCCCGGCCCATCCCCCACAGCCTGGCCCAGCAAGGGTGGAAGGGATGAAGTCTCCGGCACACAGTGGTGAGGCTCGGGCCTGCCCAGGACCTTCCCACAGAAGAAGGACCTCAAGTCACAAAGTCCTGGGGGCAGCAGGAGGTGGGGGGGCCTGCCCTCAAGTAACTGCTGGATACCGCGGATGCCCGGGCCTCTGCTAACCTCTTTCTTCGCTTGGTTACGCTTCACCACGTTTGTTTGCCCTTTGGCTACCCCAAGCCCTGCACCCCCAGGCCAGGGAGCCAGAGTTTCTCTCTTTAACCCCCACCCCGCCCCACTCACTGCCCCGTGACTGAAAAAACTCCCAGTTATCCACTGGGGAGAGTAGCGACTCTGGTCTTCCGGTCCCTCAGCCCCACATCCATCTTCAGGACGAAGGACAGCGGGGAAGGACAAGGAGTCTGCCTCCCGCCTGTGCCCAGGCCTTCAGCTGAGCGGTGACCCACATCGCCCTGACCAAATGCCCGAGGCCACTCCGACACCCCCAAGACAGCTGCTTCCTTCTCTCCCTGCGTCCACCCAGCACCTCGTCCCTCCAGGCCTCACCCCCTCCTGCTCGCTCCTCCCTCCCTCCTCCCACAAGGCCTCACTGGGCACCTTCCCCACAGAACCGCCCAGAGCTCAGTCCCGACAGAGGCTTAAGGTGCTCCCAGGCCTGCGGGTGAGGGGAGGGACAGAGCTGCCAGAGCCTCAGCGGGAACGGCGAGGCCCCTACGTGAGGCCTGCCAAGAGCAAGGCTCCTAAAACCCCAAAGATGGTGGGGGGCGTTTCCTACCGGGAAAAAGTCTGCAGGAAAGAAGACGATTATTCAGCACTAGAGAGAAATGAGCTCTCAAGCCATGAAAAGACAGGGAGGCACCTGAAATGCGTATCGATAAGTGAAAGAAGCCAGTTTGGAAAGACTGCATACTGTGTGATTCTAGCTATGTGACATTTACTGGGGACAGTAAAAGGATCAGTGGGGGTCAGGGGTGGGTGGAGAGGGAGGGGTGAACGTTTGGGAAGGAGGATTTTTCTGGCTCCCTGCTGTTATATGTTTGTCAAAACCCCTAGAACATACACCATGGAGAGGGAACCCTGGTGTAAACTCTGGACTTTAATTAATAATCTTTATCCATATTGGTTCCTCAGTTATAATCAATGTACCATCCTCTTGCAAGAGATTAATACTCGGGAAAACCGGTGGGGTGGGGGCTTGGAGAGGGGACTGGAAATTAAACTCTGTACTTTCTGTACAATTTTTATATGAATCTAAAAGTGCTCTAAAATATAAAGTCTATTAGGGGGCGCCTGGGTGGCTCAGTCAGTTGAGCGTCTTGATCGCTTGATCTCAGCTCGGGTCTTGATCTCAGCATCAGGAGTTCAAGCCTGGTGTTGGGCTCCATGCTCTCTGTGGCGTCTACTTAAAATAATAATAATAATAATAATAAAGTCTATTCAAAACTGATAGACAGGGGCACCTGGGTGGCTCAGTCGTTAAGCGTCTGCCTTCGGCTCAGGTCATGATCCCAGGGTCCTGGGATCGAGCCCTGCATCGGGCTCCCTGCTCCGCGGGAAGCCTGCTTCTCCCTCTCCCACTCCCCCTGCTTGTGTTCCCTCTCTCACTGTGTCTCTCTCTGTCAAAAAAAAAAAAACAAAACTTTATTAAAAAAGTCACAAAAAAATGATAGACAAAATCATAATAAAGGGGTAGCATTTACTGAGGTTTCTAAGGAAAATATCCTCCCCCTTGTCCCTGCAGTTTAAGAATGCAATGGTAGGGCTATTCACAGTCACCAAAAAGTGGGGACCCCCCGAGTATGCATCGACTTGATAAAAGGCCGAACAAAGCAGGGTCTATCCAACAATGGAATTTTATTCGGCCCTAAAAAGGAATGAAGGACTGACCCAGGCTACAACGTGGGTGAGCTTGAAGACATGCGAAGTGGCTCTGAGAGATCGTGCGAACCAGGCAACGTCCCACACGGGCCAGGCTGAACTTAATTCAAACCCCAGGTCAGCCTGCCGCGCCCAGGACCAGCAGGTGCGCCCGAGGTCCCGAAGGACGGAGAGAAAGCGGGTAGGGGCAGGCCAGGCCAGCCAACCAGGAGCCCAGGACCAGAAGGAGCAGCGGCAGGTACTCAGAGGGGGTAGAGGGAAGGAGGGGTGGCGAGCGGCCCCACTTGTGGGTGCAGGGAGGTGCCTCACTGACAGGAGGCCCCTAGGACGTCAGCCGGGAAGTGTCATCAGACCTGTGGTATCCTGAGGCACCAGAAGGGACAGCTCAGAGGCTGGGGTGAAGCTTGTAGCAGCTCCTCGTGGGTGAGGGGCCCCTGGGCGTCCCCCTCGCTCCCCAGCATGTCCTTCTCCACCAGGGCCTGTCTGCTCTGCCCCAGAGCGGCTTCGAATATAAGGAATGACAGAAGCCAAGGCCAAGACTCCAGCACCCACAACTTTGAGACGTCTAAAGTCACTGGAACCAGATACTGCCTGCCCTCAGACTTGACAAGATGCCCCAGGGCAGTGGAGGATTTGGAAGGCACAGGGTGGGCTGGGAGATCTCGGCTCCCAGGAAGCCTTACCCTGGGGGAAGCTCATGCTGGAAGTTTATGCTGGAGGGGGGAGCCCTGGGGACTTCTCCAGATGGGATCCGTCCAGCCACCAGCAGGGCGCATCCAGGGAGTGGGACCTGAAGGCTTGGGAGCAGGGCTGCAGGGATCCCTCCCAAGGGCCACCCTGGGGCTAGGGCCCACTGTCCTCCACAGGCAGGGAGCGACTGGCCTGAAGCAAGGGGCTCTCTGAGGTCAAAGCAAGGCCAGGCCAGTGCATCTGCCTTGGGCGCTGGAGCGTGACCAGCCGGGAGCGCAAACAGGAAGCGGGGCCCTGGCTCCAGGCGGCCAAATGGTGGGAATAAACCCGACTTTATTTAAAAACAAGCCATAATTCAGCCCAGCCTGTGCGCAGTTGGCCCGGATTACGGAGCCTGGGGGCAGCCAGCTGGGGATGACACGCCTCCTGGAGCCACTTGCCCAGGTCACGGTCACGGTCACGGTCACGGTCCCGCAGGCGGGCAGGTGGGGGCCTCCTCCCACCGTGGGCCGCACCGGGAGGGGCCACCCAGGGGTCCCCCCCACTGGCTGGACACAGTGCCTGGAAGGGGGTGGTCCTGTGTGCCACGTGGTCGCCTCCCCATCAGGCTGGGCCAGTCAGATCCTCTCTCCCGGGACTTCGCACTTGGGCCTGAGAGTCCGGGTCGGGGCGGGCAGGTGGAGACGTGGTCAGCTTGGGGAAGCTGGTACCTGCTAGGCTGGGCAGAGCCGTATGAAACCCCAAGCTAGGGGCGCCCGGGTGGCTCAGTCGTTAGGCGTCTGCCTTTGGCTCAGGTCATGATCCCAGGGTTCTGGGATCGAGCCCCGCATCAGGCTCCCTGCTCCACGGGAAGCCTGCTTCTCCCTCTCCCACTCCCCCTGCTTGTGTTCCCTCTCTCGCTGTGCCTCTCTCTGTCAAATAAATAGATAAAATCTTTAAAAAAAAAAGAAAGAAAGAAAGAAACCCCAAGCTAAAGCGGGCACTGGGGGCAAAGGCAGTGGAAACAGCCGATTTGGCAGGAGAAAAGAGAAAAGCAGAGCCCACGAGAGGCAGAGCTGGGAGACCCCGTCGCCGCCGGGGGGAAGGGGTCGCAATGTCCGCCTTTCACTCTTTTGTTTTTCAACATTTTCCCATTTCTTGTTGCTGTGCGGCCTGTTCCTTTTCCCTATAAGATGACAGCCCTATCTTTCCATCCTCATTTTTCACTTGAGGTGATCTGAGTGGAGGTCTGTTCCTTGCAACCCTGACTTACGTGCGCCTGCCGGCTCCCCACCCCACCCCCACCCCCACCCCCACCCCCAGGGCGTGTTGACCCCGCCGAGCAAACGATGCCCTCGCTGTCCTTCCCGTGGGTCTTGCCGGGGAGGCCGCCGGCCCAGCATGAAGGGCCGAGGATGCTCCCAAACCACCTACCGAGACCCTTCCTGACCCATCAGATCACATGCCAGCCTGGGAGGAAAGAATTCATCCCCACTTTCCCTCACTCCTGTACCCCTTTCATGAGGGGTACCGACTGCTTGCTTAAGGGAGTGTTAAATCAATGAAACAAATTAGTTGCCCTGTTTAAGCAAACCCAGACATCAGCCTGTAAATGCTTCAAGGTTAAGAAATCAAAACCTAAGGACAATCCCAGTCAACGAGGCTTTTCCACAATAAAGCAAAGGCTTAAGCTATAGCCAAATAATGTCCTTGATTTGCGTCTGCCTCTTTCTCTATAAAAAGCCTTTCCCCCCGGCTCCTGTCAGTGGAGTGCTCCTAATCACTCTGGTTTGGAACTACCTGGTTTGAATAGATTTCTACTCAAATATACTCTTAACCATTTTCCATTTGCCTCAGTGTATCTTTTAACAGGTGAGAAACGAAATGCGGTCAGTGAAGCTCGGTTAAATTAGGTTAAATTCTGATTCTGCCCCTTTCTCGTCGGGCAAGTCATTTCTTCTCTTTGGCTTATTCTTCCTTTGTAACAAAACGTGACATAGATGGAATTACCCTATGATCTAGCTTTTCCACCTCTGGGTATATACCCCAAAAGAATTGAAAGCAGGGACCCAAACAGATTTGCACACCCATGTTTATGGCAACATTACTCATAATAGCTAGAAGGTGTAGGCGACCCAGATGTCCAATGATGGATGAAGGCATAAACAAAATGTGGTAAATACATACAATGGGCAATCATTCATCCTTAAAAAGGAAGGAAATTCTGACACATGCCACACAACACATGAACATTGGGAACACTGAACAAACATTGTTTTAAGTGCAATAAATCAGTCTCAAGAAGATAAATGAGGTGTTATATGAGGTATTTATATGAAGTACCTAGAGTAGTCAAATCCATAGAGACAGAAAAGGAGAAGGGTGGTTGCCAAGGGCTGGGGCGGGGGAAGGAAGTGGGGGTTGTTGTTTACTGGGGGTAGAGTTTCAGTTTGGCAAGATGAAAAAATTTCTGGAGATTGGTTGCACAACAATACTTCACACGACTCACCGAAACACTTGAAAATGTTTAAGATGATTAACTTTATGTTATGTGTATTTTGCCACAATTAAAAACAACAACAAAAAAATTGAAACCTCACAGAAGGTGTTGATACGGAAGTGCTCGGAACATGGCAGACGTTTAATAGATGTTAGGGTCTCTTTTCTTTCTTTCTTCCTCAAGTTCTGGTCCTTGACGCCTGATGCGGTAACATCATAGAGACTCGAGGAGAAGAATTTATAAATAGCCCAGACTTTAACCTTTATGTCAATAAGCAGTGCAAAAATCCCTAGGTTTCTTAAGTAGCTTCCATAATCCTCATATTAAGCTTTGTTGCGTTACAAATCCTTTGAGAAAGGGCGCCTGGGTGGCTCAGTTGGTTAAGTGACTGCCTTCGGCTCAGGTCATGATCCCGGAGTCCTGGAATTGAGTCCTGCATCGGGCTCCCTGCTCAGCAGGGAATCTGCTCCTCCCTCTGACCCTCCCTCCTCTTGTGCTCTCTCTCTCACTCTCTCTCTCAAATAATTAAAAAATAAAATCTTTAAAAAACAACAACAAATCCTTTGAGAAAGAGAAGGGGGAGTTGGAGAGGAAGATTCGAGAGAAAGCTTGAGCTTGGCTGGTGGCTTTTTCATCCCTATAGATTCCATGCAGAGTATGTTTGCACGGAGTGTAGGAGGGTTTGTGCTGATGCCAGGGTGTATGTAGAAACAAGTGTCTCTCGATCAATCGTGTGTGAGTGGACGAGCAGACTCAGACATCTCTTCTCGTTTGATCTTCTACTAACCTGTTCAGGTAGATATGCTTATCTCGGTTTTACAAAGGAGAAGAGCAAAGCCCAGAGAAGCGAAGGGCTTGCCCCCGTCTAGTGATGGAGCCAGAGGGTGAGGCTGGATCTGTATTTTATCCAAAGGACATGCTCTTTCTACCACATCTGGGGTGAGAGCTTTTCTCCAGCCTTCCAGCTCCGCGCCCCTGGGCACCTTGCCTTGCACTGCTGTATTGCGAACCCATCTGCCCTGGGCCTGGAATGGAGGAGTAAGGAAGATAGCTTGTGTGTTCTGCGTCTGCCTCTCCAGCCTCCATCACACCGAGCCCGGGTTTGGGGCAGAAGTTGTCACTCCTGTGTCGTCCGGTCCCCAACCCCGTAAACTCTTACCAGGCGGACAAGCTTTGGGGCACAGAGAGCTGTTGTCTTTCTCTGGCAGAACAGCTCTACCAGCACGGACATTTATTTACCAGAAGGTCACATGAGGACTTGTGAGCTCATGTCTGGTCCCGACTCAAAAGGGACGATGTTCTGTGACTGTAACACCCTGGGACCGGGCCTGGGCAGCATTCCCGGGATGGATCTGGCAGTCGTTCGGGAAGCTTGGCACCTGCGTGGTACTGTTGTCACGTGAGGGGGCCCAGGGTGTGAGCTTTCTCCCCGTCTCGCGATTTAGAACCTGGGTCAAACCAGAGAGGTGAAACCATGGTCCCACCACCTACCCCTGTCGTCCCTCCCTGCCCAGGACACTGAGCTGCCCTCTCCTCCTGCTTTGCTAAGAGGCTGACGCCAGTCAGAAGAATCAACAGATGCCTGGGGGGCGGGGCTCCCAGATCACATGGGAGGTGGCAGAACGGAGGGTTGCCATTTGTGGTGGAGAACCTCAGGGCCGGGCAGGGAATCCGAGGCCCCGTCTGAGAGTGAGCATGGTTGGAAGCGACACATCCGAGGGCCCGGGGCTGCCTCCCCCACCCCACGCCCCCCCACCCCCACCCAGGCACTCGGTGTTCTGGATCTCCCAGCAAGGAGTGGCTGATGGAGAGACAGCCAGAGCCTGCCTGTCCTCCTAGACCTGGCTCTGAGCCTGGGCAGCTGCTTTTCACGTGGCTGCCCCGCCAGCCCAATCCGCGTTGCCTCTAAGGAATTAAGTACTTTGAGCCACACCCAATTGGTATTTTCATGCTTTCCTGTAAACAAAGAAAAAGATGCAGGTTATATCGCACCCCGGGCTGGAGAGGCAAGCGGCCAGCAGGAGCCCCCAGGGCAGTGTGTCCGGGGAGGCTGGGGCTGAATGAAGTCGTCCACGGTCATTGCCAGGCCACCCTCTCGGGGTCATGCCTTCCAACCTCCCTGCAAACACCACCATGCAAGCAACCTCCAGTGCCTATTTCAGAGTAAGGGGCCTCGCCCGGGCTCAGGGAACCACAGGAGAAAGTACCCAAAATAATAACTAAAAGTAATTAGCCCCTCATAAGGCACCATGCCAAGCGCTTTACCTGCATTATCTCGTTTCATCCTCACACTGACCCTAGGAGCTCAGTGTTGATAGCATAGTCCCTTGGAAATCAAGAAACAGGCTGGAGGGGCTCAGGAATCTGCCCCAAGTTCAGCTGGCTCTCAGCATCCATGCCTGCTTCCTGCTAGCAGCTTTCTCTGCAGCAGGGACCAGAGAGCTAGGACTTGACTCCCAGACTCCCTTGCCTCCAGGGCTCTAGGTGACAATTAGGTTCTGTCCTTCAGAGACACCTGCGCAGGGGTTGGCAGCTTGGGTTGATGGGCAAGGGCATGGACCCGTGGGGTTTTATGCACTTACCATCTTGTGCTCACTCACTGCCTTGATTGGGGTCCAGAGGCAGTTACAGGGTCGGCGTCCCTTCCCAATCCATGGCTGTGAGTTGCAGAGGTGACCTCTGATTCCGGAGGCGGAGAGGTAACTCTCCTGCTGGACAGTTCTCATGTGCCCCGGGGGACCATTCCTGGGGACCTAGCCTGGACCCTGCGCCCCCAGCTTTTCCTGTGTTTTTGGAGAGACCTAATTCCCTTTATTGAACCTCCTTCTGTTGAAAATAACTGCCAGGACTTTCCATTTCCTGTTCTGACGAGGCTGATACAGTCCCAAAGCTAGTGAAGAAGCAAAGCTGGGGCCAACACCAGGGTCTCCTGCCTCCAGACGCCCTCAGCCATCTGTCTTTCTGGTTTCAGAGTCCAGAGCTTGGGGGCAGCAGTGGCCTGAGTGAGGGGCCGATGGCCATGGGTGTTCAGAATCAGGAGGCCCAGCTAGCATTTGCTTGTAGGGTTAGGGAAGGGAGACCGGCAGGGAGGAATTGCTGGAAATCACGAGCAGGAGTCTCAGGTAGGGGAACAAGCCAGCCCTGCTTGGAAGACGCTGGAACAAGGTGTGGACCGAGAGCCAAGAGGAGAGAGATGGACACCAGCAGAGGGGAGGGGAAGAGTGGAGTCTGTTGTGCGGGAAATGGTTGATTCCCTCCATGCTTTCACATGTATATAACTGAAGACACTCTTCCAAAAAAAAAATTTTTTTTAAGGACAGTTTGTTATCACATATAACAAAGACTCCAAAGACAGGGCATCTATATTAGCCCAATACTGTCTTTGAAGGGCCAAGTTGTTTCCTATCCTTCTGCCATAGCCTTCTTTGTAGGTCTGCTTAGCCTCAGCAGGGCTGTCCTCATGGTCACAAGATGGCTGCACTATTCCAAATGTCACATCCAGACACACCAACCTCTAAGAAGAGGAGTCATCCCTTCTGGGCTTCTGTTTTTACCAGAAGAAAGACTGTTTCCAGAATCCCCCAGTAGACTTCCTCTCAGACCCTAATGCCCAAAACTGGGTCCCATGGTCATCCCTAATCAGTCTCTGGCTGGGAAAACACATTTCGTTATTGGCTCATGTTAGGGGCTCTCGACCCTGGCAATATATGAGAAACACTTGGAGTACTTAAAAAAGAAAAAAATGTATATATTAATGCCTAGTCTCCACCCTGGAACATGAATCAAAAGCTCAGTATCCACGATAATGATGTGTCAATGTAGGTTCATCAATTGTAACAAATGCACCTGTTGATATGGGGGTGGCTATACCAGGGTGGAGGACAGAGGTATGTGTGAAATCTCTGTACTTTCCACTCAATCTGGCTGTGAACCTCAAACTGCTCTAAAAAAATATTTAAAAAAAATTCTTTAAAGCTCAAGATCCTAGGCATTACTATTTTTTTTTTAAATTTCCTAAAATTATTATAGTACTCTAGCATGCCACCAGAGTTGAGGAACTATTGGTTTAAACTATGTGATATTTGTCTCTGAGCTGGGGACAAAGTGACCTTTCCTGGAGGTGAACATCTGAATGACATGGAGATTCTGTTAGCAAGGATGGAGGGGATGGACGTCGCAGAGGCAACGGTCACCAAGGTCCTCACTTCAGTCCACACCAGTCAAGGGGACTGCAAAGAAACTCTGGGGAAGCAGGGACAGAGAAGGGGCTGGCCCGAGGGTGATGGGGACCCACGGAAAGGGCAGGGCCAAGGGGACCCCAGAAGCAGAGCTGGAGACGGGCATCCACAGCTGCCATCTGCCCTCCCTTCAGACTCCTGGAGTGCAGCATGGTGGGTTTCCCCATTGCCTGACCTCAGAGATGGCCAAAGACAGAGAGCGTGACAGGTGCCCCCTTGTGCACTCTGTCCAGTGAGGTGTGGATTGCGATGAGCAACCCAGAAACGTCACCTGCTTTCACTGGGTAACACATGAGTTGTGACGATTCTTGGCCATTTATGTTCAGGACAATGGCAATTGTTTGGAAAAGTTGAATCATGATTGGGCAAATGTTTTTTGGCCCATTCCTTCAACCAAGAAAAACAGTAGAAAGAAAAACAGTAGATTGAATCACGGTGCTGGGACAAGATCAAGTTGTTTTTCTTCCCTCTCCACCCCCTCCAGTTGTTTTTGAGTTCAAATCCAGTTTGGAAATAGGATTAGACCAGAACAGGTTGGGTTGGGGACGTTCGGACTAAAATAGGTTACATTGCAAGGTGTACGTTTGATAAGAATAGTAAAGAGGAAGGGCAGAAGGAGGGTGGGAAGGAGAGGAAGAGGAAGGAGAAAGAGAATCAGGGATTTCACTTCTCCTCTAAATCTTCCCTCAGGAATAACACAGGTCAAGTCCTTGGAAACCCTGGGCCATCTCTTCTCTGAGCTGGGTGCTTCCAGCTCTCTCAACAGCTCCTCGTGCAAGGGTTTGGAGGAGCCATTCAAAACGTCACCGTGGGTGACATTTCCGTGGTATCAGGAAAGAGCAGATGCTCCAGGGATGTGGCACTGTGACTGGCACAGTGACATGAAACCAAGTGACAGGACTTCCTCAACCTCAGTTTCCTAATCTGTGAACGGGCTCATGAGACTAACTCATAGAGCTGCAGGTGGATGGCGGTGAAGGAGAGAAGGAGCGGGGGGGGGGGGGGGGGGGGGGGAGGGGGGGGGGGGGGACCAGCTAAGGCTTTCTCCTTCCTCCCACCTCTGGCCTGGGGTAGGGGCGCTCTGCTCTCTCACTTATCAGAGCGATGCCTGTGGGGCCTAAGCTCGGGGAAGACAAGAGACACGAAGTCTTTGATCGGGATGTTGTCTTTAGGGTTAATACGGTTTCAGCTCCTGGGCTGTTTCATCCCCGCAATACATTCATGCACTTAAATATTTAGTGAGCACCTACTATGCGCTAGTCACTGTTTTAGCCTCTAGGGAGCCTCTAGTGAATACAACAGACAAAGGTAACTGCTCTCATTTTAATGGGGAGACACAGGCTACAAATAGATGAACAGATCAAGTTAAGGACAGATGATAAGAAGCATTTTGGAGACACAAAACAGGGTGAGTGATAAAGAATGGGGAAGGACTTGGGGGCGCTGGGGTTTGGGCTGAGACAGGGGTGATGAGACGCACCTGCCATGAGGCTTTGGGTGATGTATGTGTTGGATGGGGAGTTTGAGATATCAGCTGGGATCAGAGAGTAAGGCGGGGCCCAGATCATACAGCCCCCTTGCAGGGCAACTTAGGGACCTAAGGATTTTAAACAGAAGGTGGTGTTGGGGGAATAGAATTAAAACCTAAATCTCACAACCCAGGAAACCTCTCCGCGAAGATTTATGATTCAGGAGGCATTAAAGCAGAATGTGATGCATACCCCAGGCAGAGACAGAAGGCATCCCACCACCTTACACAGCCAGGCGGAACATTCCATCACACACACGTTCTTAAGATGAAGGATAACTAGTCCTTCGATAAGAGGACTTGGCAGCACCATTTGTCACACAGAGTTCATCCTAACCTCACCTGGTACTTGGGGACACTATCTGTGCTAACTAATTGGCTTCCTCCAGGGGCAAACGTCTATATGACAGGAGGTAGGTAATTCTGCAACTTGGGGGTCAAGTGCTGGCCAAGTGTGGCTCCGACCTGAGGAGATAGGGGGCGCTGTTTCCCCGGATGGTCTCCTTTCCAAAAGGCGGCTCCCAGGTCCCTGAGAAAGAGCTCCTGACGTATTAAGCTGGCTAGAGGCTTTTTTAGCTTTTAAAAAAAGATTTCCACAGGTTTCAAAGAGACAAAGAACATACAATGACAAATTTTCGGAAGTCAGTTTGTATTTACTAGGGGAAAAAAATCTGTTCCTCTGTTTTTGACGGGGGTGGGGGCATTAAGCCTCTTTTTACAATTATTTGCTCTCATAGTGGCATGATCTGATTTTTTTTAAAAAAGATTTTATTTATTTATTTGAGAGAGAGAGAGAACGCGAGCACACGAGCAGGGGGAGAGGGAGGAGGGGCTCGATCCCGGGACCCCAGGATCACAACCTGAGCTGAAGGCAGACGCTTTTTTCTAGCAATCTCATCTGGGGAGGAGCAAGAATGACCTGGGGAGGAGCAAGAGCAGAAGAAAGAAGACCACTCAGTGGTACCATTTTCCGTGGTACTTAGCCCAGGGGTCAAACCTAATTTGAGAGGAGCACATTGGCCTCCAGTTTCTGAGCCATGTGCCATCAAGACACCCTCCTTGGCCATTGCCTTCTCTGGATACACTCCAGAAATGGAGCTGACTCCCATCGTCTAGATGCAAGATTAATGTCTCCCGGACACCAGTGCCTCCTGCCTCATGCCCCCCGGGGGCCAATGCGGGACTTTGGGGAGACTTTCGCTGCGAGTCAGGATGAGAACTGGCGGGGGGGGGTGGGTGGGACTGGAGAGAATGGAGGGGGGTTGCAAAGGAAGCATGCACACACACACATTTGTCTGGCTGGTGAACTTTTATTGGTCTATGTCCAGCAAAGGGGCAGCGGGGACTTGGGGAAGGGAAGCCCAGGGCCCAGATGGGAGTGGGGGCATGCACTGATCCACAGAGGAGCAAGAGGGGGGCTCCAGGAACAATCCTCCTAGGGCTGGGCAGAGAGGCAGGGGTGCAGCACGGGGAGGCCAGCTCCACTTCAGTGACGGGTCATCTGTGAAGAGGACACAAGGGGACAGGAAGGCGCATGTCCTGTTGGGCCCAGAGGCTCCTTGCAGCCTGGTCTCTAGGATAGCCTCCGCCCCCGCCTCTCACCTTGGCCAGGCTCGGGGGGTATCTGGCTTTGAGGGACTCATCATTCAGCAGAGGCCTCACCAGGCAGGAGCGGCGGTGGGAGAAGGTCTCAAAGCTCTTCTTGCCGTGGTAGGAGCCCATGCCACTGTTCCCTGCAGGTGGAGGGGGAGCTGGCTCAGCCCCAGGTGGCCTGAGACCCCCAGCCCCTGCCCGCAGCCCTCATGTACCCCTTCTCTGAGCCTCCCAGGGATGGTCGAGCCCTGGAGGATCCCCCAGGGAGTCCACACTGGGGACAACGGAGAGTGCTCCGAAGAGTTTGCTTTCAGCGATGCCACCAGAGAGCTGTGTGACTCTGGCCCTTGTCCCCTCTCTCGGGGCCTCCATGAAGCAGGCCTGGTGTACCAGGGGGCCTCTAGGAGCCTCTCGGGTCTCGAGGTCAAACGTGGCTGGTGGATATGCTGACAGGAGCCAGAGGTCCACAGGGGAGGGTTCGTGGGGGTTTGAGGTCCCTCCTGAACTCCCAACCCAGGGCTGGGAGAGGGGGGACATCTGTAGGGGGCAGGTGGGCAATGAGCTCAGCCCCAGACTCACCTACACCCCCATAAGGCAGGGAGTGCACAGAGGTGTGGACTACAACGTCATTGGCTGTCACCCCACCGCTTGATGTCTCTGCAATCATCTTCTTAATCACCTGCCACGGCACCCAGCCCCTGCCTCAGTCTCCTTCCCGGGGCACCCCAAGCCCCTCCCCACCCTGTCTGGGCGCATCCCAGAGCCTCAAGGGCCAAGCTGGTGGAGGCAGACCCACACTGCGGTCTGAACCCCAGTTGGGGCCTCCCACTCTCCCCAGGTGTCAAACACTTTGTGGGAAACGACTGGTTTCAGAGCTGAGAAAGGGGCTCAGAAGGTTAAGTGACTTGCCCAAGGTCACACAGCTGGGATCTGAACCCGGGTCCATGGACCCCTAGCTCCTGTTCCCATGATGCCAGGACCCCGGGGGGAGGGCAGCCCAGGCCCACCTTGTCGTTTAGAGAGAACACGTAGAGAGCCAGGGGCTTCTCGCGTTGGCTGATGAACTGGATGGCCTCCTCCAGGCTGCGCACACACACGATGGGCATCACGGGCCCGAAGATCTCCTCCTGCATCACCTGGGACTGGGGGTCCACGTCTATGAGGATGGTGGGGGCTGAGGCAGGAAACAAGCAAGATCAGCCGCTGCCGAGGCCCCCGCCCGCCTGGCAGCCCCGGCATCTAGCTTCTTCCTTCCATTCCTGTGTACAGGTGAGGCTGCCGAGGCTCAGGTGGGGCTTGGACGAGGCCTCCACCTGCCCGGCTCCATCCCGGCAGACCATGGGGAGAACTGTGTATAACCGAGATGGGGGGGGGACACAGGGTCCACCTTGCGAGGGGGCAGGCACTGTGCCCTGCCCCGCCACCTGAGCCCCTGCTGGAGCTCTTCATTCCCTGCCAAACTGGGTGCAAAGTGGGGTCGCATCTGGTGACCTGCAAGCCCAGGCCCTGGGGGCCCCTCCAGCTCAGCTCTTGTTGGTCTTCTGGTCTTTCAGTCCGTATCCCCTGCTGATGCAGGGGTCGGGGGAAGAGGGAGCTGCCCTCTGGGCCTTGTGAGCAGAGGGCTTCTGGGCTGGGGCTAGGCCCCTGCCTGCCGACAGCCCCACAGCCCACCCCAGGCCACTGGGTTGTGCCTGCTCCCCAAGGATCTGTGCTCATTCGCCACCAACCTGCGGGGACCCTGGCAGCCTGGGCGGCGGGGTTGGGGGGGTATAAGGGGGGGGCAGCAGTGCTCTTACCAAGAGTGAGCACACGCACCTATGTATCGGGTGGCCGCGTCCCCACTGCCTCCGTAGGCGACTTTCTGGCCCTCCATCAGGCCCATCACCCTCTGGAAATGCTGGGAGTTAATGATCCTTCCATAGTCGCGGGACTTCTTGGCATCCTCCCCATAGAACTCCTATAGAGAAGAGGAGGCTGGTTTCAGGTAAAGATGCAGACCTTCATCATGGCCACTGGCTGAGAGGTGACCTTGGATCACAGGGGGGGGCACCACCCAGCTGGTGCACAGCGACACCAAGAGCTACCAGACTGCCATGACATCTGGGGTGCTCCAAACATTCATTGCGTACGAACTGCTGCGAGACAGCATTATTTGAAAGAAATATATGCACGGTTGTGTGGACTTGGCGATAGGACCAAATGTGAGCATTCGCAGAAAGGAAATAGGAGGGAACATACCAACACGTGAGCAGTGATTGTCTTGGGGTGGTGGGGTTCTGGGTGGAGTTTTTTTTTTTCTTTCTTTTATAATCTTTTTCCAAATGATCTACAGTGAGTGTAGATTACTTTTAGGATCAGAAAAAAAGAAAATCCAGTGTTTTCTAAAGTCTAGACCCACTTCACTGCTTTGCAGCCTCTCTCTCTCACTCAGCCCCGGGGGGCCCACACTCACTTTCAGGGACTTTTTGAGCTTCTCCACAATTTGGTTCTGGATGGAGGGGTCACAGAGGATGTAGTCGGGGGCCACACAGTTCTGGCCGCTGTTCATGAATTTCCCCCAGGCGATGCGTCTGTGAAAATTCCAGATTAGATTGCGTTCTGAAAGGCACGGGAGGCTCCCCCCAGACAAGCATCTTATTCCGGGATCGAGGCACAAGGGGCTGGGCTCTGGAGGAAAGCCCTCAGGGGGCAGAAGCCAGAGGCTGCCTAGACTCAGAGCAAGACTTCGGTCTGCGTGAGCTGGAAGGTTCCAGCACAGACATGCGCCACGCGCCTCACCTGCAGGCAATGTCCAGATCGCAGTCGTTGTCCACATAGCAGGGGTTCTTTCCCCCCAGCCCCAGTGTGACGGGGGTCAAGTGCTTGGCTGCGGCCATCATGATGATCTTCCCCACGGCGGTGTTCCCGGTGTACAGGATGTGGTCAAACCTCTCCTTGAGCACCTCTGTGGTCTCGGGAACGCCCCCATCGATCACCGGGTACAGGTCCTTCCATGCAAGGAGAGAGACGAGGCTCAGGAAAGACCACAACCCCTCCTCCCCCTGGCGAGCCAACCACCATCAGATAGAACACTGCCCCCCACTCCCCAACACCGGGGCTCCTTTCATCTCTGTGGGAGAGGCTGGCTGTCCTTGCCCCAACCCAAGGCTTAGCCTCTTGCTGCAAAAATGCACTGTTTCTCAACCCCCAAAGACCCGGCGAGCACCTCACCCTGTCCAGGTACTGAGGGATCATGGTGGCCAGCAAGTTGGCCATGTTCTCACTCAGCTCCGAGGGCTTGATGACCACTGCGTTCCCTGCAGAGATCAGGGAGTCAGAGTCCTGCCCTCCCAGTGACCAAGCCTGGAGCCCCATCCATTCTGTGTCCATCAGACCACATGAAAGGCAAATCCATCAGACCACGACCTGAGCCCGGGGCTCCATCTTCCCCCAGGCCTGAGCTCCCCGCCATCTCTGGCCAAGCTCAGGAGGGGTGGGACCGTGATCCCTGGTGACTCCCTCCTGAAACGGGGCCCACGTACCTGCAGCAATGGCGCCCACCATGGGCTGGATGGTGATGGTGAAGGGGTAGTTCCAGGTACCGATGATGAGGACCACGCCCAGGGGCTCTGAGTGGATGTAACACTCGTCCTGCTGGGTCTGGGAAGTCTTCTCCACGGGCTCGTCCACAGCCCACTCGGGGAGCTTCTTGATCATGTACTCGATCTCTTCCAGGACATACACCACCTCCTCGTAGTAGGCATTCCATTCATTCTGCGGTGGAGACAGGGCTCTGTGTGAGTTCACTGGCTGGAGATCGAGGGAGTCACCGGGGCTTGGCTGTGCTCCTGGCTCACTGTTCCCTAGATTTGGGACCCTGACTGAGCTGCTTACCCTCTCCTAACCTCAGCCTCCTAATCTGAAAAATGGGAGTGTGATCTGGACCTCACAGGACTGCTGGGTCGGCATGTTGGACACAGCCCGGTTGTGTTCAGCTGTCAGGGTGATGGTGGGTGTTCACTGGGGGCTCCCCAGGCCAGGGGCCTGGGCCGGAGAAGGCACAGGGGGTGCGAGCAAAGCTAAGTATTTGCTACTGGGTTGGCGGGCCCGCGAGGGTCCCTTTCTGACAGCGTTGGGGGCCCAGGCAGGTTTGGACATGTCAAGTTCATGGTGCCTGCGAGGACCTCAGACCTGGGCAGTGATTTGAAGGTCATTAAAGGGTGGGGAGAACCGAGCAGAGGTGTGTCCAGGAACACTTATAGATTGAAATGAGACTTGAACTCAGGATGGAGCCCTAAGAAGGCCATCTTGAAGAAACAGGTGCAGGAAAAAAGACTGCCAAAGGGAGGACAAAACCCAGAAGAACCTCAGGAGGGGAAGGAGGGAATGAGCGGAGGGTTCAAGGATCCTGTTGGAGTGGGTGGGGAGGAAGCCATTGTGCAGGGGTGAGGAGAAAGGAGGAGCAGACGGCAAAATACACAACTCTTCCATGCACTTCGGCTGTGAAAGAGCAAAACAGAATTTGTGAAGTTTCTGTATTAAGGTGAGGAACCAGAGATTTAAAAATGCAGCAGCAAAGGGTCCAGCACAGGAGGGGGATGAGCTCCAGCTAACCCCCTGCTCTTCTCCAAGGCAAAATCAAACTGTGGAAGCAGGGCCAGGCGACTTGGGGGCAGCAAGGTGAAGGGTTTGAGAATTGGGAGGTGTCTGATTTTGCTCAGGGTGAGGGATGGGTGGGGAGGGAGGGAGGATACCCTGTAGAGCGGGGTGCCCTTTGGGACCCCAGGCTAGGATGTTCTCTGGTGGGGGTAGGGGGGGCCAGGTGGCCGTGCATGGGGCTGAGGGCTGGGGGAATGAGAGAGAAGAAGTTCAGGGTGTCCTGTGCGCAGGACATGGCTAAACAGGGTGGCCTCGTGCTCTGGGCTGGATGCGGAAGGAAGTGAAGCCAGGAGGGAATGGCAGGCAGATGGGGGGAAGGAGCTGCCGGCCCCTGCGCTGGGCTGCGGGGAAACCCGGGGCTCAGAATGGGTTGGAAGGAGTGGCCTGAGTGCCCCATCTCAGCGTCTGATGGTTTAAGCTGCACTTTTCCTCGTCTACAAAAGGGTCCCACCTCAGGCAGCCTGCTTTGAGGACAAGGTGCGGTTCTAGGCAAAGAGCTGGGCACAGAGCGCCAGGCGCGCAGCAGATGTCCTAGACGCGAGCAGCGACCCTTCCTGTTGCTCTTCCAGCCTCCGGGGTGGGTGGGGGGAAGCGGGGCGCACCTTGTGGAGGTCGGCGGTCAGCGCTCCCACGATGTCCTTCTCATGATCCTTGATCATGCGCCGCAGCGCCTCCAGCTGCTGGATCCGGAACTGCAGCGGGCGGGTCTTGCCCGAGTTGAACGCGGCTCTGGCCCGCTGCACGACCTCACTGAATTTGCTCATGGTGCCTGGGGGTGGAGGGTGGGGGTGGAGAACACCTTGGACCCGGGAGCTGCAGGGCTAGCACCCTCATTGCTCCAACACCGCGTTAATTTTGTAGGAAGAGGACGATCTCCCCGGGAGCGTTGGGAAAATGGCATGGTTTTGCCTTCTCAGCTCCCTAACCCAGATGGCTGGTACCATCTGGCCCTCTCAACACCCCCTGAGCTGATGACAAACTCATCTGCAGGGAGGGCCAGGAAGCAATGACACGCGACCCTAATTGCTCACGGTGAGTTCCCGGCAGTGTGCTGGGGCAGGTCCTTCCTGGCATCTCTCAAGCCCCACTCCCACCTCTGCCCGCTTGCAAACTGGAAGACACTGGCAGGCAAACACTCCAAGAGCTCTGCGCCCCCAGCCAGGCCTTTCCGGATTAGATTGGCCGGCTCAGGTTGTGATTCCACAGCCAGCTGATTAAAGAAAACCCAGCATCAGCCTACCTGCGCCACCTTTCTGGCTCCGCGACTGTTTGTAAAAGCACTGGTTGCTTTGCAGTGGAACCAGGCTTGGTCTTTAAGCCAGATTGTGCCTTAACACCTGTGGGACACAGAGTGCGTGCCAGCAGAAATCTCTCAGAGCTTCAGAGTTCCGCACAGAAGTGCGGAGGGGATTCCTGCTAGCGGTGCAAGCCAGTTACCATACTGGCAAACTGGGATGGCTCTGCTGGGGGCCATCTGGCAACCTCCAGCAGAAGCCTTTACAATGTATTTCTCTATGATACCGCAGGTCCACATTCAGGAGCTTACAGACATCTCAGCGTTCCTAAACATTCATGAATAAGCAAGGTCATGAAGGTTGCATATAACACAGAAATACTGGAAACATCCTAAACGGCCATCAGCAATGGAAATGAGGTACGCAGCACTTATGTAATGGATGATTGTGCAGGATTTCGGAGGGAGGTGCAGCTCTCTTGCTCTCGGTGCCGGATGTGTCCCAGGCACGAGGCATAAGCACGAGACATAAGAAAGAAAACAGGTTACAGAACAGCAGGAACACTAGGCATGCGCCTAGAGGTGTGTGTGCGCGTGTGCGTGCGCGTGTGTACGTGAGCTCTTGCACACGGAAGATAAGACCAGAAGGATAACCCCCAACATGGTGGCGACAGGTAGGGGTGGGATTAGTAATGATCTTTGCGTTCATCTTCTGTGGTGTTTGACTTCTTTTTCAACGAGCTTGCATTTTTAAAAATGTTTTGTACCTTTTTGAATAGGTAACACGTGCTCATGGTAGAAAAGGTAAAAAGATACGAAAGGGACACAGAGAAAAACCTCCCTCCCCCCTTTTCCCTCGGCAATTCCTTACCGTCCCTCCCAGAGATATCCAACCACTTTCAGACACTGCATAACTTCTAGTATCAGAAAAAAAAAGAAAACCCACAATAAGGCTATTTCCATTTTGCAAAAAAAATTATATATACCGTATATGGTATACAGATAAACATGTATGTATGTAAATATATGTATATATGGTATATATAATTTTTTTTGCAAACTGGAAATAGCTGTGTGTGTGTGTGTGTAATCCTGCTCAAATTCCAGCAAGCGGTTTCTCATAGCTTCCACTGGGTCCCCTGTCCACGGTGCTGACCCCCACCGCAGGCGTTTTGCACAGAGAGGAGGGGCGGGCCCTGCGGGCATCCAGGGCACCCCAACTGACCACGACCCCAGCCACACAGCTCTATAGGAGGGTCCTGCTTCCCTCCTCAGACT
This sequence comes from Phoca vitulina, assembly GCF_004348235.1. Taxonomy (NCBI): domain Eukaryota; kingdom Metazoa; phylum Chordata; class Mammalia; order Carnivora; family Phocidae; genus Phoca; species Phoca vitulina. The sequence continues at coordinate 10,306,544 of NW_022589750.1, read as the reverse complement.
TGGGGGATCAAACCAAGGCAGCAGGCTCTGTCTGGCCACTGGCCACCAAGGCTGGGCGGCCCAGGGTGGAAGAGCCCGGTGTGACCCCAGGTCCAGCACTCAGAACTTTGGGGTATCTGGGAAGGAGCCCCCTCTATGGACGGCATCAGTAATGGCATCGCCTCTCATTACAGAGATTATTACAGAGATTAATGGAGCTGGAGAGCATCTAACATTGCACTTGGCACCCCAAGGAGAGCTGATGGAATTCCTTTCCCCGGACCAGTCCACCTTCCCACAGCTCTGCATCCCACCCGCCTCACCTGTGCCGACTTTGCCCCCAGGTGTCCCTGTGGATGACTCCCCCTCAATTACCCCCTTTGATCCTCACAAAAACTCCATGGCTGCGCCCATGAAGAAGGAACTGTTAGGAGTCCGTTTTACAGGTGAGCAAAGGGAGGCTGAAAGACGCTGGATAGTCCCACCTAGGGGGAAAAAAAAAAAAAAAGAACGGGGTTGGGGGATGGGGTGGGAGGGGGAGTGGGGAGAATACCTTTGACACAGCCTTTCCCAGTGGCTTGAGCTTCTGGAATGAGCAGCCCAGAGGGGACACATTTAAGGACCCTTCTTCCCGCCCACTTGGCCTGGGAGTCCCTGCCCAGGAAGTTTGGGTAACAAGAACAAAAAACAGTGTGCGAATATGGGTTCTAGCTAACGACCTCTACTTCCTCTGACCCCAGCTTTGGGGATTAGGCTTTGGGTGGTTTATTTTTTTTTCTCTTCTGAAATGCAAGAATGAGTCTGTGAAGGCTTGGGCGGGGCTGCCATCCAATCTTCAGAAGGAGCCTCTGTGTTTGCCCTGGGCAAGGGGGTCCTGATTGATTCAGCCTGGCATGTAACTCTCCCAGATTTCCGAAGTTCCACTGCCAGAGGCTGTTCTCCCAATTTCCCTGTTATGTAAGGTCAGCAGGGGGTGAGGCACGAGGCATGGTGAGCACACGCGCAGCTCCTCCAAAAGCGCGTCCCCCTTGCCTCTCGGCCATGTGCACGGGTGTCAGGGCCCCACGGAGGGAGTGATCTCCCGCCCGGGGCACGACCGGCTGGGGGCTTTCTCTGCGCGGATCTGCCCTCCTGTTGAAGGGCAGAGACGAGGCCAAGAACCAGGAATGACTGCCTGGAATCTCCCTCTGTGTGGTCACCCAGGAAACCAGTGATGCTGGGGAAGGAAGGCAGGCATCTGGAAGCCCCTTCCTCTGCTCTTTACCAGATGTTTGCTGGGCATCTCCTCTGGGCCACCCACCGGGGAAGGAGGCAGATGTCGCTTCCCGTCACTTCTCACACCTGTCCTGTTGTTGCAGACTCTTGGCCTCCTCCCTATCAGACTTGCGCTGCCCTTTCCCACCAGCAGGCTCTTCTCCAGGCAGCATCTGGGGGCCCCTGCTTCCCATTTCACTGAGAGGAAAGCATAAGGTCTCCAATAGGGGCCTACAAACCCCCAGGGACGTGTTCTAGCCCTTCTCCTCCCTCCCTAGGAGGCCCTGCCCCAAATACCCGCTTTCGGTCTTCTTCCTCCATTTTATTTCTCTCCAAAGCATTCGTTGCCCCGGACATGCTCTCTGCCTACTTATTTCCTTTGCTCCCTGTTGCCCTCCAGCTAGAATTTGGTTTGCTCACTGCCATAATCCTCACACAGTGTCTGGCAAATAGTAGCTATTCAATAAATATTTGCCGAACGATGGAATGAACAGAACATTCCAAAACAATACGAAAACTGTAGCAACTGGAACACGTACAGATGTTACGGGGACAAGGATGAGGGGCCCACAGGAGGGGGGCGGCGTCTGTGCTGAGTGAGGGGTATTCACGCGAGGAACAGCGAGAGGGCTTGGAACAGCAAGAGCAAAGGCGCAGAGACCGTGAACAAGGTCATGCATCGGCTGCAGTTAATCATAAGCTGTGATGGGCATGCTGTTGCCAGCAGGAGGCGAGGGGGTGGATGAGGCTCCAGGGGCGAGGGGCTCATGGAGGCCCCGGGGGCCGGGCAGCCTCTGGGTTTAGGTGGGCATGAAGGAGCTTATCATAGCCTATCAAAATCAGACCTTGTTTCTCGAGGATGCTTCTGAATAGGGCACGGTCTTGGTGAGGTCTGGACTGGAAGCTGCAGCTTGCAGGAATGCAGGTAAAGAATGACAGGACCCCAACCCAGACTGGCAGAATGGGAAACAGTTCCAGAACAGCTGGAGGAAACCGGGGCAGGATCTGCTGCCTGGGGGACGGGGGCGGAGGGGTGAGCTGGGTGGTGGGTGGAAGGTAGGGGCATGCCCTGAGATGGAAAGTGACCAAGTGGGTGCACCAGGCCTCTTATGTCAACTGGAACCCTCCCCCTTGCTTTCCTGGTGGTGGCACCTGGTGATCTTTGCAGATGACCCCTTGCCGGTGAGATAGTCAACTGGGGTGTTCTGTTGTAGCTTAGCCAGGGGGAACGCGGGTCCCCCACACTCTCCTGGGAACTGGATATTGAGTGGAGGGCAGACTGCAAGGCCCAAGGTCACTGGAGCGGATTCATCATGACCACAGCTCCCTGGAGACTCAGCCCTCCCCGTCCACTCCCCAGTTCCCTGACCGCCCCAGCCCCCACCCCTCCGAGGTCTGATTGTCAGCTCCACTGTTTAATGCATTCAGTGGAAATGTTCAGCCGAACACTACCGACTGTATGTCCTTAGACACGCTATTTAGTCTCTCTGGGCCTCAGTTTCCCTCATCTGAAAAATGAGGTGGAAAGAAACAGAGAGATGAGCCCCCCGGGGCCCCCCGCTTTCTGGTCCTTGGGTCCGCCCGCCTTCCGTGAGACTCCTCTGCAGCCTTCGTGGCTCTAAACCACCTTCATCCCTCTCATTTCCTCCTTCATCTTTTAGCATGAAGTTGACCTCCCCGAGGAGAACCATGGAAGCGACTGGAAAAAGCAAGCACAGGCAACGATGCCGAATGGTGCCCGGCACACACAGAAAGTTTTGTGGAAATGCTGAGTGCTCTTGCTCTCGTTAGAAGTAGCAGCCTTCGTCCCGGTCATGGAGCAAGGAGCCTTGAACCTTGTTTAAATTCATGGCAAACCAAAGCTTTAGCTTCTTGTTGGTGGAGAGTTGCGGTTCTACCATAAGCTTGACTTGTCGCAGATGGTGTTGCGCATGCATGGTTTTTAGGTTTTCATCTTCGCCCCGCTACTCCATCCCAACGCCCAGATGGTCTCGTGCTCTCTCCGAAGCCTGCCACTGCCACCTGCCTGCTGTCCTGAGTCCCTGCCCACCTCTCTACGGTACCTTCTCCAAACACTGACAGGGGGACCTTTGGGCAATGAAGACCTGAACATCTCTCTGCCCGCTGACATCCTTCAGTGGCTTTCTACTTCACTGAGGAAAAAAACCTTCCATGGCCTTTGAGAACTGCACGGTCTGACTCCTGGGCTGCCTTGCCAGCCTCATTTCATGCCACTTTCCAACATTTTCACTGGATTCCAGTCCACTGGCAGTCCTAGAATGAGCCAGGCGGTTGCCCACCTCAGGGCCTTTGCACATGCTCAGTCTCGCTCCCTGGAACACTTCCTCTTCCACTGTGCACCAGGGTAACCCTCACTCCTGTTTAGACCTCAGCTTCTCTGACCCACTCTCACCCCCAAATAATAGCTTCCTTACTCCCAGGAATCTGCCACAACTTGCAGTCATATATTTGTATCTGTGATTCTTTGTGGATTATTTTTCTTCGCTCCTTGTCCTCTCCCCTCCTGCCACCCCCTCCGCCCAGACTCACATTTCCATGAAAGCTGAGATCTCAGCTTTTGTTCCATACTGCATCCCCAGCGTGTTGCATATAGGAAGGCCTCAGAGAATAATGGAAACAGGCCCATGTACCACCATCCCAAATCAGCAGATGGGGCTGGGCAGGGTCCAAGCGAAGACTGAGAGAAATTAGCAATCATTTAGCAAGATGATTTTCAGCAAATTCACCTAAACCTAGCAAAACAGTTTTGAATGAATAAAAAAAATGGGCTTAAAAGTCACTTTGCTTAGTGGAAGGTACATAAAAAAAAAGTTACTTTGCTTAAATTTCAAGGAACATGTAGGTTAGAGTAGCTGCTGGAGGGGAAAACCCACTTTCTTTTTAAAAGCAGATGGGAAATAATTCGGCGGGGAGTACGTGGGGTTGTTATGTCTCTCCTTTCTGTTAGAGAGGGAAGGGGGAGAGACGTGGACGCTCAGGGCCTGTGGGAATACTTCGTGCACAGACCGTGGGGAAAACAGTCCTGGCTTTGTTTCTGACCTGGGGCAGCCAGGGACAGACAGCCTGGGAACCACAAGAGGGTCTCACGCGCAGCTGAGATCACAAGGCAGGATGAGAACACACTGTCACAAAGGGGGCCTGATCCTTAGCTGCGCTGAGGCTGTCCACCCGTGTATCAGAGGCGTACTTTGAGGGAGGTAGAAAAGCCTCTTGGGTTTAGAACCTTGAAATAAAATCTGTGACAAGATCTGGAGGGGCCCTCCAGAAACTTGAAATCGCAAGTTGGACACATAAACCCATGCACAATGCCTCTCTTGACGGGACTAAGCCTGGGAGCCTGGGAGGGAAACTTTGGGAACAGTTGACCATTATTCTTGTTTTTGTAAATTGACCAACTGTCACATCTGATCATCAATTGGCTGCCCCATAGGTTGTCCACGTGGGCAGAACCCACCGTTAGCCTGACTCCCCTGGTGAACAGTATCTCCCCTGTGAATACAATGCAGTGGGCTCTTGGGTTATCTCTTTGGGCTCAGGTAATCTCTACCTTGCCCTGGCAGGTGGATCCAGCTCTCATCCCGCTGACACAAATACCACCTCCTGGGAACCTATCTGATGACCCCAGGCCTTAACATCACCTTCTTAAAAAGTATAAGACTAAGTCAGTGCTTCTCCAAATATGGCCTCCGGACCAAAAGCTTCAGCATCAATTGCTGTTTCACAAGGATGCAAAGACAATTCCATGGAAAAAAAAAAGTCTTTCTAACAAAGGGTGCTGGGATGACTGGATATCCACATGCAAAAGAATGAAATTGAACTCTTACTTCACACCATATGCAAAAATTAACTCCAAATGGATCATCAACCTAAATGTAAGAGCTAAAAATTTAAAACTTCTACAAGAAAACATAGGAACAAATCTTTGTGTCCTTGGGTTAGGCCATGATTTCTTAGATACACCAAAAGCACAAATGATCAAAGGGGGAGAAAAAAGATAACTAGATTACATCAAAATTAAAAACTTGTGTGTTATAAGTTATACCATCAAGAAAGTTAAGAGAAAACCCAGAGAATGGGGGAATATATTTGCAAATCATATATCTGGTAAGGGACTTATATCAGAATATATAAAGAACTACTACAACTCAATAGTAAAAAGACAAAGAACCCAATTTAAAAATGGGCAAAGGGTTTGAACAGACATTTCTCCAAAAAGGTTACACAAATAACCAATAAACACATGAAAAGATGCTTGCCATCATAGTCATTAAGGACATGTAAATAGGGCGCCTGGGTGGCTCAGTTGGTTAAGCGACTGCCTTCGGCTCAGGTCATGATCCTGGAGTCCCGGGATCGAGTCCCACATCAGGCTCCCTGCTCAGCAGGGAGTCTGCTTCTCCCTCTGACCCTCCTCCCTCTCATGCTCTCTGTCTCTCATTGTCTGTCTCGCAAATAAATAAAATCTTAAAAAAAAAAAAATTAAAAAAAAAAAAAAGGACATGTAAATAAAAGTACAATGAAATACCACTTTATACTGACTAGGATGGTTTTTTTTTTTTTTTTCCCAAAAATAGACAATAACAAACTGGTACGGCCACTGTGGAAAATAGTATGGAGGTTTCTCAAAAAGTTAAAAATAGATCTACCCTACTATCCAGCAATTGCACTACTAGGTACTTAATCAAAGATTACAAAAATACAGATTCAAAGGGATACATGCACCTTATGTTTATGCCAGCATTATCCACAATAGCCAAATTATGGAAACAGCCCAAGTGTCCATTGACTGATGAATGGATAGAGAAGATGAGGTATGTGTATACGATGGAGTATTACTCAGCCATCAAAAAAAAAAAATGAAATCTTGCCATTCGCAAGGACAAGGATAGAGCTACAAAGTATTATGCCAGGTGAAATAAGTCAGTCAGAGAGAGACAAATACCATATGATTTCACTTATGTGTGGAATTTAAGAAACGAAACAAACGAACAAAGGAGGGAAAAGAAAGAGAAAAAGAAGGAAACCAAGAAACAGACTCTTAATTATAAACACACTGATGGTTACCAGAGGGGAGGGTGGGGTGAAATAGGGGATGGGGATTAAGGAGGGCACTTATCGTGATGAGCACGGGGTGATGTATGGAAGTGTTGAATCACCATATTGTAACACCCCAAACTCATATTACACTGTATGTTAACTAAGTGGAATTTAAATAAAAACCTTAAAAAAAGCAAAGACAGACAATAACAAATGTCGATGAGGACGTGGAGAAATAGGAACCCTCCTATATTGCTAGTGGGAATGTAAAATGGCATAGTCGCTTGGATAACAGCCTGGCAGTTCCTCAAAGAGGTAAACAGAGTTTCTGTAGGGCCTGGCAATTCTACTCCTAGGTATATACCCAGGAGAGATGAAAACGTACATCCATAGAAAAACTTCTATGTGAATGTTTACAGCAGCACGTTTCATAATAGCCCAAAAGTGGAAACCACCCAGTGTCCATCAACCGATGAATGGAGAAACAAGATTGTGGTCTATCCATATAATGGAATAATATTCAACCATAAAAAACAATGAAGTTTTGATACCATTTTGAATAATTTTGACCATTATTCTTGTTTTTGTAAATGTACATGGGCATTGTTTTTGCCCATGTACAACATGGATACTGCTTGTAAACATTATGCCAAGTGAAAGAAGCCAGTCACACACAAGACTACATCGTATATGATTCCATTCATAGGACACATCCAGGAAAGACAACTTTATAGACAAAAAGTAGATTGGGGCAGCCTAGGGCTGAGGAAGGGGGTTGGGGGTTGTGGGGGTGACGATTTCTCTTAAGGGGACTGAAAATGTTCCTGGTTAGATTGTGGTGATGGGTGTACCAAAAAACTAAAAAACACTGAACTGTACACTTAAATGGGTGAATAACATGATGTTGTATCTCAATAAAGCTATTAAAATATTTATATTATATTCCGTATCTTCACTCTACGAAATAGGAAAACGAATTGAAAATCCTTTGGGAATCTCCCTTATAGAAGGATTCAAAATAACATGTATAGGTAATGCCCTCTGAAGGAGGTGGCCCATAACCCCCATCTCCGAAAGTATGGGACGTGTGCAGTAACTTCCTTCCAAAGAGGACAGTGTGGACAGGTTGGGAGAGTGGCTCTACATGGAGAAACCCAACGAACACCACCTCACCAGGCGGTCAAGGTCAATGTCATCAGTGATGAGTTATGGCGGCAGCACGTCCCCCGGATATGGCATAATGAAAATGACTCCAATGAAAATGAAATGAAGACCACTCCACCTCTGTGGTCTTCCCTGGGAAAACTCAGAACCCCAGTCTCACCATGAGAAAAACACAAGACAAACCCAAATGGAGGGACGTCTAAGAAATACCTGACCAGTACTCCTCGAAACCGTCAAGGTCATCAAAAGCAAGGAGAGTCTGAGCCAAGAGGGGTCTAAGGACACATGACAATGAGTGTAAGGTGGTCTTCTGAATGGGATCCTGGGACAGGAAAGGACATTAGGTAAAAAGCCAAGAAATCCAAATGAAGCATGGACTGCCATTAATAATAATGCACCAACATTTATTCATTACTTGTGACAGAAGAGTCACACTAGGGAAACACGTTAATAACAGGTGATCCGAGTGTAGGCTCTACAGGAACGCTCTATAATTACCTTTGCGAGTTGTCTGTAAATCGAAAATTTGCAAAAGTAAAGTTTATTTGAAAATCCCATTTGGAGGTAGCACGCAGGGTGAAATGGGTTCTAGCTTCACAGCTCTCTAGCTGTGTGACCTAGGAAAGATATTTACCCTCTCTGGGCCTGATCTCCCCCATCAGTTAAAATAGTTGTGCCAAAATCTCCAACAGTTGTAGAATCCTAACTCAGTAACATACATGGAAGAACTCTGGAAAGTGAAATTTCTTCCAAAATAATCCACCGACAAGGGTAAGCTTCGGTTAGCTAAAAAAATTTACTCATGTGGACATTTTATTCTCCAAACATTCTTGTTTTCCTAACTTAATATACTGTGGACCCTTGAACAACACGGGTTTGAGCCGCACGGGTCCACTCTCATGGGCTTTTTCTTTTTTTTGATATATTACAGTCCCATGAATGTTTTTCTGTCTTCCTTATGATTTTTTTTTAAGATTTTATCTATTTGAGAGAGAGGTAGAGAGCCCGTGCACAAGAGAGCATGAGTGGGGGAGGGGCAGAAGGAGAGAAAGAAGAAGACTCCCTGCTGAGCAGCGAGCTGATCTCGGGGGGCTCGATCCCAGGACACCGGGATCACGACCTGAGCCGAAGGCAGACGCCTAACCGACTCAGCCACCCAGGGGCCCCTCCTTATGATTTTCTTAATAACATTTTCTTTTCTCTAGCTTACTTTAAGAATACAGTAATTAATCCATATATAAAATACATGTTAATTGATTGTTTACGTTCTCTGTAAGGCTTCAGGTCAACAGCAGGCTGTTAGTAAAGTCTTTGGAGAGTCAGAAGTTACACAGGGATTTTCCACTGCAGGGGTGGGAGGTGGGTGGCACCCCTTCCACCCCCCACCCATCGAGTTGTCCAAAAGCATCAACTGCATCGGAGCGGGTTGGAGGTTCAGCCAGGCTGATGGGTGCAAAGTGCTTTAGCTGCGTTCCTCGGATCCCTATTTCCTGACCTCAGGTGAGCTGAGGCATTTTGCACACATGCACTGGCGATTTGCGTTCACGCCCTGGGACCTGCCCCCCCTTGGCCCATTTCTTCCGCCCTGTTGCGTGTGCTTCCCCTGTCAGGGTTTTCTTAAACCTGTGTGTTATAGCCATCTAAGTTACTAGTATTTTCCTTAATCTGTCATTGGCCTGCGGACTTTATTGAGGGGGCCTTTTGCTATTCAAAAGTTTTTTACATGGCCAACTAGAATGCTTCCATCTTAGTTTGGATGAGGAAGGTCTCCCCACCCCCCTACCCCCGAGTCCTAGGTTGTTCATCTAATTCTCTAGATGTTCTAGTAAGTTTTTTAATTATTTTATTGTTTACCCTGAGCCCACCAAGAAATTATTCTACATATGAAGGTGGAAATCCACGTTTATTTTCTCTCAAATGGATAGCCTGTTGTGCCAACACCACTTAATAAAAACACCACCAACAGTGGGGCGCCTGGGTGGCTCAGTCGGTTAAGAGTCCGACTCTTGATTTCAGCTCAGGTCATGATCTCAGGGTCCTGGGATCGAGCCCCGAGTCGGGACTCCACGTTCAGCAGGAAGTCTGCTTGGGGATTCTCTCTCTTCCTCTCCCTCCGCGCCTCTTCCTGCTTGCGTGCACGTGTGCTCTCTCTCAAATAAATAAATATATCTTAAAAAAAAAAACACCAAAAAACCCAAAACAAAAAAAACCACCAGCAACAGTAACAACAGCACGTACTGGGTCTTTACTGTGTGCACTTTCCATGTATTAATTCTCATTAATTCTCACAACCACCCAAGAGATAGGAACCATTATTACCTCCACAGATGCAGAAACTAAAGCACAGAGAGTCTAAGCGATCGGCCTAAGGTCACACAGCTGATAAGTGACAGGTCCAGGTGTCACCCAGGACATCTGACTTCAGTGTCCCCCCCCCCCCTTCAGAGGTTCATACCCTTCTGTTTCATCCACGTCCTCCAGGTTTTCAAACCTGTTGCCATAGTGTCAAATATGGTTTCCTCCAAATTCCCTTACTGTCTCCTTTCTCACTGTTGCTGTTGTCTATTCCTATCTCATCTTTCCTTTACCAAGGAAAGTGCAAGTCATGATGAGCTCGGATTTTTCTGTGCATCCAGGCTTGCAAAAACCAATTAATGCATGCTTATCTTCTCTAGTAGAAATATGGATATGACTGTAGATTTGCTTGCTTAATCCATTAATTTCTGCTTTTATCTTTACCAACTTCAACTTCCTCATTTCTTTTGGTACTTAAACTCTGTAAGAAAGAAGGTTCTTATCCTTTGTCTTCCTATTTTAAGACCAAAGGCACTTAAGTTTTCATTTTCCACTGGATGTGGTTCTGCTGTGTCCCAGAAGTTTGGGAATGAAGTATTCTATTTTTCATTGCTTTCCAATAGTTTTTAATTCAGTTTCCCTCTTGATGTCCTTTTTAAGTGTTTTCCTAATATCGAAGTAGTGAAGAGTATAGTCATCACACCTTTATTACTCCCAATTTCATCAGATTATGACAAAAATATGGCCTTTTTCAGGGCACCTGGGTGGCTCAGTTGGTTGAGTGTCCTGACTCTTTGTTTAGGCTCAGGTCATGATCTCATGGGTTGTGGGATCAAGCCCTGAGTGGGACTCTGCGCTCAGCAGGGAGGCTGAGCAGGGAGTCTGCTTGAAGATTCTCTCCCTCTGCCCCTCACCCCAGGTTACATGCACATGCTCTCTCTCTCTTTCTCTCTTTCACATAAATAAATAAATCTTAAAAAAATATATATGGCCTTTTTCTCTGTTTTTCTGTACTGGTTCAGGTTTTCTTTGTGGTCAAATAGACTATTTTTGCAGCAGTTCTGGGGACCTATGAATAGGATGTATGTTTTCTGTTCACAGAAGTAAGAATCTTCACTATTAAATCAAATTTATTGATTATTCCTGTATATTGTTACTTTTTACTTACTGGGCCTAATTCTGAGAGTTGTGTATTGAAGTCTCACTGTAAACGCATTGTTATCCAAGTCTCCTTAGAATTCTGGTACTTTCGCTTTGTGTGTTTAGTCACATTTTGCTTAGTTCATATGGGTTTATGACACTTTGTAACGTGCTGCCAAAGAAAACATGGATTTATGACACTTTGATCTTCTTCATCCTTTTTGTTTGTTTGTTTTTAAAGATTTTATTTATTTATTTGGCAGAGAGAGACACAGCGAGAGAGGGAACACAAGCAGGGGGAGCAGGAGAGGGAGAAGCTGGCTTCCTGCTGAGCAGGGAGCCTGATGCAGGGCTCGATCCCAGGACCCTGGGATCATGACCTGAGCCGAAGGCAGACGCTTAACTGACTGAGCCACCCAGGCGCCTCATCTTCACATGTTTTCACCTTACCGTCCACCTTATCAGATGTTAATATCACTGGTCCTGCCTTACTTTTGTTTGTGTCCGCCCACCTAATTATTTCCAGGCCTTCTTCATCCCACTGTTTTGCGTGCATTTCTTGTAAATAATATCTAGCTAGGGTTTGTTTTATTTTTCTATATATTTTTTAAAGATTTTATTTATTTATTTGAGAGAGAGAGTTAGAGAGAGAGCCTGAGAGAGGAGAGAGTTAGAGGGAGAAGCAGACTGCCCCCCTGAGTGGGGAGCCTGATGCGGGACTCGATCCTGGGACTCCAGGATCATGACCTGAGCCGAAGGCAGTCACTTAACCAACTGAACCACTCAGGCACGCCCATGGTTTTTTTTTCCCCCCATAGGGTTTGTTTTATATGCCATTCTGACTTCGTATAATACTTCACAATACTTGATATTATTCTTTCCATTTCCTTCATGCTCACTATTTACACTGTTCTGTCCGCTCAGATGGTTACTATTCATTCCCTTTCTCCTTATTAATTTGTAAGCTCTTCTCCACCTCCCACTGATGGTCCCCTTCCCTCTCCCTGCTCCCATAATCAGATGCATATTTTTTTACAATTATTTGTAAGCAAAATTCCAACTGTTACCCCCTCTAAGCCTCTCTGTCCCTCTCCTGCCCCAAGACAGGAGCTCTGGATGCTTTCACTTCCTCCCTCCTCTCCCCGGACCCCCAGGCCTTGGTTGTGACATGTAGGTTGGTCTTAACTTTCTGCCTCCCCAGCATCTGTACCCTTTGGTTTTTCCTCTCCCCTTGGAGAATTTTGTACTTTTTAGACTAGTGTTTTGGACCAACGGAGGTATGAATACAAAATGGCTTTTCAAATTTGTTTTCAATTACTGCTTCCAATTGTGCTCCATCAAATCTTCATTTTTCCCTCCCTTCAAACATTCCAAGGAGCTCCTCTCACTTCCTGGTTAATTTCCTGTATCAAAAGCTCAGTCCGGACTAATTTAACACTTTGACCCCAGTGAATGCTCTTCCTCCTCCCCGGCTCAGGTCTGGCCTGTGGCCCCAAGGAAGGGGTGGGGGTCTCACTCCCTCTGCCACCCCATGTCTCCTGAGTCCCTTTCCCCCTGGTCGCTGGGGCTGGCAGGGGAAAAATGGACGCCGGCAAAGTCTTTTTACTCAAGTGGTGCTCCTGACGCCCTCTGTGGGCAGGCATCCACACTGGCTCACTTGCCCACAACACAGTCCCCGGGAGAGGGAGAGAGTTTTCCTGCTGCCTCGTAGCCTCCCCCCACCATCCACAGCACCTCCCACAGGGGTCTCCTCACCTAGCCAGCAGCTCCCCTGGTATCGGCAAGACGGTTAACCCAACAAGCAGTCGGCACACAGGAAACCACACATCTTCACCAGGCCCCCACCCCAGGGTCGCCTCCCTTCACCCGGCCACCTCTCTCTTTTTTTCTAGTTCAACCAGTTCGAATGCAAGTCTCCTGCATGAGGACACGTCTCAAGGGGCAATGAATTGCCACCCCCCTTCTTGCAGGCACCCTGAGCTCTGTCAGGGACTCCCTTGGAGCCCCACTTGGTTGGCTTGGAGAGGCGTGGAGTCCACCTTTGGGGGTGGGTGGTGGGATGGCTGCATAACAGTGTGGCTGCATTTAGTGCCACTGAACTGGACACTTAAAAATGGTGAAGATAGTAGCTTTCATGTCATGTATATTTAACCACAATAAAAATTTTTGAAAAATCCACATGGGAGGTTCAGTCGGTTAAGCCTCCTGGTTTCAGCTCATGATCTCAGGGTCCTGAGATCGAGCCCCATATTGGGCTCTCCGCTCGGCGGGGAGTCTGCTTGGGATTCTCTCCCTCTTCTTCTCCCTCCCCCTCAGCCCCGTCCCTTGCTCTCTCTAAAAATAAATAAATAACATCTTTAAAACTCATCCACATGGACCCAATAATGCAGGAACCCATCAACATGTTTTACTAACTAAACTCTCCTGGGTTCCAGGTGCTAGAGCCATAGTGGTGGTTAAAAAAAAAGAGAGAGGGAGAGAGGCAGAGATGGCCCTTGCTGTCACAGGGCTCCCAGTCAGCAGGGAAGGCAGAAGCAGCTGGGGTGACAAGTGCAGAGCTTGGATGGACAACCAGAACCACATGGCCAGGGAGCCCAGTTATAGAAATCCAAGATGGCAGAGACACGCTGAGGTCAGATGAGCCAGCCCCAGCCTTGTGTGTGTAAGGCTGGACTTGCTGAAAGATGTGCATGGAGAATGACAAAGCCAAATCAGGACAGTGAAAACATCTGGGGGGGGGACAGGGAGAGGAATAGATGGAGGGGTGGTACAGCAGGTTTTCCATGTATTTAATTTCTAAAGCTGGGTAGAAGGGATACAGATGTTTGTTAGTTTTTACACATTTATGCATGGCTGAAACATTTTATTCTTAAAATTAAGACTAGTTTTTAGAGCCGTCTTCGGCACAGCAACATTGAAGGGAAGGTGCAGAGATCGCCCATATATCCCCAAATCCCCAGCTACATGGCCTCCCCCACTATCAACATCCCCCATCAAAATGGGGTGTTTGTTACAGCTGATGACCCTACACTCATACGTCATCATCACCCAACCCAAAGCCCATATAAGCTTATATTACAGTTCACTCTTGGTGTTGTACATTCTACGGGTTTGGACGAATTATGACATGGATCCACCCACCATAATCTCACGCAGAGTATTTTCACTGCCTTCAAGAGGACACATGTAGATTTCCAGGTGTCTGGGGCACATCCAAACCCAACTGCCCGGAAATGGTCATCTAAGTGTTTGCTGGGTCAGAGCCCCAGAGCGAGAGTGTAGACATGGTCTACACTGTGGCATGAAGCCAAGGAGGGGCAGCCTGAGGTCTTGAAGGGAGAACAGAATAGAATCACAGAAGCCAAGGATGGAGAGTTTCCTGAGGTAGAGCAAGGTGGGGGCCGTGGAGGGAGGATAGGCACACCAGGGCCAGCCAGCAGTGCGTGGACTTCGGTGCGTGGCAGAGCCGCCATCAGACGGAATGGAAGGAGTGAGTGAAGACCTATTTAGGTACTCGCTTCAGCATCACTTGGGATAAGCATAGAATTAGAGCAGCCTCAGGCCCCACAGGATGGTACCAGCTACATAAATGAAGGTGCGACCATTTGATGAAAGACTTCAGATCCTGAGAAAGGGGAGATGTTCATAATATATTCATACATAAGAGAGGCAAGTCTTGAAATAGTATATTTTGTATCATTTTGTGTACATGGAAGAAAAATAATCTGGGCAAGACAAACTGGAGTGTTAATATAATCTCTGGATTTATAGGTTTGTTCTCTTTTTGCTTATTTGTGTTTTAAGAGGTTTCTGGGGGCGCCTGAGTGGCTCTGTCGGTTGAGCGTCTGACTCTTGATTTTAGCTCAGGTCATGATCTCAGGGTTGTGAGTTCGAGCCCCGCATGGCGCTCTAGGCTCGGCAGGGAGTCTGCTTAAGATTCTCTCTCTCCCTCACCTTCTGCCCCTCCCCTCCTCTCCCTCTCCTAAAAAAAAAAAAAAGAAAGAAAAGAAAGAGGTTTCTGCAGTCAACACAAAGTACTTATAAATATAAAGAGGAGGAGAGGGGTCTTCCACAGGGAAGCGAGTCCCTCTGGTTCCCTCCATTCACAGGACGTTGAGAGAGAGAAGCCGCTGGAAGGGTCTATGCACTCAGCAAGGCAGCAAGAATTTCCCAGGCCCCCACTATGTGCCCGTTCCCAACAAGCCCCCACTACATGCCCATTCTCAACAAGCTTCCACTATGTGCCCATTCTCAAGAAGCCCCCACTATGTGCCCGTTCCCAACAAGCCCCCACTATGTGCCCATTCTCAACAAGCTTCCACTATGTGCCAGTTTCCAACAAGCTCCCACTATGTGCCCGTTCTCAATAAGCCCCCACTATGTGCCCAGTCTCAACAAGCCCCCACTATGTGCCCATTCTCAACAAGCCCCCACTATGTGCCCGTTCTCAATAAGCCCCCACTGAAAGGCAATGGGGAGAGGAGTCCCAGGGGAGGGGAAGCTGAGGGCCCCGGGGCCAGGGCCAGGGCAGGAGAAGGCACAAGCTCAGGCTGGGGGTAGAGTGGGGCGGCAGGGAAGGGGCTCTGGACAGTGAGGGCTTTTCACGGGACGAAGTCTGGGGCAAGGCAGCCCTGACCTAGTCTGTTCAGGGAGCCCAGAGCAGTTCGGTGAGCTAGGCAGGGCCGTGTGCAATGGGGAGCCACAGAATGTTTAGAAGGACACGTGTTGCCAAGGACAACGCAAAGCAAACCACCTCAAGACAAAAAAGAGGACAGTCCTTCCCCCAGCTGGGAGGGGCCCAGGTGGCCCCTGTGGCAGTCCCATCTGGGGAGAGATGTAGGGACCAGCTTCAGGCCTGGGGCCGGGACCCCTGGCACCCCTGTGGAAGGACTAGCTTTCGTCTCTTCCTCCCTTGCTCTCCACCCACCTCTCATAGCAGCCTTTGCTCTGAGACCCTCTTACTATGAAAAGTAAGACTCACACCACTTGAGCTGCTCTTGTACAGAGCCCATCATGGACACTATTCGTGCCCCCGCTCCTCCGCCCCCACATACCGTCGCCCCACCTGCTCAGCCCCCACCCCCCATCCGCCCAAACCCCTCCCCTGGACCTTCTGGAAAGCACAGCCCCACTCCTCCCTCCCTGGCTGAACTGGAAATCCGGTTTGCTCCTCGGGACAAAGAATGGGGCCCCTACGGCCCCCTCCCTCCGGGGGGGCAGTTTTTCCTCTTGAGCCCCTGATCTCAGGCTTCAGGAGTGGGCAGGACTCCTCCGGACCCCTGTGGTGGGTTCCAGACCAGGTCAGTGCTTTTGTCCCTCACAAATCCCAGCCCTCTCCCCTTCCCGGCAGTCCCATTTCCAAGACCCTCGGCCACTGAGGGTGCCCCTGCGTGGGGCTCTGGCTCAGCCCCGTTGCTGTAGTTGCTCACTGCTCAGCCCCAGGGCCTGTCTGTTCTTGGACCTCACCGCCTTCCTTCCGCTCCGTCTTTGCCTCCCCCTGTCACAAGCTGACTTTGGACTTTTATTTATTTTTACTATGGAAACTAGGACCATAAGAAAAGATAAGTTTCGTTCTCGCACCCCCATCCACCCTCCAGAACTCCTCATCTTGCGAAACTGAAACTCTGTCCCCATCCAGCACCGACTCCCCAGCCCCTGGCAACCACCATCCTTCCCTTCTGTTTCGGCGAATTTGACGACTCTGGGTACCTCATACAAGTGGAATGACATAGCATTTGTCCTTCTGTGACTGGCTTCTTCCACCCAGCATGATGAGATGTGCTCACGGTGCATCCATGTTGGAGAATGTGCCAGAATTTCCTTGCTTTTTAAGACTAAATGATACAGAGACCACATTTTATGCATTCATCCACTGATGGACACTTGGGGTGCATCCAATGTTTTAGCTTTTGTGAATAATGCTGCTGTGAACGTGGGCCCACAAGGATCTGCTCGCGTCTCTGCTTTCAATTCTTGGGGGGCTATACCCAGAAGTGGAATGGCTGGATTCTACGGTAATTCTACATTTAATTTCTTGAGGACCCGCCATCCTGTTTCCCATAGTGGTTGCTCCATGTTACGTTCCCACCTGCAGTGGAGGGGTGGGGGGGCTCTGGTTTCTTGCACTCCCACCGACCCTTCTTCCAGTAGGCGACTCACTCATCACAGTGGACTGGTGGGTCTCATGCTGTGCTCCCGAAAACCCACTCTTCTTTCCCAGCTGGTCTGTGGAGCTAGTTCTTCCTGGGGGCAAGTTCTACAACATTCCTGGTCCTACACCTTCCTAGAATGTCCCCCAAGCTTCGGAAGTTACGTATACAAGTTCTCCCACAGGTCCCGCTGGAGGGACTTGGGAGCAGCCCTTGGCCCTCCATCTTCGGGGGGTGCTCAAAGCACTGTGCTGGCCTGGGTACCTGAAAAAGCGGGAGATAAAGGGTCATCTTGCTTGCAGGGACTTCACCCCGGGGTTTGTGGTTCCAGGGGAGCCTGAGTGAGACAGGGAAGAAAGAGAGCCAATGCAACCATGTGTTGCTGAGAGTGTGACCCCTCGATCCTCGCTGCTGGCTTCTATGGGACCTTCTGAGGACCAGCCGTTATGAAAGGCATCAGGGCCAGCCTGGCTGGTCTCAAGAGAGAGCAACACAATGTCAGCCTTGGCCTCCTCTGCGGGCAGGCTGGGCATTAGTGAATATAGCTGGCTGGGCCCACAGATCGCCTCTAACTCTGTCCCCATGGCCGGCTTGCGGTGGGCTCATGGTGCAAGCACCGGGGGGACCAAGGACAGAGGCTGGTGGACTCCACAGGACCAGTCATCCTGTCCACTTGGTTTGCTTAGTGCCCCCTCTGGTGGCCATTGACACAAAGTACAACACTTTGTGCCCACTTCCTAGGTCATCCACCGGCCCCTTCCCCAAGTCCCAACTCCCAATTTTTCAGTCTTGCTTCTTCTAGACCCTCAACCACGCAGCCAAGCCATTCACCACTGCCCATGTGTTTGCATGCGTCCTGACCTCTGACCTCTTCTCCCTGCATACAAAGACGACCAGGCATTCTACTTGAGGCCTCTGCCCACCCTGCAAATAGGGTCTTGCATGTAATCCGGCTGCACCAATCAGACAGAACCATTTTCTTTCTTTCTTTTTTTTCTCCAAATTCCTTTTTGCTTCAGTTGGCCAGAGTCGTTTCTGCTTATGGTAGATGGTGACAATGACCACAGGAATTCTTCCCATCCCTGTGTGTGGGCGGTTTTGCATTGTCATTGCCATACTTCCCAGGACAGGGAGTCTATTTCTCCAGCCCTTGAATCTGGACTTGGCCAATGGGACATTAGCAAACAGGGCTCAGCAGGGCCTAGAAGGGTGCAACAGCCCTGCAGCTCGCCCTCTTATGTCCACGGGATGCCGTGGCATCCACGAGGCTGGGCTAGCCTGCCGGAAGACGGAAGACGACGGACAGGCGGCCAAACCCTCCTGGATGCCCCAGCTAAACATCAAGCAAACCTACACATACAAGTGAGGCTCCCTGAGCCACAGAGCACCAGCCACGTGCCAGGAGGGGGTTGAGAGAATCTTTGGGGCAAGAGTTTCCCCGGGGAGAGGGGGCGCTGCTGAGGACTCACCTCACTGCCTCCCTTAGGGAGGGAGCTGGGCTTCTGGAGAGCACCAAGGGAGTTCTCTGAGCTTTGTCCTTCTGAGCTTGTGCACTTCTCTGACACTTCCCCTGGACTCTCAAAAGGGGTCCATGACAGTGACCCCTTGGCAGGCCTTCCCTTACTGTCTGCTCCCAGCTACCAGGCCTCCCTTCCCCTCCTCCCCCCGACACTGCAGGTACTTGGTCCTCTCTCTTAGGGTGCAGTGAGGAACCCAGACCCATCCCAGGGTCCCATGGGCATCCAGGACACCTAATTCCTGTGGGTGGGTGCCCACTGTCGGCCGGGGACAGGACGCACGATTTCAGAGGGAACCGTTTTAATTTACAGACACACAATACATTTATTTCATATTTTAAACCCATCAAGAAAATAGAGCTAAAATGTTTGTGGAGGATCGGCCATGCTGAGAGGGGGCAGGGGCCCAAGGACAGGCTCCCTGGCCTGTGTCCACGTGTGGATGCTAACTTTAGCAGTTAGAACAACTCCAAGCAGCTGTTTCTAGGAACAGGGCATCCAGCCCAGCCCAAGAGAGCACGGCGTTGCATAGTTTTAGTATGAAAAGCAAAACTACCACCATTTATTGAACCCTTGCTAAGTGCCAGTCACGGTGCAAAGGGCATTTTCCCTTCAAAAACCGTTTCAGCAGGTACTCCTTTGCAGGCTCGGGAAGGTGAAGTGACTCGCCCAAGGCCACCCCGCAAGACTAAGAAGTATAGAACACTGTGGAAGAACCAAGAAAAACAAAATCACTCCCCCCAAATGTTCCAAAACTAGGAATTATGCAAAAATCGTGCCTTCTGTATATTTACTGACAGTTTCATGAATTGTTTTAAAGCAGAGGTGGGTACCCGGGCTCGGCTTCCGACCCGCTGGGATGAGTTCACATCCGTGTTAACTGGGCCCACCGGACACCAGGGACGCGCAAGGAGAGCTCATCCTTCAGTGGGCACCACGGACGTGTCTCGCTCATCATCATTTGCATCTGGGGTACCTGCCTCTGCTGTTAATCGATATGCCCGTGGCCAGCAAACTACCACCTGCGCACCCAGGCCTATACGCTAAAAGTGGCGTTTGTTTTGTTTTGTTTTTACATTTTTAAATGGATGGAAAAGATAAAAAAAAAAATTATGTGACACATGAAAACTCCACGAGATGAAAAGTTCAATGTCTGTATATAAAGGCTTATGGGAACAGAGCTGTGTCCATTTGCGTATTGTCTGGGGCTGCTATTTGGCGTAGGACGGCAGGGCTGAGTAGCTGCAAGAGACCCTATAGCCCCGAAAACCTGAAATACTTACTGTTTGGTCCTGTGCAGAAGGCTCGTGAACACCTAGTCTCTTGAACACACATCCAGGGAAGAGGACACCAAGGCCTCCTGCATCTGCTTCCCTCTTCTGAGCTGGGTGACTCGGAACATCGGTGGGGTGCTTGGCCCTCCATGCCTGGGGCTCATTTATTCCGCTGCTCCCCCTGGCAGGCTCCTGGGGGGGCCGAGGGAATGTCCTTATTTTCCATTAGCCTTTCCCCCACCCTAACCTCCCTGCGCTCCTCCGGGGGCCCCGAGGGGCTGGCGCCGTGTGAACCGTACACTGGACAGGGCCACGCTGAGGGTGTGAGGCCAAGGCAGGGGGAGACTAAGCAGTTCCTGGAGCAAGCGGGTGGGAGGGGGGTCCCCTGGGCAAGCCTGGGATTGAGGCTCCTCTCACCTGGGATGGGACCAATTCCCTGCTGTTCAAGATCACTGACACGCGTGGACACAAACAAGGAAACTGCTGAGCGGGTCCACCAAACGTTCGAGTTCATTAATATGCCATTGAAACCCTCTCGCTGGAAGTTTCGAGGGGGTGGTTTCTGAAACCTACTGCTCTCGGCTCCAGCTCCAGGCCCAAGAGGGACTGCACAGAGCTGTGGACTCCCCTCCTTCTTGAAATCTGCGGCCTCCTGCTACGCAGAAGATGCGTCCAAATGACACAGAAGCCTGCCTTTCCCCCTCCTCCTGGACATCACCAGAAAGGTGTTACAAGGACGTGGCGGTGAGCAGGTTTGGGGCGCTAGGCACATGGCACAGAGAGGAGAGCTCCCCGCATGCAGGCTCCCCAGCCCCCAGCCCGGCAGCCCAGCCCCTACCCAGCCGTGGGGCTTTTCTCTTGGTGTGTGTGTGGGGGGCGGGGGGATTACTCCCCAAGTCTGTTTTTCCATCTGTAAAATGAGGCAAGGGTTGGTATGAGAATCAAAGTAATAAGTAGTAGATTGATATAGACACTTCTTAAAACTGCCACATTGGGCCACAAGGGTAAATAAAGGATGTCTGAACGCAGGTTCCCGTGGGTCAGCTGGGGAAGGAGCTGTATCCTCTCAGAAGTCGTCCAGCTGGAGCCAGTGTGGCTCCTGGAGCCCTAACTCCAGGCCTTGCCCCGAACAAACACACCCCTCCCCAAAAGGAACCCGCGAGGGGCTGCGGAGAACCAGCACTCACCCTAAGGGCAGGCGTCCCTGAGGGCTGCTCCCACTTCATGCTCGGGAACTTGTTTCAGCCTCCCTGTGACTCCCTGAGCTCTGGGCCCTTCCCCCCACTGGCAGGTACACAGGCGCTGGGGCAGGAGCCCAAGGACACACGGCCAGGGGACAGCCACGCCCCAGGAGGGAGAGAGCAGTCTTCAAGCAAGCGCCCAGACGGCCTCTCCTAGGGACTAAAGCCAACTCCCAAAGCGCAGGACCGTCCCAGAGCAGGAGGGCGCCGGGCGGCCTCCCCCGAGTGCAGACTTCGGGGAGCCCCAGGGCGGAGTCACCTCTGCAGCCTCCTGGGCTCAGACGCCCTCGCAGGAGGCACCCTGGCGGCTGTTGAAAGGGACCGCTCTGAACAACGAAGAGATCTCCAGGGCACTTGAAACACTGGGCTGAGAGCTCTTGGGGCCAAGGGGGGCACCCACGGGTGAGTTCTGCCTGCGGGGCGCAGACATGGGTCCTCTTGCCCTGCTCAGGCCCTGCGGGGACAGCAGGCTCTCAGCCTCCGTGCCTTCCTCTACCACAGTCCGCTCCCTGGATTCACACCGAAGCTTCACCTGCTTGGCTTTGCCTCTTGCGCAGGAGCTGAGATTTTCGGGGCTCACTGTCCGTTCCCCGCAGGAGTGCAGTGCTCTGCTAGGCGGATGGCTTCTGATGGGGCTTCCTCTGATTCCGGTGAGGAAAGGACCATCCGGACGCTCTCCCAGAGGCGCACTCTCACAAGGGCTCGGGGGGACCAGGAAGGGGCGTGAGCAGGTCCCGAGAGCTTCCACAGCTGAAGATTCAAGGGCCCAGCCCCAGGGGTAAACGGGCTCAAGGCCCCGGAGAGATCACGTTCCGCTCAGCTTCTTCCTCCTCGCCCTGGGGAGACTGAGGACGGCCCGACCCTGAGAGTAATAAGCTCCTCTCCGGGACTCTGCTAGTCCTCTGGGCGGGGAGAAGGAGCGGGATCCGCGAGGTCTGGTCCCGGGCGCGGTTCGGGCAAATCCTGACCGCACGGGTAGCCGGTTAGCAAATTCACCGACTCCTCTCCTTACTTACGTCCGTGTGGTCACTAACTTTCCGCGTGATGGCTCAAATCTGGGTGGCAGCCCATGAGTGTGCGGACTGGCCCATTTCTACCTTGTGAAATCAATGACAAGAAATTAAAAAAAAATACTCATGGAAACATAAAGCATTTATTATTGCTATAGTCAAGGCAAAAATCTCTGAAAACAATTGGCCTTGATAATGGGGGTAGAATCAGAACCATTATTCATGAGTTTACAGTCTGTTCTCTGCCGTCCACACACCCCGGTTTCACATACAGCACTCACCACGGGACGGACCTTTGTTATACAAGAGGGAGAAGAAAGAACTTGGGAGTCACAAAGCATGGCTTACCTACCTCCCTAGTTACCTGACTTAAGATCAATCACTTACTCGAGGTGAACCTGTTTCATCCTGTGTTGTTTAAAAAAAAAAAAAAAAAGGACGGGTCAGGTGGGCCAGAATGAACCCAGCTCCTTGGAGGACCTATTGAGATCACGTGGGTGAGGACTATGAGAACATAAATGAAATTGCCTGGGACGCTTGAAAAAAATGATAACACAACAGAGTATTCCTAGTAACGGTGCTTATAAGCCCTGCAGGGAGGGGCGGGAACCCCATCGCATAGCCTACGTGCGTGGCAGCCTGCGGGACGGTCACCGAGCATCTGAAATCTTGGGGCAGGACAGAAGATATTAACGCCCGAGCCTCCAAACTCACCGAGGAAGGAGCTGGCTTGACAAGCCACGTAATATGGACTCAGCTTTACCCTAGAAACACTTTCTCAGTTTTATTTTACCTTAATATACATCTGTACACACAAGAATAAAAAGGCTATTACACAACGATTCCGTGAGTTTTACCTAGTTTCGAGAATAATGCATGCAGTTACAAATGAGAGGTAGAAACACTGTATTAAAGACCTAAAAATACAAACATCGTATAAATAAATGTTCAAATTAACTGCTGGAATTTCATACAGATAAATAAGGTAAAAATTACATTACTTCGTCAAAGTAAAGGAAAAACCATGTTTTTGTCTGTCTTTATCAGTACACTTAAAATTAGATTAATGCCAAAGAGCTTCTGTGCAATTTGTCAGAGTTTGGATTATGTAGCTAAAAGGATAAAAATAAAGGGATTAAAACTGGAGAGCGGTTTATTCAAGTATTCAAGCAGGTGAGTAAAAGAAACCAAACCATACACAATGCAGGAACCGTTTCTGGAGGGACATGACCTGCCCGCGTTCCCCATGACTAGCTGTTTGGTGAACGGTCAGGACGAACACGAACAATACACATTAGGCTGGAGAGAGCTGCCCGTTTTCCTAAGAGAAGACAAACCTCATTTTTCACTAACTTCATGTAGAAACTCCCATCACCAACAAGCCTTTAGGTCACCAACTTTGTTTTGGCCCTATTAAAATTCTTGAGAGTATCCTGAATTGGTATTTTTTCCTAATACTGCCCAAATAAACTGAGCCTTTAGTAAACCTAGAGACCACAGGCGTTGATGCACATTCTGCATGCACAATAAGAAAATACAACCAAAAGCAAACAACCAGCAACTCAAAAATACCACTGAGAAAATCTGTATGTGTAGACGGATAGGTTAAAAAAATGCAAAGGTTCACACGAACACAAGTTTTTACCATTTAAAAGTCCACTAGAGATTACGTGTGAATTCTGGAAAGGGTGTGTGTATATAATATAATCAAGTAAAATATTTTAAACAAGTCCATTGTGCCTCAGTTAGTTTTAAATTGCAAAATCCAATACACAGTTGTTTTAATAAATTAGTGCAATATGAAAGATTTTGGAAGATTAACATGTGTCCATATTAGATCAAATAGAAGATTTCACAATTTCTTCCAAGAGCCTTCTTTCAGCTTGTTCTCAAGCTCTATTTTCCTGAGCTGTTGAAGGGTGCGTGCTCAGATTTAGACAAGCCTACCCCAGATATCCAACTGTCTGGATGAGATGTCCATTTTTTTTACTTTTATACCTCAGTAAACACGTGGAATTTCACACACTGCTCTGGTGAACTGAGTACAGAGCCATTCACTTTGTTTCGTTCTTAATTATCCTTAGGAATAACTGCACTGATATTTCTATTTCTAAGGTACATTTATTGACCAAGTTCAAACTGAGAGCCAACTGGAATACTCTTGCTTCTGCTTCTACACAGAAAAGGGAAGGGGTGACGTCTCCAATAAGGCAGATTTCCTACAAGTATGTAGTTTTTGGATTGTTTTTCCTTTTTGAAGTCATGCTTGTTCTTTGGTAGTCACCAGGTGAGAAACTAAGGTTTCCTGGGGTTGGGGAAACAGAACCCAAGCCGTGATACCAAACTTCTCTCCTCAGTCCCACCACTGGTCCAGGGACGAGCCCTCGGCCGCTCACAGGGTCGCGGTGCTACAGCACAGTGCTGACAATCTTCTTTCAATACTAGTTTTATCTAAAAATAAAATAAATTCATATCGAAAATCATTTCTATTGTCAAAACCAAGGCAAGAAGAACTAATGAAAAAAAAAAAAACCACCACCACTAATTCTCTACGTGCATCCTTGTCTCTGTACTTTCTTTGGCCCAAAGTTAACCATTCTGAGTATTTTTTCTTCTTTCTGCCTGATAATTGTTGAGATGTAATTTCCAGCTCAGTGATGCGCAGTGGCAAAACCTAGCACGTAAGATAAAGGACACTTAGATCTTAGGGCGCCTGGGTGGCTCAGTCGTTAGGCGTCTGCCTTCAGCTCAGGTCATGATCCCAGGGTCCTGGGATCGAGCCCCACATCAGGCTCCCTACTCGGCAGGAAGCCTGCTTCTCCCTCTCCCACTCCCCCTGCTTGTGTTCCCTCTCTCACTGTGTCTCTCTCTGTCAAATACATAAATAAAATCTTAAAAAAAAAAAAAAGGACACTTAGATCTTAACAGCTAGCTTTCTCACAACTGCAAATCATTTTAGAACTGTCATCCCCTTGAGGCTCTTCAAAATGTGGTGTGAGCACGTATACTCCAAAGGGTCCACCACCTCCTCCTCAAACACCAGTGCATCTATATGGTAAATGATATCATCATCCTGGCAGCCTATCAATCTCCACTCTGCTGTCTATTCCAGATCTATCGTAGAGTCGTCAGAGAGTCTTCGTGAAATTCTCTGGTCACCAATAAGCTCACGAGGCTTAAAATAGCTGCATTTATGATTATTTAACAATAAAACCAATGCACAAACACACATCTGACAGCACAGTACTGCACTGTAAAAATCAAAAGCCACCAGGACTTCATGGGCATTATCTCCAATCCTCAAACTCTCTCATCTTTTGGAAGAAGAAACAGACCACAGAAAAGGCAGGTGATTTGCCCAAAGCCAAGACCCAAACCCAGGCAGTACGATGCCAAACTGCTTGCTCTTCCTGCTGCATCTGAGGGAGACAACTCCGTTGTCATCGATAAACACACTGATTTCTAAGTCAACTTACATTTATGCACATTTTCGATATCGGCAGGGTCCTGGAGAATCTTAGTTAGGCCTTCCAGAAGAAGGGCTGCCTTATGATAGCGATAAACAATATCTTCCGTCTGCTGAAACATCTCATCCAGGGCTGCGGACTGAACCTGAAGCCAAGTCAGCAGAAACGAAGAGAGTCTTAACTTTTCCAAGAAAATATGAATCCATTTGGGCAATGCAGATTTTATTGCAATCTTTCTAAAATTAACACATTTTGACAAAATGATATAATCTACCAAACTATATAAAACTCAAAGATTCATCAGATGGGCAAAATAAAACAGGAGCTTCTTGATGAGAGTTACTCTGCTTTC
Organism: Phoca vitulina; assembly: GCF_004348235.1. NCBI lineage: Eukaryota > Metazoa > Chordata > Mammalia > Carnivora > Phocidae > Phoca > Phoca vitulina. Next base: position 10,280,644 of record NW_022589750.1, on the reverse strand, counting down.
AAATGTGATCTTGGACTCAGATGCAGGACTCATAAAACTTATACTTCTAAAGTGGCTCTTCTAGGACTACACTAAAAAGTTTATTTTAAACATACACTTTCATACTAGGGCAACTTGACCATTTCATTAAAGTAGATTTTGTTATAATAAGATAATTAAATGGTGCTAAAAGTCATCTGTTAGCACTGCGCACAAGGTGAAGGAGAGCACACCATCCAGAAGGACGTACAGGTCTGGAAAACATGGCATTCTAATTCCAAGGGATACGTGGTATTAGAGGAGGAAGCCCTGGAATGGTACAGAATATATACTGGGTGCATCTAAGCCAACTATGGAAGAGAAGATTAGGGAAAGCCTCCAGGAAGTGATGTTTAGGTTGAGCCTGGAGAAGGAGCAGGGAGCCCGCCAGGTGATGGAAAAGGTGGGTAGGGGCTTTCTGGAAAGATGGGACGCAGTAGTATTCACAGGTTGTATTTGAGAAGTTTTCCCAACAGTATTCTGAAATGAGGCCCCAAATGGCATCACTTAGGGCAAGTCAGTAAACCAAGACTTAATACCCAATCTAACTGCAGTCTCAGTCCCTCGGGAATGTAACTTTTAACCAGTCAACATGGCATTTCCTGGTCAATAGACCCCTTCCGCTCCCCCACAGGAGGGCAACTTTGCCTGAACAATGCACTTCTGGCTAATAAATTCCTTTCTTCTTTTTTATGGCCCTCTCTCCCTTTTAAAAACCTTTGCTTTATTTAGCTCAGCAGAGCTCCCCTCTACTTGCTAGATGGGATGCTGCCTGATTCATAAGTCATTTAACAAAGCCAATTAGATCTTCAATTTTACTTGGCTGAATTTTGTTTTTGAACATTCTCTTTAAATCATTAAATACCAGGACTGTCAGTAACCCAGTATCCTAATGTATTTGTCAATATCATCTGTTTCTTCCAAACAATACTTTAAAGCCACTTAACAATAAAACAAACAAAATGGGTACAGAAGGTCCATTCTGAAAAGGAAAAAGAAATAACTAAACGTAGTGCTAATAACAGTAAGCTGGCTATGCAGCCCGGGCAAAGTCAATACTGCTCTTATTATCAGAAAAGAACAGAACACCATAACTCCTTTGGAGATGACAGGACATTCTTCCTGGCACAAACTTCTAAAAATAATTTATCATATGAAGTGTTAATTCAGTATAGAGTGATAGAATGCATATTATTCATAGCAATAGTTTAGAGCAAAATACTGTCTATTATTCTTGTCAACAGTTTATATTCTACAGTTATTTTCCCATGACTTTTGATAATGGCTTTCAGAATGAGGCCAAGGGCAGTATAACAGTACAATTCAAAGCGGACAAATTTGGCAGGGGAGAAGGAGATTTATTATGTTAATGTGGCAAAAATAACATTGGTCACTAATTTTTTCCCCACTTAACCACTTCTTTAACAGTCCCTAATTTCATCTCTACTTCAGAGCAGTTTTCCCCTCATGAGACAGAAACAAGTGATTTCCAGAAGTATAGCTACACAGCTGGAAAAGCAGATTTTACTTTGTGTCTATACTTAAGTAAGGTCAGTAAGCAGAGTCTGGGCATGTGGATTGGTTAACACAGCAGTATTTCTTCTAATGTTTTATTATGCCAAAATTTCTTAAATAGTAGAAAATGCGGAAAATGCATATCCAGCCAAGGCTCTTAGATGCAAAGTATAAAAAGATTAGACAGTCCTAATGTTAGCCATTTTAAGAGGTACAATGAAATGTCACCAAGTGTGGTAGTCAATGTTACTTAATGTGTTACTTGTGCTAATGACATCCAATTACTCCTTTCGTAAGAGGGAGTCACAATGTTTGGGACTTGGGAATGGTTAAGGGCAGAAACTCTTTTTAAAAGGAGAACGTCAAAGGGCGCCTGGGTGGTGCAGTCGGTTTAGCTTCTGACTCTTGGTTTTGGCTCAGGCTGTGACCTCAGGGTCATGAGATCGAGTCCTGCGTCGGGTTCTGTGCTCAGCACAGAGTCTGCTTGAGACTCTCTCTGCCCCTCCCACTAGTGCTCTCTCGCTCAGATAAATAAATCTTTTTAAAAAATAAAAAAAGGGGCGCCTGGGTGGCTCAGTCGTTAAGCGTCTGCCTTCAGCTCAGGTCATGATCCCAGGGTCCTGGGATCGAGTCCCACATCGGGCTCCCTGCTCGGCAGGAAGCCTGCTTCTCCCTCTCCCCCTCCCCCTGCTTGTGTTCCTGCTCTCGCTATCTCTCTCTCTGTCAAATAAATAAATAAAATCTTAAAAAATAAACAAATAAAAAATAAAAAAAATTAAAAAAGGAAAGTATCAAGTAGGTATTCAACTCAAAAGATACTCTTATATAATATTCAACCTCAGAAAGGGTTACCATTTCTACAGCACAGTTATAGATGAGTTTCTCTGCGGTCACGCTGTTGATTTCATCAATAAATCTCTGTTTGTCAGAGAAGAAGCGATTCAGCTTTTCTGTAAGTTTCTTGCACATGGTGATGCAGAATTTGTATTGTTCATTCAGATTTTTGACAACTGAAAAGAAGTTGAGATGAGAACTAATTTTAATTTTCCTCCCAAAATAAAAACAAAGTCACAGTAACATGCACCTTTTCCATTGATTTAAGTAAAGTGGCACTAAATGATCCTTGAGGGAAAAAAGACCGGAAATCAGATTCTTTCATGGGTTCTCTTCCAGTTAAGAAAAAGTTGAGAATAAAGCGCTTCTGACTGTTCTATCAATTAAATGGCAAAAACAAAACCCAGAGAAGTCAGCATCTTTGCCCATCTAAGAATATTTAATAACACAGGATTCCTCATCAAACTCTCTCTCGGTGTGATGGGGAAAGGGGCGGCGTGAGGGCGTGGGCGTCCAGTGGTCACACTGCCCCCGTACCTTGTTTCACAGCCGTGGACGGGCTCAGCTTCCCGGACTTGATCTGGGCTTTGGCGAGATGCAGAGAGGCTGCTAAGAGCTGGGCTGCTTTCATGTATAACACCAGCTGCTCCACCCGCCTGCACCCGGAAGGAAGACAGCAGAGTGTTATCCTGGGAGCCAACACGCCAGACTCCACTCTCTACGCATAGGGTCACCATTCAGATAGCATTTCTAAAGGAATGCCATTCTCCTTGACATTTTTAGTGCACAAATAACTCCTGAAGGAAAACGGTTCACTTTGAATACAACAGGTAGACTCAAAAACCAATACAATCTCTTCATCATCAAATATCTTCAACAGTATCAGTTACAAGGAAAAGGCAATGCTAAGGTTGCAGGATCTTCAAGTCCTGGCTCACAAGTGAAATCTAGCACAGTAACATAACTAAGAGCTCCCTTGAAGCTTTTCATGAGGAGACATGATCGCTGGCGTGTGACAGGCCCTCCATCTCAGACACGAATTTACAGAAAGCACGGAGAATCTGTAAGTGAATGACAAAGGGGGCACGTACCCCCAGTCTTTGCTCAGCTGGCTGATCTGGTCCACGACCACACTCTCCTGGATCTGGTACAAGGAGACAGCGGATGTGCACAGCTCCGGGTGACCCCCCCGCACGGCTGTCAGGTCCAGCACGCACTCCGTGAACATCAGCATCATGTTGAGGTGGCGTAAGGTGTCCGTGTGTTCTCGCTGTGGCAAAGCCAATTTGTCTTAGAAACTTGCAGCTAAGAAGAGGTGCATACTTGTTTCTGTATATAAACCAGGGTCGATGCTACAGTGTTTCTATACTTAGGAATATCAGAATGAGCAGAACAGACTAAGATTTTTAAATTCTAGAAAACTAGTAAGAAAATAAACACAGGTGAAACAAAATGTGGGTGTGTGCGTGTGTTTGTGTGTATGGATGAGAGTGGCCACAAAATGAAGTTTCAAAGATATGAGGTCACTGTGCTTTTACTAGAAAAAACAACAACAACAAAACCAAACAATTAAATCAATATACATGACAAAATAAATTATCAGGATTATAAGGATATGCTGCACATTAAACCACACTTCTTGATAGTTTTGCAGATTCTACTGTCTTATAGTTTCAGGGATGCTTTATTTTAATTTCTGCTGGGTTTTCAGTTCACAGGGATTCCTAATACCAAAGCTCTAAATTTCTGTGAGCTGCTCAGTTAGTTAATGAGGGGAGTATAGGCAGACATAGTAGCATGCATTAAAAATGGGTAGTCTAAAATTAATGTTGTTTTGAGATGTGTTTTTAGCTATAAATGTTTCCTGAAATCTCAAATAAGACTAAACTTCTCATTCTCCTTTTATGATTAAAAAAAGGATGAGAATCATTTTCCTAGAGAAAGGAGAATAAACCAATTAGCTTGTGAAGGTCTGACAGCGTACTGGACTATATATTCTAATACACTGGAAAATGTATTGGAAAACAATTTGTGTCTAATCTGATGGAGACTGAAAAAACTCTGACAACTGCTTTTCCAATTTTAGCATTAGGTCACACACATGTTCAAGATTACTACTAAATCTACTATAAAATCACTGATACATTTTGCAGGCACCATTTTATACCTTTTCTGTGAAATACCTAGTTCTCATTCACAGAAAATAGAAATGCTACAGGTTCAGCATGGAGAGAGCATCTGTTCTCTTGGTCTGGAGAACTGATCATTTTAATTGGAAGTGGAGGCTAAGTCAGCACTGTAATCAGGGGTGAGGACACCACGTAGGCCACTGCATGCTTCCTGGACGCCAGACCGGGGAACTGAACTGGCACAGTCTTTAAGTCATCGAGTGAACTTCTCCTGTTCTGAATCTGTGTTCGGCATGATTCTGATGTGCGTTTCCCTGCAGAACTGGCTCCACAGAGGACAGGAGCTGGTCTAGGAGTACGAGCATCTGCCTGGGAGGGTTATTTCTGCATCGTGACGCATCTGGCATTATGCTTTATTACTTTTTAAGCCCAAGTGTAATCATTTTTATGTTATAAAGAAAAGCAAGCACTGAAAATAAAAAGTTCTGGTTTTAGGACCAAGGTTATGCTTTCCAAGTCCTATCAATAGTAACTAAACTTCAGAGGAAAAATCTCTGTCACTTCCTATCAACCAAAGCTTGTTGGATGAGTGTCACTGTCCACATAACTCTGAAAACATGTCAGCAATGGTTTTCAAATAGAAAAGACAAGCTAAAGAAAAGAAAAAACCCGTCGGAACTTTCGAGAGCATTTAGCTCTCCCGCCGTGGCTACGACACCCTCCAGGGCTCTTCTCACCTCCATCAGTGTCTCCTCTGGCAGTTCAGGGGCCTCAAAGGTGATGAGCCCCTCCAGGCTGGGGGGTGAAGCACCATAAGACATGTATCTCAGGCTGGGCGCGGCCTCGGCTCCGGGAGGGGAAGCCCCCCAGCCCGGCCCCGGTGGGGAGCCCATAGCCACACGGCCACCGGCCGAGCACAGGGAGCCCCCGGAGCTGCTGGAGCCGGCTGCAAGGAGAGGGGACAGTGAGGGCGTGGGCGGGGCGGCTGCACCGGCCCCTTCCGCCAGCCCAGGAGCAGTCACGGACCCCCTACCGCAGTGTATGAATAGGTCTTATTTTTCCAAGTTCACCTTTATTCCTCCCTTATACGCCTATTTCATAGACATCATCATGGCTAGTTTTTAAACAAGTTTATAGCATATACATTTTTCCCTGTTGCCCCATAGTCCTCATCATCATTAAACGCAATGGACGCACAGCAGTTCCCTAAATTTATACATGTGATGGTTGCCTGGAGGATTTATACTATTTCTGATTTTTTATATCACAGATAACACTATAATGAAATCCAAAGTTTCTCCTTCTTTTGAATGATTCATTTGTGATAAGTACTCTGAAGTGGTATTGTAAACTGGAATGGGATTACCACAGATCAAATGTTACAAACATTTTTACCGCTCTCGTACGAACTGCCATGCTACCTTCAACAGCAGGCGTGAGTAAGCACACAGATCCCACCAAACCTCAGCAACACTGGGCACTACAACCTTTTAGTGTTGGCTTAGTTAACAGGTATGAAATATCACTTTCTGAAAATGACATTTTATTATCTAGTATCTGAAGAACAAGATTATTGGCTCCTACTTCCTCTCTCGTTATCTATTTATAATCCTTTGCTTATGAATCTCCTGACATCTTGATTGGTAACTTACGTAGCATAAGAGAATTTAAAGGACACAAGGTAAAATATGGATGACAATGCCAAATGATAACTCATTTCAAGTCCAATCTAAATACTTTCTTAATTTGGGGTATTAATAACCTACTTATAGAGTATGGATGATAAAACCAATCTACTGGCCTATCTAAATGTAGGTAGGATTAAGTGCAAAGATTCGGACCCAAAGTACGAAAAAAGGTGAAACTTAGGTCCCTAAAAGAACAAAGCAACCATCTACCATTTCAAAAAATTTACCAGAGGTACTAAAATAAGCCTTTAATATAAGAAGCACCATAGATGCGTAGCTGCTTCATCATGGAAAAGTCACATTTATGTTATATTGCTATAATATAGTATTATAAACATACAGTACTTTTACTTTATAAAGCCCCCCCCAAAGGTCCCATTTACACCCTATAACCCTTTAAGGTCAAGAAAATGATGATCTCAATGTCATTGGTAAAGAAACTGAAGTCCAGAGAGGCTGAGGGACTCGTCTGAGTCGCATCAAGTCATTGACAGAACACTGCACTCCAAACACAAGCCAAAATGATAACAAGACAATTCTTCACCTGAGGTTGTTCTTGTGCGGAGGACCGTATGGGCAGCAGTGGGGGCCGCCGCACTGTGTGGAGGAGATCCTACAGTGAACAGGACAGCCCTGGAACTTGCTGCTGTTCCCAGAGCAGGTGCCAGTCCACCACCACAAGCTCCTGCAGGGGCTTCAGGGAAAAGTTGACAAAACGTCACATTGCTTCCACAGTGTTTATATTTGGGGGTGGGATTATAGGGAGACCTTTACTTTTATAGCAGCGTTTCTGGGGCTTTTTTATATTAAGTATTTATTATTCTTAACATCAGAAATTCAACACAGATCGCCATTAAGGGATCTTATGGTAATCTCTTCTCAGCTGTGAATCTTCTTCACACCAAAGCCTCCTATTCAGAGTCACTTCTGTATACTTCTAAAGGACACAAGCTGTAGTCACACCTGGTAAGGATCATTCGAAGAAGGGGAAACCAAGAACTTAGACTAAAAATGTGAGGGAAAGCCAAAGGGAGATCAGGAGTCTCCATGGTGTAAGAGCTTTAAGAGACAGAGAAAGCTGAGTCAATGGAATTGCAGCCGTACATCTGTCAGGAAGAAATGGGAGTGGGACCCAGTGTCAGGGGCCCTGATGGGCTGAACGTGGGCTAAAGGAAGGCAAGGTGGAAAGCCTCTCTCCACCAAACTACGCAGAATCAATAAAAGTTGTCCAAAGCTTTTTCACACTCAAGCATCTCAAAAACATTACATTTCCGATGACACAGAATGGAGGTGGGAGTTAACAACACAAATCACAAAGTTAAAACCAGATATAGAAAAAAACCTGCCATCAGTGTCCATCCTATCCACAACAGAGCATAACAAACTTGAAGCATCTAATTAACAGAACACAGTTCATAAAAATCTTCTAGGGAGCAAGGAACAGTAGGTGGAAACTAAATAGTATCTATTGTTACATGAGATGTACAAAATGACACATATTCTCTTTATGTTATGATTTTATTTTAGTAGGTATACATGTATTTAAAGATGGTCATGGGGCGCCTGGGTGGCTCAGTTGGTTGGGCGACTGCCTTCAGCTCAGGTCATGGTCCCAGAGTCCTGGGATCGAATCCCACATCGGGCTCCCGGCTCAGTGGGGAGCCTGCTTCTCCCTCTGACCCTCTCCCCTCTCATGCTGTTTCTCTCTCTCTCTCTCAAATAAATAAATGGATAAAATCTTAAAAAAAAAAAAAAAAGATGGTCATGGATATATTTTAAGAGCCAATGACCCTATTTTTCTTACGGTCTTAAGTTTTTCCTACTATCAGCAGTTTTTATTTTCAGAAATGGAAACTTCATGATTAAAAAGAGAAATTTGTGATTTCAAATGATAATAAAGTTCATGTGGAAAAGGAAGAGAAAAAGAGGATAAAAATGATCAAAGATACATTTTATGCCTAAATGTTGTTTAAGGAGAAAAATCTGGTTTCACATACACAAACTTGGACTTAAATTACAACACATATTCATGCAGAACTTACAAACCCTATAAATTTAAATTAATCTGTAAAGGGGGACGAGACATAAAATGGTCTTTCAAACAAGCTAATTTCAAAAACCATTCCAACTTGTAGTGACTGACTTCTGGTAAACAGCACATAGAACAACGACTTCCAGGACGGCAGTGTGAAGTGTGAGGAGCATCACAGACCTGCTTCTCAGTGAAACAACCGTAACTGGTGAAAATTAATTTTTTTAAAGACTTATTTGTTCATTTAAGAAAGAGAGAGGGGAGTAGGGACTGAGGGAGAGAGAGTCTTAAGTAGACTTGGTGCTGAGCGTGGAGCCCTACATGGGGCTCGACCTCACGACCCTGAGAGCACAACTGAGCAGAAACCAAGAGTCAGACACTTAGCTGACTGCACCACCGAGGCATCCTGGTGGAAATTATTTTTTTTTAAAAAAACAACCACTTAGGGGCACCTGGGTACATGCACCCTTATGTTCAATGCAGCATTATTTACAAATGCAAAGATATGGAAGCAACCTAAGCGTCCATCAACAGATAAAGATGTGGTGTGTAGGTGTTTTACTTATACAGTGGAGTATTACGCAGCCATAAAAAGGGACGGGATCTTGCCATTTGTGACAATGTGGAGGGACCCAGAGGGTATTATGCCCAAGTGAAATAAGTCAGACTGAAAAAGACAAATACCATATGATTTCACTCATATGTGGAATCTGAAAAACAAAACAAATTAATAAACAAACAAAAAGCAGAATCAAACCTAAAAATACAGAGAACAAACTGATGGTTGCCAGAGGGGAGGGGTGAGGGGGAAGGCAAAATGGGTGAAGGGGAGTGGAAGATACAGGCTTACAGTTATCAAATGAGTAAGTCATGGGAACAAAAGGTACAGTATAGGGAATACAGTCAATGATACTATAAGAGTGTATGGGGACAGATGGCAGCTCCACTTTGTGGTGAGCAAAGCATAACATATAGAGATGCTGAATCACTATGCTGTATATCGAAAACTAACATTGTATGTCAACTATACTCAAGGAAGAAAAAAAAATTTAAAGTAAAGTATGATAACAATGTCTCATCAAATGGAGAATATCAATAGAGAGAGAAATTATAAAAAAGAACCAAGTGCAAATTTGGGAGTTAAAAAGAACAATAACTGAAATTAAAAATTCACTCCAGGGGTTCAACAGCAGATGTGAATTGACAGAAGAAAGAATCCATGAACTCGAAGATAAATCGATAGAGTGTGTGCAATGTGAAGCACAGAGAGAGGAAAGAGAAGAGAGCCTCAAAGAACTAGGAGACACCACTAGGTATACCTATGCATAATGTGTATTCTATGCGTGATGGGGGTACCAGGAGGAGAGGACAGGCAGAAAAAAATATCCAAATAAATAATGGCTGAAAATTTCTCAAGTTTGATGAAAAACATTAATCTGTATATCCAAGAGACTCAACAAACTCAAAGGAAGATAAACTCAGAGAGAGCCACACCCAGAAACATCACAGTAAAACAGGAGAGCAAAGACTAGGAGGCAACCTTGGGAGCAGCAGGAGAACAATGATGTGTCACTTACAGGGGTTTCATTCAATCTACAGATCAATTTGGAAAGTACTGCCATCTTAACAATATTAAGTCATCTGATCTATAAACATGGGGTTTCTTTCCATTTAGTTTTGTCTTCTTTATTTCATCAGTGTTTCGTAGTTTTCAGAATCAAAGTTTTATAGTTTACAATTATAAATTTATTCCTAAGTATTTTATTATTTTTGATGGTATCTTACACGGAATTGTTTTTTCTTAATGTCATTTTCAGATTGTTTCTTGCCAGTGTATGAGAAATACAGTGAATTTTTGGGTACTGATCTTGTACCGTGCAACACTGCTGAATTTATTCGTTCAAATAGTTTTTTAGTGGGTTACACTAGGATTTTCTACATACAAGATCATGCCATCTGTGAATAGAGGTAGTTTTACTTCTTCCTTTCCAAGCTGGGTGTTTTGTTTTTGTTTTTGGCCCAGTTGCCCTGGCTAGAGCCTCCAATACAATGTAGAATAGAAGTGGTGAGAGCAGATACCCTTGTCTTGTTCATGATCTTAGGGGGAAACATTCAACTTTAATCATTTCACCATGTTAGTTGTGCATTTTTCATAGATGTTCTTTATCAGGTGAGTAAATTCACTTCTATTCCTAGCATATTGAGTGTTATTATTACATTAATTGATTTTCATATGTTAAAGCAACTTGGCAATCCAGGGATTTCATTTTAGCAGGTGACACTAATATTCATAATGGAAACTCAAGGACCCAGAATAACCAAAAACAATCTTGAAAAAGAAGAACAAAGGTGGAGGACTCACATTTCCTTGGTTACTATAAAGTATAGTAATCATAGCAGTATGGTACCAGTATAACAGACATATAGATTGATGAAACAGAATTAGGAGTCCAGAAATAAACACATTTATAGTCGATAGATTTTTTTTTTACAAGGCTGATAAAACAATTCAATGGAAGAAAGAATAATCTTTTCAATAAATGGTGCTGGGATCACTGAATATCCACACACAAAAGAATGAAGTTGGACCCCTACATCACATCATCCACAAGAAGCCAGTCAAAGTGGATCACAGATCTAAACGTAAGAGCTAAGATATAAAACTCTAAGGAAAGAATATAGTTAGGCAAGGGTCATATGCTACTTAAGAAGGAGTATCTAGGGAAACTGAAAAACAACAGAGAAAAGTTTAGCTTGACACCTACAGCTACAGTAAACACTAAGCACAGCCGAACTCCTAGCCAGGACAACAAAAAAACTTCATACTATTTAACTCAATTCCTTTTATCCAATATATCATGTCAGACTTCCAAAAAAAAAAAAATTAAAAGATATACTAAAATGTAAAAATAGTTTGATGAGACAGAGCAGTCATCAGAACCAGGCTCACATATAGCACAGATTGGGATTGATTGTCAGACTAGAAATTTAAAATAAATATGATTAATATGCTAAGCGCTCATTAGGGAAAAGTAAACAACATGTAAGAATAGATGGGTAACATAAGCACAGAGATGGAAACTCTACAAAAGAATCAAAAGGAAAAGTTTTAAATCAAAATCACTGAAACTGAAATGAATAATGCATTTGATGAGCTCACCAGTAGATGGACATGGCTGAGGAGAGAATCAGTTAGCTTGAAGATGTGCCAATATGAACTTCCAAAACTGGAAAGCAAATACAAAGAAGAATGAAAACAAAGACGGAATATTCAAGAACCGCAGGACAACGACAGAAGTATAACATATACGAAATGGGAATATCAGAGGGGAAGAGAGAGAGAAAAGAAGAAATATTTGTAGTAGTAACGACCGAGAATTTTCCAAAATTAATGACAGAACCAAACCACAAATCCAGGAAGCTCAGAGAACACCAAGCAGGATGAATACCAAAAAAATTACACCTAAACATATCATATTCAAACTACAGAGAATCAAAGACAAAGAAAAAATCCTGAAAGAAGCCAAAGAAAAAACACCTCACCTATAGAAGAGTAAGAGTAAGAATTACATTGGACTTCCCTTCAGAAACCATGCAAGTAAGAAAAGAGTGGAGTATTCTCTTTGGATTAGAAACCATGTTCAATCAGATATTTGATGGTCCAGATATTTCCTTCTTGGGATGCTAATGGGAGAATCAATAAAAAAAATTACAGAGAAAATGAGAACGAAGAGATTACAATAGTGATTCTCAAATTTAGGTGTATATAATGATCATGGGGAGAGGTTTTTCTTTTAAAGATTTTATTTATTTATTTGAGAGAGAGAGAGAGAGAGCACGAGCAGGGGCGGGGAGAGTCAGAGGGAGAAGCAGGCTCCCTGCTGAGCGGGGAGCCCAACATGGGGCTCGATCCCAGGACTCTGGGAGCACGACCTGAGCCGAAGGCAGATGCTTAACTGACTGAGCCACCCAGGTGCCCGGGAGTTTGTTAAAAATACAGATTCCTAGAATCCATTCCCAGAAAATTTGGTTAAACAAGTCTGGGTTATGGTCTGCAACCTGCCCTTCATTTTATGTTTTGACAAGCAATCCAAATAATCTAGATGTGGGTCTATGGACAGGTCTCTAAACAACTATGAAAAGGCTACGGGATCTCAGTGACCTATGGGTTTTTTTTATAGGATCTACTCACTGTATAAGAAATGCTCAAGAGTACATACATGTTTGTTTAAGCTAACTTTGGCCAGTATTATCCTACCAATAAAAACCAATCTTGGGCGCCTGGGTGGCTCAGTTGGTTAAGCAACTGCCTTCGGCTCAGGTCATGATCCTGGAGTCCCGGGATCGAGTCCCGCGTCGGGCTTCCTGCTCAGCGGTGAGTCTGCTTCTCCCTCTGACCCTCCCCCCTCTCATGCTTTCTCTATCTCATTCTCTCTCTCAAATAAATAAATAAAATCTTTAAAAAAAAAAAAAAAAACCAATCTTGGGTCAGAATTCTTCCTAACTGG